>NC_041397.2:324047708-324360208 GCF_900747795.2 Erpetoichthys calabaricus
AACTTCCTTACATCCTCACCATTCCACTGTCTTCCCTCTCATTAACATATATATATTCTGTCTTGTTCCTATTGACCTTAATTCTTCTCCTCTCTACAGCATATCTCCACCTCTCCAGGGTCTGCTCAACCTGCTCCCTACTATTGCTACAGATCACAATGTCATCAGCAAACATCATAGTGCATGGGGACTCCTGTCTAATCTCATCTGTCCATCACATTTGCAAATAAGAAAGGGCTCAGAGCCGATCCCTGATGTAATCCCACCTCTGTCACTCCTACCGCAGACCTCACCACTGTCACACTTCCCTCGTACATATTCTGTACAACTCTTACGTACTTCTATGCCACTCCCGACTTCCTCATACAATACCACAACTCCTTTCGAGGCCCCCTGTAATATGCTTTCTCCAGGTCCACAAATACGCAACACAACTCCTTCTGGCCTTCTCTATACTTTTCCATCAACACCCTCAGAGCAAACATTGCATCTGTTGTGCTCTTTCTTGGCATGAAACCACACTGCTGCTCACTAATCATCACCTCCCATAACTTCATGCTGTGGCTTATCAATTTTATCCCCATGTAGTTACTACAGTCCTGCACATCCCCCTTATTCTTAAAATTCGGTACCAATACATTTCATCTCAACTCCTCAGGCATCCTCTCACTTTCCAAGATTTCATTAAACAGTCTGGTTAAAAACACTGCCATCTCTCCTAAACACCTTCATGCTTCTTTGCACTTCCTGATTCACTATCACTACATCATCCAACCTTCTCTCTCTCTCATTCTCTTTATTCATCAGCCTCTCAAAGTCCTCCTTCCATCTGCTCAACACACCTTCCTCACTTGTGAGTACGTTTCCATCTTTATCCTTTATCAGCCTAACTTGCTGCACATCTTTCCCAGCTCTGTTCCTCTGTCTTGCTCACAGGTCCTTTTCTCCTCCTTAGTGTCCAACCTCTCATACAACTCATCATACGCCTTTTCTTTAGCCTTTGCCACCTCTCTCTTCACCTTACGCCTTATCTCCTTGTACTCTTGTCTACTTTCTGCATCTCTTTGACTATCCCACTTCTTCTTCGCCATCCTCTTCCTCTTTATACTCTCCTGTATTTCCCCATTCCACCACCAGGTTTCCTTTGCCTCCTTCTTCTGCCCAGATGTCACACCAAGCACCCTTCTTGCTGTCACCCTTACTACTTCTGCTGTAGTTTCCCAACTGTCTGGTAACTCTTCACTGCCACCCAGTGCCTGTCTTACCTCCTCCCTAAATTCAACCTTGCAGTCTTCCTTTTAAAACTTTCACCATTTGATCCTTGGCTCTGCCCTCAATCTCTTCCTCTTCTTGATCTCCAACGTCATCCTACAGACCATCATCCTATGCTGCTTAACTACACTTTCCCCTGCCACCACTGTGCAATCTTCAATCTCCTTCAGATTGACTCTTCTACATAGGATGTAATCTACCTGTGTGCATCTTCCTCCACTCTTGTACGTCACCCTATGTTCCTCCCTCTTCTTAAAACACGTATTCACCACAGCCATGTACATCCTTTTCGCAAAATCCACTATCATCTGACCTTCTTCATTCCACTCCTTGACAACCATACCTACATATCACCTCCTCGTCTACTTTGTTCCCTTCACCAACATGTTCATTGAAATCCGCTCCAATCACCACTCTCTGTCCCTTTCGTACACTGTCCAGCACCTCATACAACTCACTCCAAAAATCTTCTTTCTCCTCCATTGCACACCCAACTTGCGGGGCATATGAACTAACAACATTCATCATCACACCTCCAATTTCCAGCTTCATAATCATTACTCTGTCTGACACTCTTTTCACCTCCAAAACACCCTTGACATACTGTTCCTTCAGAATAACTCCTACCCCATTTCTCCTCCCATCCACACCTTGACAGAACAATTTGAATCCACCTCCTATTCTCGTGGCCTTATTAACCTTCCATTTAGTCTCTTGCATGCAAAATATATCAACCTTCCTTCTCTCCATCACATTGGCTAACTCTCTCCCCTTACCAGTCATACTGCCAACATTCAAAGTTCCTACCCTCAGTTCCACTCGCTTTACTTTCCTCCGCTCCTCCTTCCTCCGAACACGTCTCCCCCTTCTTCTTCTCCTTCTTTGGACAACAGTAGCCCAATTTCCACCAGCACCCTGTTGGCTAACAGTACTGATGGCGGCTGTTGTTAACATATTGATATAGCATATTGATCTGGCAATATTTTATACCAGATGCCCTTCCTGACGTAACCTTCCCCATTTATCCGGACTTGGGACCAGCAGAAAGAAACACACTGGACTGTGCATCCCCTGTGGCTGTGTTGGCATATAAAGATATTATATGAGTAGAATTTGAAATTGTAATAGGCGTTAGGAGCTAAGAATTACGGGTGGCAATTGAAGTGTTCCCGAGAGATAAAATGAACAGTAAAGGAGACAAAGGACAGCCTTGCCTAGCTCTCCTACTAATGGAGAAGGGGTGTGAGATATTTGAATTAAACAAGAGAACCTGCAGAGGGGGAGGAGTGCAGAGTTTAAACTTTCAGGACATCATCACACCACTTTTTTGCTGTGTTTTAGCATATTGTTACTGGCACTTTCATCCCATTGCTTATCACATGATGTCTAATTTAAGATGGTGAAATCCTATCTAGATATTTAGAAGGAGGAATTTAAGACAGTTAGGACTTTTGTTACTTTGATCTATGAATTCATCTTATACAAATTTCATTTTTGACTTTGTGTGTTTGACTGGCATTCGACTCAGATTGCTTTTTTTTGTGCATTGACTCTCGGTAACTCCATTTTTCCAGTCTTTAAGCTCCAAGACATTAAGTACAAGCCTCTTTGCCCATTTCATAAACAGCCATGCCTGTGGTTTCCTCTCCTCCTACACAAATCTGTTCATTTTCTCTTCCCAACTAGAAAATCACTCTAATTGTATTCATTACAGCTCTTGGCCTTGGCATGAACTTGAGTCACTGGGGTCTTGGGGGTGAAACTCTATAGCCTACCTCCCTCTCTAGAACAGAGAGTTAAGTTGAGATTTTGTCACAGCTTATCTATGGTCTTTCACATCTTTGTGCCTTCTGGTTTCTCTGCACAGGACAGAAACAGGGACACAAGATACTAAAAGCTTTCCTAAAATGTTTGCCTTCTCTGATCTCTCCAGAACTCACATTTTTTTGTTCTTTTTACTGTATATATCTTGGCAAAATTGTATTCTTATAGTGATGTGCAAATGTTTGCCCCCCCCCCCCCCGCATGTCTGTTACTATGAATAGTTAAGTGAGCAGAAGGTGAACTGATCACCAAAAGGCATCAAGTTAAAGATGACACATTTCTTTAATATTTTAAGATTACATTTTTATTCATAGGTACAGAATACCAAAAAAATTAAAAGGGCGTGAAGTAAAACAAAAGTGATCAAAGCACATAGAAACTCTCCCTGGTTTAATGAAAACACTCGAGCTGTTAAATTAGAGTGTCGAAAACTGGAGCGCAGCTGGAGAACAACAAAGCTACAGGTCTTTCAAATTGCATGGACAGGGAGTGTTAATAAATATAAAAAAGCCCTCTTTAAAGCTCGGTCAGAATATTATTCTACATTAATAGATAGCAATAATAAAAATCCTCGGGTACTGTTTAGAACAGTGGCTAAATTAACAAATGGAAATTCAGATCTACAGTGCAAAATACCAACAGATATTAGCAGTACAGACATTATGAACTTCTTCAATGAGAAAATTAAAAATATAAGATCCCAGATCTCTGCATCACAGTACAAACCAAATACTAGCTTAGCAGACCCTGTCTCACATTGCACTCAGCACTTTAGTAATTATAATCCTGTAACTGAGCAGGAAGTCTTAACTTTAATTTCTAAAATGAAGCCCACTACTTGTTCCCTGATCCAGTGCCAACAAAACTAGTAAAAAGTGCAATGGATGTTCTTGCAGCGCCTATCCTAAACATTATCAATAGTTCATTATTGCATGGCACAGTACCTGATACACTAAAAGTGTCAGTCATTAAACCATTACTTAAAAAGTCAGACCTTGACCCACATATACTAAATAATTATAGGCCTATTTCAAATTTACCGTTTCTCTCTAAAATACTAGAAAAAGTAGTCGCCAGTCAGCTTCAGTCACACCTTACGCATTACAATTTATTTGAGAAATTCCAGTCTGGTTTTCGCACTGGTCATAGTACAGAAACGGCACTAACACGGGTTGTAAATGACATTCTGATATCCTCTGATGAAGGAAACTCCACTGTAATTATGCTGTTAGACTTAAGCACAGCATTTGACACCATTGACCATTCTATTTTACTACACAGGCTAGAAAATGATGTTGGGCTTACAGGCACCATGCTCGCTTGGTTTAGTTCTTATTTATCAAATTGATTCCAATATGTACAGAAATGTGCTGACAGGACTCCATCATTATACACAGAAGTTCAATATGGTGTCCCGCAGGGCTCAGTACTGGGACCTTTACTGTTTTCACTTTACATGCTTCCACTGGGATCTCTCATTAGGAAACATAATGTTAATTTTCACTCGTATGCAGATGACACCCTGTTATACCTTTCATTTAAATCAGATGAAGTTTCTCCAATGTTGTCTTTAATTAGTTGTGTTAGCGAATTAAAGGAGTGGATGAATGAGAACTACTTGTCTTTAAACACCGATAAAACAGAGATGTTAACTGTTGGAGGGAATGACGCTGACCATAACAATATTTTGTCATCATTTCACTCAGTTGGAATCACCATTAATTTTACTGAATCAGCCCGCAATCTAGGAGTTATCTTTGACTCTAGCATGTCATTTAAAGTGCACATTACAAAGTTCTCCAAAACATGCTTCTTCCATCTTAAAAATGTTAGGAAATTAAGGCGCTTTCTAAATTAGCAGGATTCTGAGAAATTAATTCATGCATTTATCTCTAGTAGGATTGACTACTGCAATGCGGTGTTCACTGGATGTTCAAACTGTTCTCTATACAGCCTCCAGTTAATACAAAATGCGGCTGCAAGAATTATTACAAGAACAAGAAAATACGAACCCATAACTCCAGTTCTTAAATCCTTACACTGGCTCCCGGTTAAGTTTAGGGCAGATTTCAAAATCCTTCTTTTAACATATAAAGCATTAAATGGCCGAGGTCCAGCTTACTTGTCTGAACTTATCATGACTTACAAACCAGAGCGCACATTAAGATCTCAAGATACTGGTCTGCTTATGGTTCCAAAGATTAATAAAATATCAGTGGGAGGTCGAGCTTTTAGTTACAGGGCCCCTAAACTGTGGACTGGTCTTCCTGCTACTATAAGAGATGCCCCTTCGGTCTCAGCTTTTAAATCCCGGCTGAAGACTCACAACTTCAGTTTAGCACACCCTGACTAGAGCTGCTGATTAACTGTACAGACTGCATCTCTGTTGTTAGTCATTAGCACTAAAACATAAGTAACATGATAGTTAGAATTGGATACTAACCCTCACCTATTCCATTTCTCTTCTCGGTACTCAAATGTGCCACTTGGTGCCACGGCCCGCCTGCCAAGTTGTTTTGCCTGCCTAAGGTAAAGTTATCCCTGATGTAGGATCACAGGAATTGTGGGAAAGAGGGGTCCTTTCATTGGATTGGCTGGCCCAGTACTGTTTCAGCCGTGGAATGGCCAAATGGGGGAGGCAGCTTGATGGATGAGGTCTCCAGGAGTCTAAAGTTATCCAAATCTTCTTATGTGATATCATCTACTGTTAAATTCTGCTCTGTATTTCTAAAAAAATTTTATTTTTAATTTTTTATTTAGGATTTGTTCTGTTCTGTGTACTGCATTGTATTGTATTGACCCCCTTCTTTTGACACCCCCTGCACGCCCAGCCTACCTGGAAAGGGGTCTCTCTTTGAACTGCCTTTCCCAAGGTTTCTTCCATTTTTCCCTACTAGGTTTTTTTGGGGGGTTTTTCCTTGTCTTCTTAGAGAGTCAAAGCTGGGGGGCTGTCAAGAGGCAGGGCCTGTTAAAGCCCATTGCGGCACTTCCTGTGTGATTTTGGGCTATACAAAAATAAACTGTATTGTAATAAACTGTAAATGTTTGGGCACCCAACATGGTCTGTACTTAGTAAGACCCCTTTGGAAAGTCTCACAGCTGATAAATGCTTTTTGTAGTCAGCTAAGAGTCTTTCAGTTTTAACTTGGGGTGTTTGCCCATTCAGCTTCCAAAAGGCTTCTAATTCTGCAAGATTCTTGGCCCATCTTGCCTCCACTGCTCTCTTTTTAGATCTCCCCACAGATTTTCAATGATGTTTAGGTCTGGGGACTGTAAAGGCCATGGAAAAATCGTCAGCTTGCACCTCGAGATATTCCATTGTAGATTTTGAGGTGTGTTTCGGATCATTATCTTGTTGTAGGACCAACTTTTTTATAGATGGGGTGATGTTTGCCTCTAGAATTTGCTGGTATTTATTTGAATCCATCCTTCCCTCTATCAATGATATGTTCTCTGTGCCACTGGCTGTAACATAAGCACAAAGCCTAATGTATCCACTGCCATGCTTACTATTTGGAGACGTGTTCTTTTCCTGGAATTTTGCACTCTTTTTTTTTTACCAAATATACCTTTGCACATTGACATTGACTTCATCAGTCCACAGAACGTCTTTCCAAAATGCATCAGGCTTGTTTAGATGTTCATTTGCGAACTTCTGGCTCCAAATTCGTTGTTGATGAAAGTGAATGAGAACTAGTTGAAAATAAGAGAGTGAGTGAAATAGGATAGTACAAAGGAAAGGAAAGATTTGATAACAAAAAGGGAAAACCAGAATAAGACAACCGAAAAATGGGACAAAAGAAAGAACAATGGAAGTATGGAAGTGGATCTTGGAACTCGTGTGGCATATTAACCTTTTTTTTGCTTTTATTTTTGACACTTGACATTTTTAAAGATATCCCACACTCCCAAGGTTGCTTCTCTCTTTCCCAGGATGCACCAATGACAGGACCAGATTCATTTTAAGCTCATCAGTCACCCACTACTCACACAGCACTTTCTGTTGGTTTCACTTTCACAGTAAAAGTGTTGCTGAGTTATTGAAAGAGAAGCAATTTCTGTTCTGATTATAAATTCAATTAAAGCACAAACTCACATCGTAAAAACTCATCTCTGCTTTGAGGTTCTGGAGGCTGAATGATGAACATTGGAGCTTCACTACCTGAATGTAAAAAGAAAAGAATGGAAACTATAAAGACAGCATTCTGTAATATTCATTATATCTTTTAAATATCCATAATAATGCACTACAATTAAAATGTAACACAAAATGTCAAGACAAAAAACAGAAAAATATAATGATGAAACTTCAGTACAAAACACCATGTGATCTACAGTATTGAAAAAAAGAAGAAGAAATAAATATACAGTGGATTCAGAAAGTATTCAGACCCCTTCACCTTCTGCACACTTTAATTGTGTTGTAAATTTAATGTTAAATGGATACATTTGTCATTTCTGTTCATCAATTTCCAATCAATAACCAATAATGACAAAGTGAAAATGTGTTTTCAGAAAAGTTTTCAGATTTAATAAAAATCTATTTTTGTAAAAATGTATTTATTTGTATGGAATGTTGTGTGATTACAATAAAATCAATAAAATTAAAAAAAAAAATCAAAAACTAAAATCTCTCCTTCACAGAAGTATTCAGACCCTTTGCTCCTTGAGATGTTTCCAGAAGTTGATTGGAGTCCACCTGTGGAAAACTGAATCGATTGGACATCATTTAGAAAGGCACACGTGAACCTGTGTATAGAAGATCCAACAATTCACACTGCATATCAGAACAAAACACAAGCTGTGCAGGTCAAAGGTTTTCTGTAGAATTCTCTGATCGAATTGTGGCGAGACACAGATCAGAGCAAGGGCATCAAACCATTTGTAAAACTTTGATTGTCTTAAGGAGCACAGTGGCCTCCAGAATTGTGACATGGAAGAAGTCTCGAACCATCAGGACACTTTTTAGAGTTGCCCATCAGGTCACACTGAGCAACCAGGCAAGAGAGGCCTTAGTCAGGGAAGTAACCAAGAAACCAATGGTCATTCTAACAGACCTTCAAAAGGTCCTCTGCTGAGATGGGAGAACCTGTCAGAAGAACAACCATCTCAGCAGCACTCCATCATTCAGGTGTTTATGGTGGTGTGGTTAGACTGAATCCACTCTTGAGTAAAAGATGTAAGACAGTATAAAGGACTCTGAGAACAGGAGGAAAATGATTCTCTGGTCTGATGAGACAGAAATGTAACTCTTTGGAGAGAACTCCAAGCACTATGTCTAAAGGAAGACCTGGCACTGACCATCACCTGCCTAATACCTTTTCTACAGTGAAGCATTATTTTGGCCCTCTGCAGGAAAATCCTTCCCCAGGGTGCACTTGGTTGTGATGTCATCTGAGTACTGCTATAAAAGTCATCACTGACAGTTCCAAGGGATGCAAGTTTGATGGCTAAGATTGTTATTGGAAAAAAAAACTTTAATAATAATACCATAATTAATATTTACATTTATACATCAATTTTTTAATCTACTCAAAGCGCTCCACATAGACACGGGGAACCACTTCAACTACCACCAATATGTAGCATTCACATGGATGTTGCAACAGCAGCTATTCTTGGGCCAGTATGCTCACCACACATCTGCTGTTAGGTGCTGAAGTGGTGGCAGAGATAGTTAAAGACAAGAGATGATTAGGGGGCCAGCATGACCAGACCATGGTGGGCAATTTAGCCAGGATATTGGGAAACACCATACTCTTTTCAGAAGATGCTTAAGGATCTTTTCTGACCAAAAAGAGTCTGGAACTTGGTTTTAACTTACATCTGAAGGACAGCACCATTTTTACAGCACAGTGTCCCCTCTTCTGCACTGGGACATTAGGATCAACACATAGACCACAGGGTAAGTGCCTCCTGCTAGCCTCTCCAACACCAACCAAAGCTTTTTCCTACTTGATCTCCCATCCAGATACTGGCTGAGCCTGAACATGCTTAGCTTCAGGTGGATTAGCTGTTCTGAAGCACAGATGGATTATGTTTTCCTGGTTGACAAATTATTTACTCATGTTTTTTGACCCCATATTTTTTATGGCATATTTGGCTTTGATGAAAAGTCTGATTGACTCCTGGTTTTGACCTTGGCCCATTTGTTAATTATGCATTTTCCATTCATTTAAATGTTTTCCTTAATTGTCCCTTGCAAATCAGTATAATGCTAAAACTGATTTCTTTAATAGAGGTCTGACCATGGTTACTTTGAAGAATTCAGAGACAATGACCTTTAGTAAATATTAAATACATATTTGTTAATTATGACCAATATTAGTTGTACACTAAATTGAGATAGGTGGAACAGTTTAGGAATTGCTGCCTCACAGTAAGGAGGCCATGGTTTATCTCCTGGGTTCTCCCTTCATGGAGTCTGCATGCTCTTCCGATGTCCGCATGGGCTTCCTCCAAGTGCTGTGGCTTCCTCCCACTGTCCAAGACATGAAAGATGGGTGAATTGTTGATGCTAAACTGGCCCTAGTGTGTGTTTGGTGTATTCACCTAGCACTTTGTCCAGGATTTGTTCCTGCCTTGTACCCTATGCTAGCTGGGATAGGCTGCAGCCCCCCAATTGTGACCCTGCTCTAGATTAAGCAAATTAGATAATTAAATGTGTTTGAAATAAAATACATAGAAATGAGCCTAAAAACACACAGCAGGTTTTATAGTAGGAATTAAATGGGAAAACTCCATAATTTAATTCATTAACTTAGCAAGTTCAAGAATGACCTGATCTAACACATTGAAATCTGAACTGGAAGCTGATTTCCTTATATTTTCAAGTTCATTAAGTAAAACTGCAGATATAGTTATATTTTCATCTGTTAATCTTTACCAGTATTCACATCTTTTACACAGATTTCTTATGCTAGCTGTAAACACTGGGTTGAGTTGGCTTCGCTCAGTTTTAAACCAAACATTTCTTTATTATTTCTGAACTGATCCTGATATGATACAAAATAAATGAATCATAATATCAAATTAAAATTTAGTTTTTAATAGATGAGCAGAAATATTTAAGGAAGTATATTTTTTTTCTTAAAATATCAAGAAAAGCAAATGTATAAAATAAGTGATATCATTTAACTTTATTCCTTTAGTGAAAAGTCAATCAAAATGACCCCTTTTATTGGCTAACTAAAAAGATTACAATATGCAGGCTTACAAGGCAACTCAGGCCTCTTCTTCAGGCAGACGTAATACAGAGACTGGAGTTCCCCGAGTTTATATACACACTCTAGGACAAGAAACAACATTGGTAAACCTTAAGGGAGACACCTTAAACGTCAAAAATTAATAGACCTCTTCAGGCTAAGATTCATTTAGCATAGAGAAGAAAAATGTCTGGTCAAGATCTTTGGATAAGATAACTGTCCAACAAAGTCTTTTGAGGTTTCTGATGAGTTTCTCAATACAATGTGGGCCTGTAGTCAGGTTGTCTGTGTCAGTCCATGTCAGCCTTCTGGAATATAAAAACAAAGACAACAAGAACCACATCCCCCTTGTTGTCACCTATAACCCACATCTTGAAACACTTCGAAAAATTATAAAAGAACTTCAGCCAATTTTACACAATGACGAAACGCTGAGAGATGGATTTCCAGAACCTCCCATCCTGGCATAGACAACCGCCAGACCGGCAGCCATTAATTGTCTGAAGCTCCTTAAGTGTACCAACAGAAAATGGCACAACTCCCTGCCTACAGAAAAGATGTGAAACATGTGCTCACATTTATAATACAGACCGTGTAGTTATACCACACTGCCAATTAGAACATCACATAAAGAGGTAATTTTCCTGCAGATCATCTAATGTGGTCCACCTCATTCTCTGTATGAAATGTCCTGACACTGCACTCTGTGTAGAGAAACTGGACAAACACTCCGCCAGAGAATGAATTTCCACAGGTGCCACATCAAGCCTGGTGACACAGATGTTCCTGCAGCAGCCCACTTTAGCAGCCATGGACACCGTGACAAGGTCTTTAAAGTCACAGGGCTTATGGGCAACTTCAGAACACAGCAAGAGAGAAGAGAATGGGAAGTCAAACTAAAACTGAACACATTACAACATGGAGTTAATAGAGATGAGAGTTTTATGGCCCGATATGAGGATTGTTTGCATCTCTCGGACTGACAGACAACCTGACTACAAACCCACACTGTATGGAAAAACTCATCAGAAACCTCAAAAGACTTTGTTGGACAGTCATCTTATCCAAAGATCTTGACCAGACATTGTTCTCCTCTCTTGCTACATGAATCTTAGCCTGAAGAGGTCTATTAATGATTTACATTTAAGATGTCTCCCTTAAAGGTTTTCCAATGTTGTACAGTATCTCTCCTGGTGTCTATATAAGCACAGGGAACTCCAGTTTCTGGATGACATCTTGCCTGAAGAAGGGGCCTGCAAAGCTTGCATATTGTAATCTTATTAGCTAATAAAAGGTGTCATTTTTCTTGACTTTGTAGCAGTGCTACTTAAGAACTGCATCTCCCAGCAGTCCCTGCTGGGGCTGCTGGGGTCAAAGGTAGCCACAGGCAGTTAAAAGGAGGGCAGAGGGCAAAGAGAAGAAAAATTTGTTTTGTTTTTGTTGCAGTTATCTATCGTTTCTGCCTGCTGTTATTGGTTTTCTAATCTTTTTGTCCTGTACTGTATTCGTTTGTTGGGAGTCTGGATTGTCTGTCTACCTGTACACTGAGAACTGTGTTGGATTATTTGGTTTTCCGGAAGAGTGGAGCGCTCCTGAATCAACCATCAACCATCAACATCATCAGTAACTACTGGTAGGACTGTATTTTTCCTTCTCCATTTCAACATACAGATCGCTGAACTTAACTTGGTCACTTTTCGTCTTTCAACCTGTTTCGTATAGATGGACTTTGCTGTGTGGTGTTTGTGTTTATTTTGTTTATGTGTAATATCGCCGAAGGGGTCAGGGGTGGTATTACTGTTTCATTACTTATTTCGGGTCATTATATTTGTAATTGTTTGCCATTCCCAGTGTGCTTTATTGTCTCTGTTGTGAGTGTGTGTGTGGGTCGATCCAAGGCTGGGGACGTTCCTGGGATCTCTGTAATTAAAATAAATAAATCACCGTCATCTTTGACGGTGTGAATCTTAGCGGCCCCAGACCGCTACAACTTCTCACTACATTCATAATGGCTAACACAGTACAACACCCTAGTACTTTATTCCTTTTAAAAGTTTGATCCTTAAAAAGGCACTATATATAATAAACAATGATTAGTAGCAAATAAATGTTAAAGAGTAGGTCTTCTTCATGTGTCTCACCTTGTGGTTTAATTTTATTGTCAATCTGGTTCTTCTAATGGACTTTAACAACAGACACAACATGACCAGACGCTGTACCTGACGGAGTGAAGGTCACAATGCCCCACTGGCTGATCTTCTCCAGACTCTTTTTCAGACATGACAGCTCCTTTCTCAGGCACTCAGAAGAGAAATCAGCAGTGACAGTGAAGCTGAGTGAGTCTCCATCAGCAGGAAGAACACAAAGAGACGAGAAAGTCTGCATCAGGGAGAATGAGGAGAAATAAAAAAGAAACTGTAGAAACCTGGGCTTTCAGTAGTCGAAAGACATATTCCAGGTTAACCAGATGGGTGCTGAGACTCCAGAAATGTGCATTCCAGGTACTCCACTGGAAGGGTTGGGCCAGTGTAATACTGGACACATTGTGGCAGATCCCAGAGGACATCCTGGTAGCACTTGTGACTGTGTTCTGTGGCTTATGACTGCACCTTTTGTTACTGGACTAAGCAATAACGCTTAGTGAACTTATTCAGTTTGTCAGAGGTACAAGATAGGGCCTGGGGGAAGGGCTGGGCAGGGCTATGAGGAGCTACAGATAACTCCATATTACCTGATACAATCTACATATGGGGGCCACAAATGCCAGCTAGTGGTTCCCAAAAAAGCTCATTCCTGAGCTCCTCTAGTATTTTCACAATAGTCCTTTTAAAGGGCACCTGGGGAAACTCAAGACCCTGATGAGAATCTTAGTAGTGGCATGGTGGCCCACCATCTGTAAGGATGTCTAGTGCCTTATTGAGATTAGGATAATATGTCAGAAGTACAAGACCCCACCTAGGAAATGGGCTGGATTTTATCATTTGACAGTGGTGAATAAATCAGGGGAAATGTTAGATGTGAGTTTGAGTGGACCGTTTTCAAGGTCAAAAAACAAGAAGACCACCCTGAAGGTCATATATTACTACTCTATGTGGGTGGAATTATTCACCTTGCCCAATACTAAGACATTGAGGGTTTTCTCTGTTCTAGATGAAGACATCACTACCCACTGGGATGGTACCAAGTTATATGGTATCTGATAGAGAGCCCCAGTTTACCTGTGAGATGATGGAAAGTCTTTGTTCCAGATGGGAGGGTGTTTAAGAAACTGACAACAGCCAATCACCCCAAAACAAACATGACATGGCAGGTAAACAAAACTCTTAAAACCATGATTGGCTGTAATGTGGGAAGGCACGATCTGGACTGGGACCAATGGTTGGTTTGGTTTGATCTCTCAATGTCCCATCCAAAGTCATTGGCATATCTTACAGTTCAGCAGCTTACAGGGTTATCTAACGAGGCAAGTGGAGAGTTAAGTGGTGAAGGCAAAGGCCAGTCAGGCCAGTTCCTACGATAAATGTAGGAAAGAGGCCCACTACATTGAAGGTGACCTGGTGTGACTTAGGTCTCACCCTCACTCCTCTAACGTTTATCAATTTGCCCCAAACTTGCAGTACTCAATTTGTCACAGGAATGGACATGTAATTTAAATGAAGTCTTATTTTGATCCCTCTCCTGACAATGCATACTTTGGTTATTGTTCTTATTTCTGCACCCTTGTCTCCTTAACATATTTTTCAAGTCATGGGGGGAGTTCAGTCTGAACCTTTCAGTGCTTGCATCAGGTGGCTGAGCTGTGACACAGAGGGATGTATTTTTTCAAAATAGAGGCACACTTATGGTGAAGGAAGAAGTTACCCAGAAAGGGGGATCAAGAATAAAGAAAGCAAAACAGAATAACTATCAAACTGGTTAATTCATGCATAACTGTTGGCGAAACATCCGTTCATCCATTTTTACTTCTGTTCTCTAACTGAAGCAAACATCTGCCACACTGGTGAGATCCATCTATTATATCATATACAGAAAGTGTACCAGTTGATTATATTATCTGATGATAAGTGGAGGCTGGATGGAATAACTTATTTAAACATTTTTAGGTTTAAACGGTTTTTTAAGGATTTTTGGTTAATAAAGGGATTTGGGGTTTGGTTATCTTGGGAGTGAACATGAGGTGTGAGTGTCATTATAATATCTATGTCACCTTTAGATTTTAACCTGTAATATACTTGACATTTGCTGTTATATGGATTGTTATTAATATGGTTTGAATTGTTTATTTGTTTTTGTTTGCTCTATTTATGCTTGTATTGTCTAGTGTGAATATAGATGGATTTTTCTAATATTATTTTTTTCTTCATTTTTTGAACTGGGTCTTGGATGCCCTTCAGATTCTTTTTTACAATCACCAGTTTCGGGACAAGGCATCAAATTAGAGCTAATGTTCTATCCTTTTTCCAAACTATTATAAACATCCCTTCATAAACTAAAGGGTTCTTGTGTGTGTCATGGTCCTGTTGTTTAAAAATGGACACACTAGAAGTGTTTGGCAGAAGAAGCTTCTATCATTTAAGGGATCTTTACTTTGGGCAGTCAATGTGCGTTAGCTATGGAAGTCACTTTTCTCTTGGCAGGTTATTAGAAATTAATTACATATATTATACTTTGAAACACAGGATTCCACAAGAAACAAGTCATTAGATTGTAAATTATAGATTAAGGGTCTGACAGTGCGATGGGCACTGAAAATATTTCTTTACATTGAGAACTACAGACACATGAAACATGATACTCTGTGGTGTAGATAAAAGCTGTACTTCAGAGACTTCCATATCTTGATTGTGTGATATAATGGAAATATTACAAGAACATGAAAAATGGTCTATTTTTAGCTGAATGGCCTGTTTCAATTAAGTATTAATAGCTCTCCAGATTTATAATAATAATTCATTACATTTATATAGCACTTTTCTCAGTACTCAAAGCGCTATCCACACAGGGAGGAACCGGGAAGCGAACCCACAATCTTCCACAGTCTCCTTACTGCAAAGCAGCAGCACTACCACTGCACCACCTGTGAGGACAATGGACTTTCAACCAAATGTTCTCAGGTCCCATATACCCTGGTCTGATCAGATTCCCCATCAAGCGTTGCTCTCACCTGCAAGAAGTGGATGTGGTCTTTGGTGTCTGAAAGCTCCTTCAGCTCAGCGTGCCTCTTCTTCAGCTCCTCAATCTCCATCTCTAGTTGTTCTATGACTCCTTCTGCCTTCTCTGTATCTCTCTTCTCTTGCTCTCTGATTCTCTCAGTCACTTTCCTGTTGATTTCCTCAATGCAGTAAATCAGATCAGTGAAGCTCTTTTCATTTTTTTGTACTTCACTTTCTGTGGAACTCTAAATTGATGGACAAAGAAATTGAATTCAGTTGTCTAATGAGAAGCAGTTGTCATGAGACACAAGTGGTATTTTGCGTTAATGGTTAGTTAGGCACACTGTAACACAACATTGTCTTCTTGAGCATTTTGTGTTTAGTTTTCTATTATACGCTCAATGTAACTACTTGCTGTATCTTGAAATTGTTGTTTCTAGTATTATGTGGAATTGTATTTGTAGCCTGCTTCTGGTTCTTAGCGTTCACATTATGTGTGTGTCTATGTGTGAGTGTGTGTGTGTGTTTGCAACCTGTCCTGTCCAGGTCAGCAATGATTTTTACCATACCATACCATACCATTTTTATTTGTTAAGCGCTTAAAAACACAGCATTACAACTGACCGAAGCGCTGTACAGTTAAAACAAGCAAGACTAAAAGCAAAATATTAAAAAACAAACATTAAGAGAGAATTAAAACAGAGACACTAAAAACAGGTCAGGGGACCCAATAAAACAGAGAAATAGCAAAAAGCAAGTGGGAATAAGACAGGTTAAGAATTAAAAGCCAATGTGAAGAAGTGCGTTTTTAGGTGTGATTTGAATGTGGTGACTGAAGCGGCCTGCCTAACCACTAAAGGTAAGGAGTTCCAGAGCCTGGGTGCACAGACAGAAAAAGCCCTTTCACCACGAGCTTTAAAATGTGCCTTGGGAACGGTTAGGAGCAGCTGATCTGCGGATCTAAGAACACGAGGGGGATTGTGACGATGGAGCAAGACACTCAAGTAGGCAGGGGCTAGACCATTTAGTGCCTTATAGGTTAAGAGGAGTATCTTAAAATCAATTCTGCAGCTAACCGGCAGCCAGTGTAGGGTTTTTAAAATCGGTGTAATGTGTTGGCTTCTGCTGCTTCCAGTTAAAAGTCTTGCAGCCGCATTTTGAACCAATTGGAGTCTCGAAAGAGTGGCTTTACTAATACCATATAGGCAGGAATTAGAATAGTCGAGCCGGGACGTAATGAATGCATGGATTACTGATTCCAGGAGGTGGTAAGGCAGAATTGGTTTGAGTTTGGCAATTCGCCTGAGATGGAAAAAGCAGGATTTTTGAAGACGAGAGATGTATTTTAGTTCAAGCTTTTCCCATTCAAGGCTATGCAGCATATGCCAGCACAGAGGTTAAAAAAGCTTAGGAGCACTTCTTCTACCACAGTAAATTAAAAAGAGAAAGAAACAAAAGAAAGCAGATCAATATCAGTAATGCATCATTCAGAAGACATAATGCTGCATCTCAGTTTTCACCCACTACTAAGGATGACCATGCTTCCTTAATGCACAGTCCTGGAGTTTAGCAAATAAGCATTTCAGTACATATTGTACCATATGAACAATTGTCCGTGACAAATAAAATTTGCTATGATAATTTCCAAAGAAAAACATGAAGCTATAAAGAGTGAACTTGACCACCTAAAGTGAGCAAATGGAAGAAGATAAATTCTGTTACATTGTGTCTTCTAAGTAACTTCATCTCAATGAAGGCCTTTAGTAATTTGTATTTGCTCAACCCAAACTCAACTGTTTATACAGAATATTGAGGTAGAACTGAGGTTCAAGTGAGCACTTAAGGAGACCTTGAAAGCAAACAAACACACTTTGAAGAATATGGCACCTTTACGATACCTGGCCTGACTATATTGAAAGGGTATGGATACGACAAATGGATCATGCTGGTAGCACAGCTCCAATGCCTCACATCAAGGAGACTTGATTTTATGTCCTAGGTGCCTCCTGCCTAGTGTCTGAATTTTCTCCTTGTGTCTGTGTGAGTTTAGACATGCAGATTAAGAGAGTTGGTGATGCTAAATTGGCTCTGGTGTGTAGTATGTGTGTTCACCCTTTGATGGACTGGTGCCATGTCCAGGGGTTGTTCCTTCCTTGTGCCCATTGATTGCTGGGATAAGCTCAAGCTGCCCTGCCACCCTGCAAGATTCCATGGATAAATGGGTTAAACAATGGCAATAATGCCATTTTCACGGAAAAATATTTCAAAAGGCTCTTCCGTTTCCTGGAAACATTTTGATAATGTAACATGTTCAGATCTGTTTAATCCAATTCAGAGACACAGGGGTGGAAGGAAGAAGCCAACTGCAGATAAGGCACAAGCCCATTTTAGAGCCAGCCATGCACAAATCCATACTTACAACAATGGGCCAAATTATATTCATTATCAATTACAAAAGCCTAACCATCCCATGGAGGTGTGGAGGAAGAACAAACAAACTCCTCCAAGACAACAAATTCAGGACAATGATCCTTAAGCCAGCAGAACTAACCAGGGGACCACCTTAACATATTAAAACTAAAGCTTAACTTCATCAGGAAGATGTCCACTTGATATGAAGTATTTTTCTCAATAAATCAGAGGAATCTCATAAATTATAGAGATAAAATAAGGTTGTAACTCCTAAACTGAACAAGGAATGATGTGCCACGTCAGACCACCTGCAGTACAAGTTAATGTTAAGGGAATAAAGTCACCTTTAAAGAGTATGGTGGAAAATGCAGAAGACATTAGAATCATAATGTCTGAGTCTCTAATAATTAAAACATGAAATGCTGACAACAGTGAAATGCCATGAAGGAGAAAATAAAACATCTTCTCTCCATTCCCCTTTCCTTGTCCCTACACATCATTGCCAGTGCAAATCTGCAGGCTTTTCTAGTGTTAGTTTGTTTCTTCTATTTTTTATATAAAATGTCATCATAACTCCACTCACGTTCATTTGCAGCATTGCCCTCATCTTCTCCTTCAGTGTCTTTTCTTTCTCCTGAAGTCTCTCATTGATGTCACTAAGTGTCGCCCCCAGCTCATTCTAGTTGGAAATACAATTTAATTTAATTCAATTCAATTCTGTTTCCTTTCTATAGCTCTCTTCAGTGAATACTGGCACAAAGAACTGTGTCAAGTTTTCAGGCAAAATGCAAGTATAGCTTATACCCATTACTAAATACAGAATCAGTACATATAAAAATGCAGATTTGTCAAAACACGCAGAAAATAATGTAGAAAGTGATTAGCATAAATGGAAATCAACAATATCCGTGCATTAATTACTTGTAGTACTATGATTACTTAACAATGGGGGAGAGGAAAACAAACTCAGACAGCAACATGGAAAAAATAAACATCTGGGGGTCCACAGTCAACTGTAATGGAAAGTATTCAAAGAAAGTCAAACACTGTTAGAATCCTGGAGGCCTCGGACAACTAGCCACCCACCCACTCTGGTCATTCTATAGTAGAGTTTGTGTTGGTCTGTACAATCTGATGAAAGGACCCTTTTGTTTGATGATTCCAATGTTTTGAGTATCTAAGATGACTTCATAGGCAGCGAACAGCTTGGCAGTACAGCAGAGGCACTAAGTGCCACATTGATATTCAGAGGAACAGAATAAAGGTGGGTTAGTAATGGTTAATAAATATTGTATAACTTATATTTTGGTACAAATGACTAATAAGTCAAACTGTAGTAAAAACAGATAATCAGCAGCTCTAGTCAGGGTATGTTAACCTGAAGTTGTGCGTCTTCAGCCTGCAGACCATCTCGCAGCTTACTGTACTGTAACTAAAGGCTCAACTTCCCACTGTTATTTTATGATAAGCAGGCTGGCATCTTCAGACCATAATATGCACTCTGTTTTGTAAGTAATGATAAGTTCAGATAAGTAAGCAAGGCCATGGCCATTTAAGATTTTATAACTTAAAAAAAGGAATTTGAAATTAGGACTAAGCTTAACTGGGAGCCAGTTTAGTTAGGACTTGTCTAAAGAACAAGTAGTTGGTTTAATGACTTCCTGTTTTGTACTAAAGTGGTGTGTGCAAGGTGCAACAGGGACTAACAATGTAGTTTTAAGTTTTAGAGGTGTCACCGAGATCTGGGATCTTATATTGTTAATTTTCTCATTAAAGAAGTTCATAAAGTCTGACTGCTGATGTCTGCTGGTATTTTACACTATAGTTCTGAATTCCATTTGTTAGATTAGCAACTGTTCTAAAAAGTACACAAGGATCATTACTGTTGTTTCTATTAATCCATTATAGCAGTCCAAGTTCTTTCACAGTAAACACAGTACTAGTGTGGATTTGGCAGGGATTAAAAGTGACTATCAGTTGGCTCAGAAATTCGATTAATTCTGTTTAAGGTTTGTGACAGTAAGGGTAAAAAAACACTTTTTATATGAAACTGCAAAGTGCTTACATCCTCACATCATTTGCACCAGTACAGTACATCACGTTAGAGATGAGATCACATAGACCTTAAAACATTATGGATGTTACTAGAATATGCAGTTTATCTGTGTGCTAATTGGCATAAATTAAAATATATTTAAAAATGTTATGTAAACAAGCCTAGCTGATTAAGGAAAGCTATTCTGTTAGATCCCTTCAGTCTGCGTGGACAGCTCAGCTGTTAATGTGCATGCTCCACTGGGTACAATGCTATAATAAAGGACATCCATCTTGGATTTCCTTTTCAACGGAGACTCATAAATTTTCTTTATTAATTGAATATTTTCTGCAATAGTGAAACAGCATTTTGCTTCAGAGTTGTCTATTCATTGACCAAAACAATATTAAACTGGTCCTTAAACAAACTACAATCAAAAAACCTCTGTCCTGCAAAAGTATAAGTGGACATCCATTACACTCCAGTAAAAATCATCTACATACTTTATTTCAGATGTCTCTGGAAAAAGTCAAATGTTATTCCAATAGCAAAAAATAATCTAAAAGCATTCTGTGATTTCAGACTGGTGACTAAGAAAGAGCTGTTAAACAAAACCAATCTGGACCCATTGAGCTAACAGAGCAAACTGGGGATAGAGGAGGACCAAGAACCCATGCATGGTTCCTGTTTATTGATTTCTGCTTTTAACCAGTAAACCCCGATTCTCTAAAGAATCGCAAATGCACGAATGGCAATCAGTCTTTGTTCCCTTCAATCGTTGGAGGGATGAAAAATGATGGAGGGTGGGAGCGTCCTGGGAAAGTTTGGCCTTAATGGGAAATTGCCGTTGTTTAAGTTTAAAAGGTAATTCCAGGTCAGAACCTGTAAGGTCAATTCTGGGAATCAAAACAGTATTGATAGTATGGGATCCCGTAAGTACTTGTGCCTCAATAATATTTTCTGTCAGCGCCTTCATTCACTTTATTTATCCATACGGGCTCATTTTTGTATTTCCATTAGTTGAGCTCTTGACTTCTTTGCTTCTGGTGTTTCTGACGCGCGTTGTAGGAGCCTTCGTGCATTGTTTTTATGGAGCCGTGACTCCTTTGCTTCTGCTGTTTCAGAAGCGTGTTGTAGGCGCCTTCGTTCATTGTTATTATCCATACGGGCTCGTTTTTGTATTTCCGTTAGTTGAGGTCTTTCTTTTTGGAGCAGTGACTTGTTTGCTTGTGGTGTTTCTGAAGCACGTTGTAGGTGCTTTCCTTTATTGTTTTTATCCATCTGATCTCGTTTTTGTCTTTTCTGTGGCTGTGTCGTTAGCTATACATCGTTTACTGTTAGGAATTATAATTGCACTTACTTTTAATATGGAGTGTTCGTTTATTGTTTTTATCCATCTGGTCTCATTTTTGTTTTTCCTGTGGCTGTGTCGTTATTGCACTTACTGTTAATACTAAATTACTGTAATGTGATTCAAATATGCTGTAGTATATTGTAGTCTGGACCTTTGGGGATTCCGTAGTAATAAGGGATTATGGGTATTGGGGAGCTGTGTAACGTGTACTCTGGAAAACGATCTTAGTTAAGGACCTGTTAAAGTTTTTTACTTATAGCCTGTCTCGTCTTATTCTCGTGCACTGTTTACAGGTTGTGTTGTGTTGCTTGGGCATTACCTACTGTGTCTGGGAAGCTGCTGGGTTTGACTCTGGGGCGCTGAGTCGCAGTGCGCATGCGCTTCGATGCGTCCTGCGTCCATGAGCCTGCGACCGTGCGCCCTGCATACGTACATCCGGTTTACAACCTTCGGTTAGTAATATGGATACAATCAGGTTCATATTTTTGTTGGCAGTTTTGTCAAACTTGATGGGGCATATTCTGAATTTTTACCTAACAAGACAGAAGAGTGAGTGTTGAGGGCTGTTTTTTACTTACATAGATCATCTTAAGGCTGCTGTCTGTCTATCTCCTCTTCTATTTATTTAGCACACACATGACTTCAGGAGTTCACACCAGGACAGACATATCCTGAAACTTGCAGATGTGTCATTGTGAGTTTTCTACCAGATAAGGGAGGACAGCCATGAATCTGTTGTTGATAAGTTTCTTCAGTGGTCTGATTGTACAGTTAAATGTCTTGAAGATCGAGGTTATGGCTAATGATTTTAGGTGTCATCCTCCTCACAATCTCTCAAAAAGGATAAAAGGAGACGCTATGGACATGGTGGAGCACTACAAATCTGGAGACAATCAGGGATAACAGGCTGACCTTTGATCTCAACACAGCATAAAGTTGTATGAAGTGGCAGACACGGTTATTCTTTCTGTTTTAAAGTAAAAAAAAATCCATAACATTCTTTATTATTCTATATTATATTTATTAATTAATTATTAATAAATTAATATTTATTCAAAAGACCTTCTATGATGAATAAAAAATTTGGACAGCATTTTCCCTCGCCTGGACGTGGGTCACCGGGGCCCCTCTCTGGAGCCAGGCCTGGAGGTGGGGCTCATGGCGAGCGCCTGGTGGCCGGGCCTGCACCCATGGGGCTCGGCCGGGCACAGCCCGAAGAGGCAACGTGGGTCCCCCTTCCCATGGGCTCACCACCTATGGGAGGGGCCAAGGAGGTCAGGTGCAGTGTGAGTTGGGTGGTGGCCGAAGGCGGGGACCTTGGCGGTCCGATCCTTGGCTACAGAAGCTGGCTCTTGGGACGTGGAATGTCACCTCTCTGAAGGGGAAGGAGCCTGAGCTTGTGCGCGAGGTTGAGAGGTTCCGGCTAGATATAGTCGGGCTCACCTCGATGCACAGCTTGGACTCTGGAACCAATCTCCTTGAGAGGGGCTGGACTCTCTACCACTCTGGAGTTGCCCCCCGTGAGAGGCTGCGAGCAGGTGTGGGTATACTTATTGCCCCCCGACTTGGAGCCTGTACATTGGGGTTTACCCCGGTGGATGAGAGGGTAGCCTCCCTCCGCCTTCGGGTGGTGGCACGGGTCCTAACTGTTGTTTGTGCGTATGCACCGAACAGCAGTTTGGAGTACCCACCCTTTTTGGAGTCCCTGGAGGGGGTGCTAGAGGGCATACCTTCTGGGGACTCCCTCGTTCTGCTGGGAGACTTCAATGCTCACGTGGGCAATGACAGTGAGACCTGGAAGGGCGTGATTGGGAGGAATGGCCCCCCCGATCTGAACCCGAGCGGTGTTTTGTTATTGGACTTCTGTGCTCATCACGGATTGTCCATAACGAACACCATGTTCAAGCATAGGGGTGTTCATATGTGCACTTTGCATCAGGACACCCTAGGCCTCAGTTCGATGATCGACTTTGTGGTCGTGTCGTCGGACTTGCGGCCACATGTCTTGGACACTCGGGTGAAGAGAGGGGCGGAGCTGTAAATTGATCACCACCTGGTGGTGAGAGGGCTTCGATGGTGGGGGAGGATGCCGGTCAGGCCTGGTAGGCCCAAACGTGTTGTAAGGGTCTGCTGGGAACGTCTGGCAGAGCCCTCTGTCAGAAGTAGCTTCAACTCCCACCTCCAGCAGAATTTCGACCACGTTCCGAGGGAGGTGAGGGACATTGGGTCAGAATGGTCCATGTTCTGTGCCTCTATTTTTGAGGCGGCTGACCGGAGCTGTGGCCGTAAGGTGGTCGGTGCCTGTCATGGCGGCAATCCCCGAATCCGTTGGTGGACACCGGCGGTGAGGAATCATATCAAGCTGAAGAAGGACTCCTACCAGTCCCTTTTGTCCTGTGGGACTCTGGAGGCAGCTAATAGGTACCAGCAGGCCAAGCGGAATGCAGCTTTGGTGGTTGCTGAGGCAAAAACTCGGGCATGGGAGGAGTTTGGGGAGGCCAAGGAGAACGACTTTTGGACGGCTTCGAGGAGATTCTGGTCCACCGTCCGGTGTCTCAGGAGGGGGAAGCAGTGCAGTGTCAACACTGTATATGGTGGGGATGGTGCACTGCTGACCTCAACTCGGGACGTTGTGGGTCGGTGTGGGGAATACTTCGAAGACCTCCTCAATCCCACTAACATGCCTTCCAATGAGGAAGCAGAGCCTGGGGACTCAGAGGTGGGCTCCCCCATCTCTGGGACTGAGGTCACCGAAGTGGTCAAAAAAACTCCTTGGTGGCTGGGCCCCGGGGTTGGTTGAGATACGTCCGGAGTTCCTCAAGGCTCTGGATGTTATAGGGCTGTCTTGGTTGACATGTCTCTACAACATCGCATGGACATCAGGGACAGTGCCTCTGGATTGGCAGACCGGGGTGGTGGTCCCCCTCTTTAAGAAGGGGGACTGGAGGGTGTGTTCCAACTACAGAGGGATCACACTCCTCAGCCTCCCTGGAAAAGTCTATTTGGGGGTCCTGGAGAGGAGGGTCCGTCGGATAGTCGAACTTTGGATTCAGGAGGAACAGTGTGGTTTTCGTCCTGGTCACGGAACAGTGGACCAGCTCTACACCCTTAGCAGGGTCCTGGCGGGTACACGGGAGTTCGCCCAACCAGTCTACATGTGCTTTGTGGTCTTAGAAAAGATGTTCGACCGTGTCCCTCGGGGAATCCTGTGGGGGGTACTCCGAGAGTATGGGGTACCGGACCCCCTGATAAGGGCTGTTCGGTCCCTGTACAACGGGTGTCACAGCTTGGTCCGCATTGCCGACAGTAAGTCGAACCCGTTTCCAGTGAGAGTTGGACTCCGCCAGGGCTGCCCTTTGTCACCGATTCTGTTCATAACTTTTATGGACAGAATTTTTAGGCGCAGCCAGGGCGTTGAGGGGGTCCAGTTTGGTGGGCTCAGGATTGCTTCACTGCTTTTTGCAGATGATGTTGTCCTGTTTGCTTCATTAGGCCGTGATCTTCAGCTCTCTCTGGATTGGTTCGCAGCTGAATGTGAAGTGGCTGGGATGGGAAGCAGCACCTCCAAATCCGAGACCATGGTCCTCAGCCAGAAAAGGGTGGAGTGCCCTTTCAGGTTTGGGAGCGAGATCCCGCCTCAAGTGGAGGAGTTCAAGTATCTCGGGGTCTTGTTCACGAGTGAGGGAACAATGGAACATGAGATCGGCAGGCGGATCAGTGCAGCGTCTGCAGTAATGCGGGCTCTGCATCATTCTGTCGTGGTGAAAAAGGAGCTGAGCCGTAAGGCAAAGCTCTCAATTTACCAGTCGATCTATATTCCTACCCTCACCTATGGTCATGAGCTATGGGTAGTGACTGAAAGAACGAGATCGTGAATACAAGCGGCTGAAATGAGTTTCCTCCGCAGGGTGTCTGGGCTCTCCCTTAAAGATAGGATGAGAAGCTCAGTCATCCGGGAGGGGCTTAGAGTAGAGCCGCTGCTCCTCCGCATCGAGAGGAGTCAGATGAGGTGGCTCGGGCATCTGATCAGGATGCCTCCTGGACGCCACCCTGGTGAGGTGTTCCGGGCACGTCTAACCGGGAGGAGGCCCCAGGGAAGACCCAGGACACGTTGGAGTGACTATGTCTCTCGGCTGGCCTGGGAACGCCTTGGGATTCTCCCGGAAGAGCTAGAAGAAGTGGCCGGGGAGAGGGAAGTCTGGGCATCTCTGCTCAAGCTGCTGCCCCGGCGAACCGGTCTTGGATAAGCGGAAGAGGATGGATGGATGGATATATTTAATCTGTTGACACATTTGCTATTATATATTGGTTTGATAACCTTAGCAGTACAAACAAAAACTGTCTAAACAATATTGTGAAAATCAGAAGTAATATTGTTGGGTGGCAGAATATCTCTGTCACTGACATGAATTACAAACAAGTTAGAAAAAAAAGCCAACTTGATTTGTTTTGAGAGTTGCTATCCTCTGTCTCCTGAATTTCAGTTGTACACATCAGGTCACAGTTAAGCTTCCAAAGAGAAAATACTCTTTAATCCTGAGTGCTATCAGCATTTTGAATTTTAGTAGTTGTATGGATCATGCTGAATTCTGAATTATCATGTTATACTGTGTCACACACATGGGAGGCAGCTAAAGGGCTTGAATAAGGGCAGTTCCAAGTCATACCGGGATGTGACAGAGTGCACTGACTCTTTTTCTCCCTTTCCTGCAGACCATTCACAGGAGATTCCACCTGGTCCTCTTGACATCACTTGCAGGTCCGAGCCTATGGAAGAAGACCTTACCGGCTCTGGCCCCTGTGATGTCACGTCTGGGCTGAAGCCTATGGCTGAAGACCCTTATGAGCCTGACCTCTCTGACTTCACTTCCTGTCTTCCCCTTTAAAAGCCTCCACCTTTTCCCTATTCCCTCAGTTCTGTTTTGAACTCTTTTGTTTCTGCACATCAGTGCTGTATAACATTTTTACAATTTTGCAGCCAGGATGCCAATTGTACAGGTGGCTGCCCCAAACCTTGCTATAACTTGTGGTCAGGTTTGTGACAACTGTTAATTGTACTTATTCTTTTTTGCAGAAATCACATAGGTGTTTGCACTGTTTGCAACAAGTACTATTATATATTGTACCTTGCTTATTTTCTTGAATCTGTATAACGTTCCTTATTCCCCACCCTTCTTGTTCTTTCCTGCTCTAAATACATTTCCCAATAGGGTAATAAAGTCTATCTCACATACACAGTACAGCACCCCAAAAATGTATTAGAATATGTTACAAAACTGATTTGAGAAACTGCACCTTTGATGCAAGAACACATGGAGAATCCACAAAGGAATGCAGGCACAGCTGCATAATGGCATAAACATTGTGATGGACAGCCAGCGGTTCAGCCCGGCCGGGACGTCCATGAAAGAAAAGAATGGAGGAAGGCAGCCTTTTTAGGGCACTGCATCCCCCGGGACACTAGGTGGCAGCTCCCCTGGATGGAAACAGTTCCCCTGATTCCCTCAAAGCATCCTGGGATGCTGAGTCTGTTTTCTCAGCCCTGTTGGGTGCCGTGGGTGCCGCCAGAGGGAGCTCACAAAGAACCTGGGAACTACTACGGTTACGACAATCCGGAAGTACTTCGGAGTCACGAGGATGGAAGCCCGCAAAACTTCCGGGCTACTTGAGAAGGATGATGTGGCGTTTAACCCGGGTGGAACACTTCTGGGTCATTAACTATTTAAAGGACTGGTTAAGACCCAGCAAGGAGAGCCGGAGTTGGGAGTTTGAGTGACTAAGCTGCTGGAAGTGGAGGATTGTTATTGTTATTGATTATTATTGAGTATTGGAGAATGGTGGAGTGTGTGGTGGTTTGTGCACTGTATTGAAGAAAATAATATTAATAATCTTCTTGGTGCTTTTACAAGTGTGTCTTGGACGTCTGTCTTGGGGGTTTCAAGGAGAATCAGCACCTCTGGCGTCCGCAATTGGCGTGGTTCGGCAGGATTCTGGCAATCTGTTTGGTCAGAAAACCTTTTAAAATTAACGTGGACAGAACCCCCAGACAGCGACACATGGAAACCGCCAAACCCATTTTGCCGGTCCATCATGGGGAAAAGAAAGTCTAAATCGACCGACAGCACAGAGAGAAGTCAGGTGCTCGACATCCCCTGCGTCCAAGAGGAGCAACAGAGCGACACCGCCTTACGGGAGAAAAATTTTCTGGGTGCCGACAACCAAGACAAGGTATGTGCCAGGGAAGGGATTGAAAACATTTTTAAAATAACCCACTTTGTCCCGTGCTCATAACTCATAGACGGCGCGCATCCAGAGGTAGTAATAAAGACGACAAATCATCCTGAAGAAGGTTATGCGCTCTTCGAGGGGAATACGAACACAGAAGACTTCCGCATGTGGTCGGCCAGCAACGGAGACGTGACCAGCCCCAAAGCATCACGGGATAGAGAAGGTCAACTGCGGCCCATAGGCTGGAATCAAGATACCCCGATGGACATGGATTTTCCGAAAAGGGAGGGGAAGGCGAACGAAGCATCGCATGGCATAAAAGAAGGTAAGGAGGTTCGGGGAGTGACCAATCAATCCGCTGAAAAAATGAGTCAGGTGGATCGCGGTCGGCTTGAAGCTAGTCTCCGAAACTCCAATTCACAAAAGGCAGTGTGAGGCTCAACTGCGCAGGAGACGCTTGTTGGCTCACGGCTGGAGGGCGGGGCTTTTGAAAGTCTGAGCTTGCCTCCAGCCGATCAGGTAAATGAGTTTAATGTGTGGGAGCTGGAAAGGGTAATCCAGCCTGTAAAAAACCTCGATGAAGAAGATAATCGAGAAATTGGGAGCGACGGCCGAGGCACTCTTACAGCGGGTGAATATTTATGCCGCTTCGGACGGGAGCTTCCACAGATGATGGATTCGGCAGTACAGGTGTGGAGACCCAGCAAGGAGAGCCGGAGTTGGGAGGTTGGGTGACTAAGCTGCTGGGAGTGGAGGATTGTTATTGTTATTGATTATTATTGAGTATTGGAGAATTGTGGAGTGTGTGGTGCTTTTTGCACTGTATTGAAGAAAATAATATTAAAAATCTTCTTGGTGCTTTTACAAGTGTGTCTTGAACGTCTGTCTGGGGGGTTTCAAGGGGCAACAGCGCCTCTAGCATCCACACATACTATGAAAATTCCAATCATGGGGCAGACTGAAGGTTTTGTTCATCCTCTCTAAAACTAAATTGCTCACTCACTGGTATAGGTCCCTTTAAAATAAAGGGATGTAACAGTTTATTACTATAGCTTAGTCTTACAAATGTAAAAGGTGACACAAAGAGCAAAATTCCCACATTTATTTAATAAAGTCCTGGCATGAAAAGGTTGAGATTCCTGAAGCAGGCAAATTGCCTGTCATACTTCTTTGACAGACTCTTTGGTTGAATTTAAGAGAAAAGATATTTTTACTACAACAATGCTAATTACAGAAGGTAATGCAAAGGCCAGTGGCTATCATGGACACTAAGCCGGATCTTGCCCACCTTCTTGAGTTTAGCAATTTCGTTTTGGTTTGTGAATGCTTATAAAATCTTCCTGAAGCAACGTGCACAAAGGTGAACCTGGAGATACTCAAGTTTCTGCTGCTCTGAGTCTTTAAGGAAAGAACAAGTCTATGGTCAAGCCCAATTATCCTTGTTCACAAACCTAACAGCTCCTGGTGCATCTGTACTGACTTAAGGAAACTGAATCAATCTCTTGCTTCATTGCCAAAAATTGATGATCATATTGAGAGACTCCGCGACAAATTCTTCCTAATCATGTTCAACATAATGAAATGTTACCAACAAATTTCTTTGACAGATTCAACAAAGGAGATAAGAAGGGCTTTATCCTGAAAAGGAGAGTTGAAAACTGACTGGGAGATGAGGGGCTAGACATAAGAATGGTCAGATAAAACTATCAGATGATCAAAACCCAAAAGGCAACAATTGCATCATCAAGGCAAAAATGAGATTGAAAAAGCCAAGGAAATACTTTAAAATCAGGGAGATGAGCACCACAAGGTAAAATTTTAAAAGAAAGAATACTTCAAAAGTAGGATTAATGTAAAACTGCTGATGTGCATGAGCATATCCTATATCTTAGAGGAGCTGATTTACAAGGTACATAGATGAATGATTTTGAGATTACACCACAACCTTACTCTTTTCCTCACCAGTCCTGAGGACAAGTCCTGAGTTCTGCCTGCCTTTGTCTCTGATTTTTTTGGTCTGAAGACCTGGAAAACTACCAGTGAGTTTGGAAGTCAAACTAGTACATCCAATACACAACATCTCTGCAAAACTTTTAAATAATATTAAAGACATTTTAAAGGGAAAATAATTTGTAGTTGCAATCAGTTCATAATTTTAACATAGTATGTTAACAGTAGAATCCCTGAAGCCTATGAAAAAACTTGTAATCCTGGGCCACCTTAAATTCCTTCTCACCTCCCCATCACCATTTTTTGTTTTGTAAATGTGTCAATCAGCACAAGCAGCCTCCTGCAACCCAACCAAACCCAACCCACGACTGCACCTGAAATTCTCCCAGCTCAAGTGTGTTATCGCGGTGTGAGGTGCCTGGAGTTGTATATGGTAAATAATATATCATTATTTGGAGCACATGCATTTCATGAGTGTTCCGTGTCTACAACAACCTGTGTAAGTGTGGGATGACAGGAACTGCTGAACGCATAACTAAAGCAGAAACTTTTTCCATGTTATACTAATAATGACGTGAAGTGTATAATGTGTGAAGATTTTAGTCCAAATATCAAACAAACACATGCACTTTTATTAAAGAATTTAACCAAAGAAATAAAAACATTTAATTTATATGTTACTGGCAAGGAGTTAAAATCCCAAACTCAAATGTCAATTGACACAAAGTTGATGTGTATTCTTGGATGGTGCAGAGGTAAGAACTGCTGCCTTATAACTCAAAGGTTGCTGGTTTGAGTCCTGGTGTTCTGCGTTTTGAGCAGTGAGCTGCTCTTATTATTATAACTATAATATAATAAAAACATACATTTGATCTGAGTCTGTAACACCGGTGAAAATTCTGGCTACTTGTAAAAGTTAGCACTTGTTTTTTTTTTTATTATTCAGTTTTATTCTCTTAGTGACATTCACGTGGTACAACAAACTCGCCTCTCCTTCTCTGAGTTGATAGCATTTATCTCCATTCTTTTCACAAGAGCAGCAATGACCACAGTTGGTGCTGTGATTGATGTCTGCTCAGAACTGTTTGTTGTACAGAAGAAGCCTGTCTGCATTTTCAGTATCATGTATGATAACATGGAGTACAGGCAAGATCAAAAAAAGAAGTTCAAATGACAACTCATGTTCAAATGGCATAGCGTTCTCAAATAGTGATGTGTTCATGTATGATTGTGTTTGTGCGTGTGTGAGAGAGGCAGAGACAGATTTGATCTTATTCAAGTGGTTACTGGAATAGAAAATAAACACTTTTGCAAAGGTTTAACAAAACAAGTGTGCTTTTAGTCAAGAATGAAACTGAATACTGTGATGGGTTGGCACCCTGCCCGGGATTGGTTCCTGCCTTGTGCCCTGTGTTGGCTGGGATTGGCTCCAGCAGACCCCCGTGACCCTGTGTTTGGATTCAGCGGGCTGGAAAATGGATGGACGGATGGATGAAACTGAATAACAAACAGTGACAAAAAGATACCAAGAAGACCTGATTCACCAACATTTGTGTGTCTGCTTATGCCCCTTCAGCTATATCTTTTACAGGTAACAAAACTTTACACCAGCTCTTACAGACTGAAATCAAAGGCTTCACTGTCAGCATGGCACTGCCACATCTAAACACTAGCGTGGAGAATTACTGAAGTGACTTTAGCTGCAGGTGGAAGTTCCAGTCCCATTTTACTTATGGTACCAGGCAGAGTTGTAAAGTTTTGGATTGCGGCAGATTTGGAGACAAAGTACATGTGTAATAACACTCCTTATTTAGGAAAAGATCCCAGTCTTCCCACGGGAGAAAGACTTTCTGAGACGGTGGTCATAAAGCTTATGGAGCCCTTTCTGGACAAAGGGAGAACCATAACAACAGACAGCTTCTTCACAGCACGTTCGCTGGCTAATAGACTGCTGCACCACAACACAACTCTGCTTGGCACCAGAAGTAAACTGGGACAGAGACACTAGCAAGGATACATTTAAAAAACACCATTTCTCTTTTATTTATTTTTTTTTTATTTTATTTATTAATTTTTATTGTAATCATTCCATACAAACAGATCAATTTATATGAAAACAAAATTGAAGACAAATCAAACCCCACCCCTGAGAAGGAGAGCTTATCCAAAGGAGAATTGCTTAGGGCTTTTTAATAAGGCAACAATAAACAAAAGAAAGGGAGAAATAAATATATAGGTAAATAAGAAATGGAGAAGGGAATTAAATGCGGTAATAGTTATTTCTCTTATTCTAAAATAATATTGATTAGATCCTGCCAGGTTTTGAAAAAATTTTGTACAGATCCTCTAACTGAGAATCTGATTTTTTCCAATTTCAAATAATATAAAACATCGGTTTCCCACTGACTTATCAGAGGAGAGTTAGGATTCTTCCAATTTAACAAAATAAGTTTGCATGCCAAAAGTGTAGTGAATGCAATCACCGTTTGCTTGTCCTTCTCCAATTCAAGTCCGTCTGGAAGAACACCGAACACAGCTGTTAGTGGGTTAGGAGGGATTGTGACCCCAAGACTGTCTGAAAGGCACTTAAAAATTTTGGTCCAAAATGACGTTAGTTTGGTGCAGGCCCAGAACATGTGACCCAGTGAGGCAGGAGCTTGGTTGCAGCGTTCGCAGGTTGGGTCTTGCCCTGGAAACATTTTGGACAGTTTTAAGGGAGAGAGATGAGCTCGATATATCATTTTTAGTTGAATAATTCTATGCTTTGCTCATATGGAGCTCGAGTGAATTCTCTGCTTTGCTACCTTCCACTCCTTTTCTGATATATTGATTAAGAGATCTTCTTCCCAATATCCTCTTGGATCTTTGAAAGGTAGGGACTCTAAGATTTTATATAATGCGGAAATGGTGTTTAATTCCTCGAAATTGAGCAGTATTTTTTCCAGCATTGTGGAGGGTACGAGGTGAGGAAAATCGGGCAGTTTCTGTTTAACAAAATTTCTAATTTGAAGATAGTGAAAGAAATGTGTAGCTGGGAGGTTGAATTTTGAACGTAATTGTTCAAAAGATGCAAATATGTTGTCTATATAAAGATCTCTGAGCATTTTAATCCCAAAACTTTTCCAGGTACAGTAATCCCTCGCTATATCGCGCTTCGCCTTTCGCGGCTTCACTCCATCGCGGATTTTATATGTAAGCATATTTAAATATATATCGTGGATTTTTCGCTGCTTCGCGGGTTTCTGCGGACAATGGGTCTTTTAATTTCTGGTACATGCTTCCTCAGTTGGTTTGCCCAGTTGATTCCATACAAGGGACGCTATTGGCAGATGGCTGAGAAGCTACCCAGCTTACTTTTCTCTGTCTCTTTTGCACTGACTTTCTCTGATCCCGACGTAGGGGGTGTGAGCAGGGGGGCTGTTCGCACACCTAGACAATACGGATGCTCGTCTAAAAATGCTGAAAGATTATCTTCACGTTGCTATCTTTTGTGCAGCTGCTTCCTGAAACGACATTCTGCCCAGTGCTTCGCATACTTAAAAGCTCGAAGGGCACGTATTGATTTTTGATTGAAAAACAAACTCTGTCTCTCTCTCTCTCTCTCTCTCTCTCTCTCTCTCTCTCTCTCTCTCTCTCTCTCTCTCTCTCTCTCTCTCTCTCTATCTCTCTCTCTCTTTGTCTGCTCCTGACGGAGGGGGTGTGAGCTGCCGCCTTCAACAGCTTTGTGCCGCGGTGCTTCGCATACTTAAGCCAAACAGCCCTACTGATTTGTTTGCTTTTCTCTCTATCTCTGTGACAGCCTGTGCTCCTGACACGCACTCCTTTGAAGAGGAAGATATGTTTGCATTCTTTTAATTGTGAGACAGAACTGTCATCTCTGTCTTGTCATGGAGCACAGTTTAAACTTTTGAAAAAGAGACAAATGTTTGTTTGCAGTGTTTGAATAACGTTCCTGTCTCTCTACAACCTCCTGTGTTTCTGCGCAAATCTGTGACCCAAGCATGACAATATAAAAATAACTATATAAACATATGGTTTCTACTTCGCGGATTTTCTTATTTCGCGGGTGGCTCTGGAACGCAACCCCCGTGATGGAGGAGGGATTACTGTATTAAAAACTGGATATGTTTGCGAGGGTTGAATGAGGTGGTTCTCTTGCAGAGGTGCGCGGATAAAAGATTTTCCATCTTAAAATGTTTTCTAAGTTGGTTCCATATTCTGAGTGAGTAAAGCACAATTGGGTTACAGTGATCCCTCGCTATATCGCGCTTCGTCTTTCGCAGCTTCACTCCATCGCGGATTTTAAATGTAAGCATATGTGAATATATATCGCGGATTTTTCACTGCTTCGCGGATGTCTGCGGTCTACAGTACGTGTGCTTCCTCAGTTGATTTGCTCATTTGAATTCAAACAAGGGACGCATTTGAATTCAAACAAGGGACACTATTGGCGGATGGCTGAGAAGCTACCCAATCAGAGCACGCAGTTAAGTTCCTGTGTGCTGCTGATTGGCTCAGCAACGGAGTGCTGCATTAACCAGGAAGTCTCATCTCACTCATTCAGCATTAATGCACGTTACTGCTAATGCTTCAGGATTGCAGAAAAGGTAAAAGTTTTGGATATGTTGAAGGAAGGAAACAGCTACACCGCTGTAGGACACAATTACAGCATCAATGAGTCCACGATTCTTTTTATTTAAAAAGGAGGAAAAGCATGTAAGATCTACGGCCGCAGTGTCCTTTAATCAGGGCGCAAAACGAGTTGCAAGTGGACGTGATAAGGCAGTAGTCTGGATGAAATCTGCTTTAGGGATTTGGATTGAAGAGTGCTGGAAGAAGAACAACGGCAGTGCTAAACAGTCGCCTGAAGAGGCTCCTTTAGAAGAGCTGTAACGCTATCCTTTGTTGTGCAGTAAAATTAAACTCATCGTTATCGGACAAGTCGTCGTGTCATTGTTGGTGAGTAACCATAATTAATTATTTACGTACAGTACTTATTACATGTACATAGTTTAGTGTCGCTGTACACACATTTTACTGTATACAATTTTTCTTGCATTGTACGTATTTATTGCTGGTGGCCTGTCTGTTGTAATGGCTGTAACGTATGATATCGGAGACGCTCGATATCTTTAAAATAATATTTAGGTTTTACTGTATGTAAACTGTGTTTACATACATCATTTCAACGAATCTTACCTAATATCTAAGAGAATACAAAGAGTTGATGCTGTATAACTGTGCGTGAAATGTTTATAATAGTGTGGGAGAGTTTGTAAGGGCTTAAAATATATAAAAATAACCATATAAACATATGGTTTCTACTTCGCGGGTGGCTCTGGAACGCAACCCCCGTGATGGAGGAGGGATTACTGTATTAGTATATTTGCAATAACTTGCATTTATTGGAGCACAGAGCAGGGAGTATAAAGAAGTACTACAGGATTTTACTTCTATTGCGGACCAGGCCTGTGTATGTTCATTTTTTTGTGTCCAGGTTTTTATGGCTTGTATGTTTGCTGCCCAGTAATAAAACTGAAAATTAGGTAAAGCCATGCCACCTTCTGCCTGAGGTCTTTGTAGGGTCGCTCTTCGGATACGTGGGTGTTTTGAGTTCCAAATGAATAAGGTTATTGTTGAATCTAATTGTTTAAAAAACGATTTATTGATATATATTGGAATGTTTTGAAATAAAAAAAGAAGTTTAGGAAGGATATTCATCTTAACAATGTTAATTCTTCCGGCTAGAGTGAGATGAAGGGTTGACCATCTATGCAAGTCTTGCTTAATTTTTTCCATACAGACGGCAAAATTTTATTGATAAAGAGCTTTATGTTTACTTGTGATATTTACCCCTAGGTATTTAAACTGATCTGCTATGGTAAAAGGTAGGGTGTCCAATCTAATATCATATGCTTGTGAATTCACTGGAAACAGTATACTTTTATTCAGATTAATTCTAAGACCAGATATCTTTTGAAATTCTGTTTGTGCTGTTAAAACAGCAGGGACAGTGTTTTCTGGGTCTGATATATATAAGACCATATTCTGCATATAGAGAAATTTTCTGTTCCAGTCCTTCTCTGATAATCCCCTTTATCTGATAAACATTTTGACAGTGGACCGCCAGTGGTTCAATGGCGATTGCAAACAGCAGTGGCGACAAGGGACATCCTTGTCTGGTACCACGTTCTAGTTTAAAGTAGTCTGAACAAGTGTTGTTAATACAAACTGAAGCTTCTGGATTGGTATACAGTAGTTTGATCCATGCACAAATATTTGGGCCAAACCCAAATTTCTGCAATGCAGTGAAAAGGTAGTTCCATTGAATCATATCAAATGCTTTTTCTGCGTCTAATGATAGTAATATCTCTGGGGTGTTTGATTTTGCTGGTGAATATATAACATTAAACAAGCGTCGGAGATTGGAAGATAGGTGTCGGCCTTTAATAAATCCAGTTTGATCTTGTGATATTACCGAGGGCAGCACTTTCTCCATCCTTCTAGCTAGAATTTTTGAGAGTATCTTAACATCATTAGTCAGGAGTGAAATTGGTCTGTATGATGCACATTGTAACAAGTCCTTATTTTGTTTAGGAAAGACGGTGATTAATGCTTGACGAAATGTTTGAGGTAGTATTTGGTTGTCTTTAGCTTCTGTAAATGTTGCCAATAAGAGGGGAGCTAGCTGAGTGGAGAATTTCTTATAAAATTCTATGGGGTAACCATCAGGGCCTGCTGATTTCTCGCTTTGAAGTGACTTTATATATCTAAACACTAGCATGGAGAATTACTGAAGTGACTTTAGCTGCAGGTGAAAGTTCCTGTCCCATTTTACTTATGGTGCCAGGCAGAGTTGTAAAGTTTTGGATTGCGGCAGATTTGGAGACAAAGTACATGTGTAATGACACTCCTTATTTAGGAAAAGATCCCAGTCTTCCCACGGGAGAAAGACTTTCCGAGACGGTGGTCATAAAGCTTATGGAGCCCTTTCTGGACAAAGGGAGAACTATAACAACAGACAGCTTTTTCATTGCACATTCGCTGGCTAATAGACTGCTGCACCACAACACAACTCTGCTTGGCACCAGAAGTAAACTGGGACAGAGACATTAGCAAGGATACATTTAAAAAACACTATTTCTCTTTTAAAGGTTTTTCACCCAAATTGATGTTTTCAGGTTGTTTTCTAAACTTTATCATTCACTCTCAAATGCTAAAAACACTTTCATATTTGGCATATGGGGTTTACTGACCCAGTGCTGTAGGGATAAGCTCGCTCCCATCAGACTCTGGACTGAATGAATAGCTTTGAGAAGTTTTTAATGTTTGTGTTAGGGAGATCAAGAAGAAGAGCGACGAAAGGTGAGTTCTAGGTGTGTCCCTTTCACTTCACCATGTTTGTTATAACACTTCACAGATGTCAAATGTGTTTGCCACTTCTGTTTGCAGAACATTCTATGGCAAGTCAATATTAATGTTCAGAGATATCTCCAAATGAATTTAACATATTTTAAAATGCAATTCACCTTTTAAGATATCTGAAACTGATTTATATATTTCTTTACAATTTCTTCCTTTACAATTAAGATATTTGCCTTACATTTTCAGATATCTTAAAATAACTACATCTCCATTTAAAGATAGGGCAAATACATTTTAAATATAGTCAAATTATACATTTTAAGATGTATGCAAAAATCACTCCTTTTAAAATTTCCTGTCCTTTCAATGGTATTTCCTGCCTGTTTTAAGACATACATTAAGAAATACAAACGCAAATGAGAAGATAAACAGTTGGTTTTCTTTGCTTAAGCTTCATCTCATGAAGGTGCTGACACACATCCAAGATTGTGCTGTGCTAAAGCTGGGAGGACTGATGGAAAATGGTGTCATGATATGGAGTCACCATGGCAAAAATGGGGTAAAGCCTCCAGAAACAAGCATGAGAGCCTAACCGATCTACCAAAACTCATCCCGGCCCATAATAATAATAATTCTTTGCATTTATATAGTGCTTTTCTCACTACTCAAAGCGCTCAGCAATTGCAGGTTAAGGGCCTTACTTAAGGGCCCAACAGAGCAGAATCCCTTTTGGCATTTACGGGATTTGAACCGGCAACCTTCCGATTGCCAGTGCAGATCCCCAGCCTCAGAGCCACCACTCCGCCACAAATAATATACCTGCTGGCATCAGCAGGAGCAGGCCCAAAAATAGGGAGCTGGAAAATGAGCTAGAAATATACAAAAACATAACAAAAGCTCCACAAGACCATAAACCTTTTATATATATATATATATATATATATATATATATATATATATATATATATATATATATATATATAAAATAGGAATCTTTACAAATAGAGGATTTATTTAATGAAAAAAGCAAAATACAAAGAAAAACTCAGCAGAGCAAAAGATTCACAAGATTTGCCTCAAAAGACAATCCTAAGCAAACAAGTCTAAATCGCAAAAAGATATACAGTAAACAGATTCCTAAAGATAGAACAAGAATACTAAAAAAAACAGAACATTGAACAATAATGAATAGCAACACTCATGACCTTCACAGTTAACTAATGATTTCCTGCCCCTAAGCCTTCTCAGCTGATGTAAATACCTAGAGTGAGATCTCAGGAGCAGTGATAGAAGAAAAAACATCAGACTCACAACATCCATCCATCCATTATCCAACCCACTATATCCTAACTACAGGGTCATGGGGGTCTGCTGGAGCCAATCCCAACCAACACAAGGTGCAAGGCAGGAAACAAACCCCGCAGGACACACACACGGAACAATTTAGGACCGCCAATGCACCTAACCTGCATGTCTTTGGACTGTGGGAGGAACCCCACGCAGACATGGGGAGAACATGCAAACTCCACACAGGGAGGACCTGGGAAGTGAACCCAGACGGGTCTCCTTACTGCAAGACAGCAGCGCTACCCACTGTGCCACCCACTCACAACATAATTATACAAATATAAATGAAAGTAATAGAAATAACAAAGACATGAAAATAATTACTCAAAACTAAAAAAAAATATATATTAAATACACATAAGCTGATACATAAAAGATCAGACTTTGCCATGAATGAGGCACCATTTAGAAAAAAAAAATCACACGATTTCAGTATGATCTGCCATCAACCATTATGTGTTCATGCCATTCAATATATGATTAGCATTTCAATAAAGATTTACTCACGTATTCTCCTTTCCCCACATAAGACTGACACTAGGAGAGCACTTTGTATTTCAGTTTGTATGAAAAAAGGGTTATGCAGATTCAAGTGAGTTTATTTATACTTTAGATATTTAAAATAACCCTACTGTTGATAATTTTCAGATTTGCCTCTTATTTAATTCATCACACATACTGAAATTATGTGGTTATTTTTTGGTAATTATTTTTTAGATGTCAGTAGAAGATAGACAAAGCAATTCACATTTGGGCAATAATGTCCAGGCATGTAAAAAAACAAACACAGGAGAGGATATGTTGAGGTAAAAAGTGTATATAGATGCAGTCAAGTCAGTCTCTCAGCAAATCACCCCTGGGGAACCAATGTCCAGTGATTCTATTTGAAGTAGTAAAAAAAAGAAGAAAAATATCCTCAATCATGTTATCTGTGGTAGAATTTTATAATTTCAATAACATGTTCCTTTCCAGTGCAGTAGTTTATGAAACATTAGGAAAGGCCAGGAGCACATCACACATACACTGAATTCCAAAACACAGTGCTGGTGCTAACTGGTTGACACTGATCCAGGGATGTTTATTACAGTTCCAGTGTGTAATTTATTGATGCTGTTATAACAACAATGAATACTTTCAACAATATTTCCCACAAGTATTTTATTTTATTTTTAAATCACTCACTAATTTTCTCTCTCTGTTTAAGTCCAACACAAGGATGCACAAAGCCTGTCCTAGCAGCACCAAGTGGAAAGTGAACTCCATTCAGTCATTGGATGCACTAACATCCTTATTCACCCAAACAGTGTGACTTTCATAAAAACTACAATGAAGGTCATGAGTGGAAATTAAACCTTTTTTTAACAGTAAGAGTGTGCAGAAGGTGGGAGCCACAAACTGTTTAATTTACAACAAATATGGAAGTCACAGGAAAATCCATGTAAACATGCAGATGAGCAATGCGGTTAGGATGTGAAGGTGGCAGCACTAACCAGTGGGCTTTACATTTTCCATCATGTCTGCTGTCAAAGTGCATGAAAAGAAATAAAGCTAAAGCTCTGAATGGCCTTTAAAGAACCTAGGTGTGCTGTCCTTAATCAATTACCATTACATGTTCTTAGAAATAAAAACAAAGAAAATCTAAAAGTTTATAAGCATGCTTTCATAATAATATTACTGTCAAGTAGAAATATATCAGTACTTTTTTAAGATAACAGCAAATGTTCTTCCTACTGCACAGTACATACAGTATTTCTTGGAAAGGATAGAACATAATATGGTAACATTTTATGAAGCACAGAATGTAAACCTTATAATTTTAAATCAGGCAAGTTAAAGCCTTTACCCACCACACTGTAAGTCACCAGGTGAAAGACTCTAATGCAGAAAATATTTGAGAAGAGGATGGAATTTGACTGTGTAGATTTTAATGGAATTTTTTTCAGAATTGTTGATCCCATCTACTGCTTTGAGTTTATGGTGTTAACTTATAATGTGCTCTTGAACATCTTGAAAAGAACAATTAAATAATTCATATTACTATTATTACTGCTTTTATCTTCTGCTATAAAAATATACTTTGGATTTCTCTGTGTGGATGTAAGCCTGAAATAAGCATATCTCAGTCTCTCAGTATAGTATAATAACAGTATAAGTTCATGATTATCAAGAGGATGGAATCTGTTGTGTATGGACTGTAACTTCAGAAAGTCTTCGGACTCTGTTTTCACTTTTTTCACATTTCATTATGTTTCAGACTTGGCCTGTAATCATTTAAATTAATTTTCTCACACATCAATCAACACTCAATGCCCCAGAATGACAAAAGAGAAACTATGAGTCTAGTAAGTTTTGAAAATTTCTTAAAAATTAAAAAACATTAATGCAAGTATTCAGACCCTTTGCTATGACACTTGAAATTGGCTCAGGTGCATCCCATTGTGATGATCCTTGAGATGTTTCTACACCTTGTTTGGAGTCCACCTGCGGTCAATTCAATTGTTTGGACGTGATTAGGAAAGGAACACACCTGTCTACAGAAGGTCCACAGTGGAGCAAAAACCAAGCTATGAGGTTGCAGGAATTGCCTGCAGAGCTTAGAGACAGTACTACTGGGAAAGGCTACAATTTCTGCTGCACTGTACTCAAGAGCATAGTGACCATCATAGTTCTTAAATGGAGGAATTTTGGAACAGCCATGATTCTTTCTAGAGCTGGCTGCCCAGCCAAACTTAACTGAAGAGTCTTGTTAAGAGGGGTGACCAAGAACTCAATGGTCATTCTGACTGTGCTCTACAAAACCTGCGTGGAGATGGAAGAAACTTCCAGAAGGACAACCACCACTGCAATACTCCACCAATATGGGCTTTATGATGGAGTGTTCAGGCAACACATGAAAGCCCACTTGGAGTTCCTAAAAGACACTTATTGTACTCTTAGAGTATGTGAAATAAGATTCTCTGATCTGATGAAACCGAGATTGAACTGTTTGTCCTTACTTCTAAGCATCAAGTCTTGTGGAAACCAGGCACTGTTCGTCATCTACTGTCACACACGAGCACATAGGGAGTAGCTTAAAGATCTGATGAGCAGCGCAAAATCTCATGTCAGGGGACAACAGCAGTGTACTTACCTCCTCTCTTTGTTCCTTCAGGAAAGACGAAAATACACCGCCATGAGTTCACCTGAACACAGTAAACAACATCCATCCATCCATCCATTTTCAACCCGCTGAATCCTAACTACAGGGTCACGGGGGTCTGCTGGAGCCAATCCCAGCCAACACAGGGCACAAGGCAGGAACCAATCCTGGGCAGGGTGCCAATCCACCGCAGGACACACACAAACACACCCACACACCAAGCACACACTAGGGCCAATTTAGAATCGCCAATCCACCTAACCAGCATGTCTTTGGACTGTGGGAGGAAACCGGAGCGCCCGGAGGAAACCCACGCAGACACGGGGAGAACATGCAAACTCCACGCAGGGAGGACCCGGGAAGCGAACCCGGGTCCCCAGGTCTCCCAACTGCGAGGCAGCAGCGCTACCCACTGCGCCACCGTGCCGCCCCTCAGTAAACAACAACGCAAGCCAATTCTGGGTTCCTTCCTTCCCTCTGGTCCCCATCTGATGACATCACCACTACCCATATACCACAGCAGCCCCTTCCCAGTATTCTGTATCAACTTCCATTCCCACCCCATAAATTGTCCGCCTGTCATTGTTTTGGTTGTCTGTGTTATGTGTACAAACCTGACCGCATTTTCAGAGAGAGAGAGAGAGAACTTTACAGATGGATTCCCCAAACCTTTATAATCTCTTTTGTCTCTTCATTTTACATCTACACAATACTTCACAGCAGTAAAGCATAGTAGTGGAAGCATTCTTCCGTTGGGTTGTTTTTCACTGGTAGTGACTGGCTGACTACTCAGGGCCAAGAGAAAGCTGAATGGAACAAAGTACAGATATATCCTTGAAAACTTGCTCAGAGTGCTCTGGATATCACAAAGGGCCAAAGATTTATCTTCCAACAGGACAATGACCCAAAGTGCCAAGCACAGACAACCCCGGAGTGACTTAGGGTCAAGTTAGCAAATTTTCTTGAGAAGTCCAGCCCTAACTTAGACTTGAACCTAACTGGGAGACCTGAAAACAGCTGTCCACTGACAGTGTCCATCCAACCTGATCAACAGAGAAGAATGGCAGAAAATCCCTCAAACCCAGGTGTGTGAAGCTTGTCATGGCAACCCCAAGAAGACTCCATGCTAGAATCATTGACAAAGGGGCTTCAACGATGTATTTAGTAAAGATCCTGAATGCTTGTGTTGATGGTATTTTTTAAATTTTTATTTTTAATAAATTTTCGAAAAATCCTGTGTTTGCTTTGACATTCTGGAGTACTGAATGTTGTTTGATGAGGGTCAAAATGATTTAAGCAACAAGTCTGCAACATAACAAAATGTGAAAAAATAAAGAAGTCTGAAGACTTTCTCAAACCACAGTACAGTGATCCCTCGCTATATCGCGCTTCGCCTTTCGCGGCTTCACTCCATCGCGGATTTTATATGTAAGCATATTTAAATATATATCGCGGATTTTTTGCTGGTTCGTGGATTTCTGCGGACAATGGGTCTTTTAATTTCTGGTACACGCTTCCTCAGTTGGTTTGCCCAGTTGATTTCATACAAGGGACGCTATTGGCAGATGGCTGAGAAGCTACCCAGCTTACTTTTCTCTCTCTCTTGCGCAGACTTTCACTGATCCTGACGTAGGGGGATTGAGCAGGGGGGCTGTTCACACACCTAGACCATACGGACACTCGTCTAAAAATGCTGAAAGATTATCTTCACGTTGCTTTATTTTGTGCAGCTGCTTCCTGAAACGACATGCTGCACGGTGCTTCACATACTTAAAAGCTCGAAGGGCACGTATTGATTTTTGACTGAAAAACAAACTCTGTCTCTCTCTCTCTCTCTCTCTCTCTCTGTCTGCTCCTGACGGAGGGGGTGTGAGCTGCTGCCTTCAACAGCTTTGTGCCGCGGTGCTTCGCATACTTACAAGCCAAACAGCCCTATTGATTTGTTTGCTAGAGATTGTTTTCTCTATCTATGTGACATTCTGTGCTCCTGACACAACTCCTTTGAAGAGGAAGATATGTTTGCATTCTTTTAATTGTGAGACAGAACTGTCGTCTCTGTCTTGTCATGGAGCACAGTTTAAACTTTTGAAAAAGAGACAAATGTTTGTTTGCAGTGTTTGAATAACGTTCCTGTCTCTCTACAACCTCCTGTGTTTCTGCGCAAATCTGTGACCCAAGCATGACAATATAACAATAACCATATAAACATATGGTTTCTACTTCGCGGATTTTCTTATTTCACGGGTGGCTCTGGAACGCAACCCCCGCGATGGAGGAGGGATTACTGTATTTACAATGGGGGAAATAAGTATTCAACATGTCAGCATTTTTGTTATTTAACGTATTCTCAATGCAGCTATTTGGATGCATTTTGAACTGGTATTAACTCAATAAAACAGCACAGCCAAATAAATTGTAACTTTCTAGCCCATAAAAAGTTATGTGCAATAAAGTGGAATGACACAAGAAAAAATATTGAATAGGCTAATTGAAATGTATTTAATATTCAGTGGAGAAGCCTTTGTTTGCCACAAAAACTTTAAGACCCTGCCAGTGTTCAGGTAAGATTTTGGGCCCATTCTTCTTTATGGACAGTTTTTAAATCTGCTCTGTTCAGTTTAAGTCTAGTGATTGACAGAGTTACAGCCATCCGTAGTTATTATGCATTTTATGGTTTTAACTTGTAATGCTAATTTATCTACTATTACTACCATTTTTATTTTTTACTACCCAAATTTGCTTTTAATTTTACTTGTGAGGACATAGGTTTGAAAGCAGCTGTCAATTTTCACAAGCTACAGTACCATAAAGTTTAAAATCAATGAAAATCTAAACAGTGAGCAACAGTGAGCCATAGCAAGGATTCACATTCTGGTAGAAGCTGAAATGAGAAACACACCTTTTGAAGCTTTCATGACCCCACCTGCTGGCTTCACAGGGTAGTGCAGTCACATTGCTGTGCAGTCTTGTACAGTCGGCTGCAGTCTGCTGCTACTTCAGATTAACAAAGCAATTCTTGTGTATCTTGAATGGTTACTTCTGTACATGCAATATCTACACTTTGATTCAGCATCAAAATTCATGGATGTTTTGAGGATTTCAAACGAAATTGTTCAGAACAATATTGATCAACTGGCATAGGGAGCCCTTACATTTGGTCACCAATCTTAAAACAAATGTGATTCAAGCAAAAATAAGCTAATCCAGGTTACAAATAAAGGTCTATCTAAGCTATTCTTTCTCCAACGAGAGCATCCATGCTGTACCAATGAGAGCACAGATGGAGTTATAGCATGGACAGACATGAAGAGGCTCTTTCAACTGGTGTGCGATGAATGCCATTTCAGATTAGCAGATGAAAACAGAACAACTTTTATGTAGGCAAAGTTGTGTGCTGGACCCCAAGTCTGTTTCTTCCTTTTGATGACTTTTTTCCCAGCTCAAGCTTCATTAAATTTTATAATCAATTAGAATAATTCAGTAACAATGACAGCATATGCTTCTATTTAGGGCCTTCACTATGATGAATTAAGCCTACAACCTTTTCTTGCATCTGCTAAACAAACTGTCAGGCCTTGGCAATCATGTTCTTTTAGAAGCACAGTTTCAATATGTTATCAGATTTTTAAATAATCACAATATTTTAATATTAAAACTGTAGAGAAAAGGAAGATGACATTCTCATACACAGTAAAATGAATTAAGGGTCACAGGGACTGCAGCCAGTCCCAGCAGCACTGGGCGCATGGCAGGTGCCAGCTGTCACATGGACCAAAATCAATGACAGTGTATACATTTGTCGACTCCCTGAATCATTTAGAATCACTACATAACCAAAGGCTCACTTCTTTGACATATGGGGAGAAGCCCAGAGTATCCACACTCAATACATTGGATACATGAAGCAGTGATTACTGCAGTGTCACTGTGCCACCCAGATGTAAAAAACGGACGAGAATTTCATGTGACAGTGCTTAAAGTTTTTTTTTTTCATGCAGAAATCCACCATAAAGTTACCAAGTAGTATAGCTGATGGTAGATCTTAGGAGAACTCCTATTCTTTTCGCTGCTATTTTTAAAAAGTTAAGTGAAAAGGCTCCAGAATGGCCTGCTGACTTTAAACAAATTCTGGGAGAGTGAAATCTGTGTGCTTGTTGAGTGGTATCCCATCATTGCTTTCACTCAGTGTAATCAGGCTCATAAAACTTATGAATGGATGCCTCTGTACCTTAACTCTTCTTGTTTATTTTGCTTCTGTGAATTTCCCCTTGGAATTAATAAAGTATCTATCTATCTATCTATCTATCTATCTATCTATCTATCTATCTATCTATCTATCTATCTATCTATCTATCTATCTATCTATCTATCTATCTATCTATCTATCTATCTATCTATCTATCTATCTATCTATCTATCTATCTATCTATCTATCTATCTATCTATCTATCTATCTATCTATCTATCTATCCCATCCCATCCCATCCCATCCATTTTCTAAAGCAGGTGTGTCATTAAATGCTAAACTGCACTCACCTGTTTTTCTTCTCTTTCCGTCTCCAGCTCCACCATTTTATGACCATTATGTTCAGTCACAACACACTTTGCACAGATGCATATCTCATCAGTTTTACAAAATACTTCAAGACATTTTTGATGTTTTGCACAGAGTTTCTCCTTTAGATTTCCATCAGGATCAACCAGTTTATGATGCTTCCAGGCTGCTATTTCAAAGTGAGGCTGCAGGTGAGTCTGACAGAAAGAGGCCGTGCAGGTCAGACAGGACTTCACCGCTCTGAACTTCTTCTCAGTACAGGCGTCACACTCCACATCACCAGGGCCGACATAACTCTGAGATGGAAGAGGACCGAGTCCTGTCTTCTTTGATTTTTTGACGACTTCATTCAGCACAGTGTTTATGTAAAGTTCAGGCCTTATAGTGAAGGTGTGTCTGCACTGAGGACAGCTGCACTCTTGGCTCTGATCCCAGTAGTTGTTGAGGCACTTCAGACAGAAACTGTGACCACAATGTAGTGACACAGGATCAGTCAGGATGTCCAGACACACCGAGCAGGTGATCTCGTCCTGTAATCCACAGAGCTGGGCTTTGGCCATTGTCAGTCAGAGAAGGGAACCAGTCTGAAAAACAAGGAAGTGACTTGTGAGGAAATGAAAACTAAAATGTGTTTTTACTAACTGAAAATGAGGCGGAGTTTTAAAGAGAAACCTGAGTGCACACTCTTCAAAACGACAGCGTGGTTTATTCTTCCACTGAAGTGATAAAGAGGACACATCAGCAGGGGCCTTCAGTACTATATTGTCCAGTGGCACAGTAGAGGTTTTAACATGGCACCTCTGCATAGTGATCTTTCCATTATATGTGAGAAGGTGAACCTGTTTGTGTGGCGCTACAAATGTAATGGTGTTCCAGCTCACAGTCTCTGATTTGAGGTTCTCCTTTCTTGGCTGCTTTGTAATGCTGTTATGATCTGCCTGCTTATCCTTTGCCTGCACAATGTCTTCTTTGGCCCTGCCTCACATGGCAACTCAATTTGCCACATTTTCCCCAACATCATGAGCCCGAAAATACACTAGCAGCCATTTGTTCAGACTAATGGAACTTAGCATATAGGGAAGTGGTGGGGAAGCTGCAGAGACAGCAGAGCCCAGAAAGTCCATTTTGGGTCTCCCATGGAGTCTTTTGAGTCATTTTGGGTCTCCCATTTTGCTAAATTGGACCGTTGGTCTCCTCTCATCCTGCTCCTGACATTAGTATAGCGCTGCATGGTGCTTGCTTGTGCAAGCACAATGCATTCTCAGTCTTTATATTCCTCTTTTAGGTGGCTGGCTTTCCTTATGCTGGCACACTGCTACCTCGTGAGCTGAAACTCCTGTGACTGTGCCATGCTCAGTGTTTTTTATAGGCTCCCCTGCAGCTTGGCCTGAAGCTGCTCATTCTAAAAGTGGAATGCCAGATCATTATACTGGTGACTTAAAGATGAAGTCATTCCCAAGTTGACACAACTTGTCAATACTGTTATAGAATGTACTGTATCTGCTTGCTATATTTTAAAATGCATACAACATAAACAACAACATTGATTTCTAGAGCACATTTTCATACAAATGGTGTAGCTCAAAGTACTTTTGAAGATGAAGAAAGAAAAAAAGAAACCTATAAAAATAAGATTAATACTTAATAAAATGGAATACAGTAAGGTCCAATGGACAGGAGGACAGAAAAAAACTAAAAAAAAAATCCAGATGGATAGAGAAAAAAAAACTAAATCTGCTGTAGGTCCAGGCCACGAGACCACCTAGCCAGCCCCCACTGGGTATTCTACCTAACATAAATGATCTCAATCAGTCCTTCAGTCCTCATGGTTTTCAGACTTCATGTGGAAGAATTTGATGATGATGGTCATGCAGACCTCTAGCCTTCAGTCTATCAATGTAAGGACTGCATTGTGCCCTGATCAGGTGGTGGTGGCGCAGATCGTAGACCACAGAAAACCAGAAAAAGAACAGCAGAGAAAATAGGAGTTAGTATGAATTGTGGGGCCATGAATAAAAATGATAATTCAATGCACATAAAGTTTAACAGGAATACACTAAAATGTAGCTACAAGAAAGCCATGTCAAAGTAATGAGTTATTAGCAGTTTTTTAAAGTGCTTCACCGTATCAGCCTGGTGAATTTCTATTGGTCAGCTAGTCCAGATTTGAGGTGCATAACAGCAGAAGGCCTCCTCACCACTTCTTTTAAGTTTAGTTCTTGAAATTCTAAGCAGACCCTCATTTGAAGATCTAAGGTTACGATTTGCAGTGTAAGGTGACAAGCATTTTGAAATATAAGATGGAGTAGATTATTTAAGGCTTTGTAAACCATAAGCAGTATTTTAAAGCCAATTCTAAATGACACAGGTAACCAGTGTAGTGACATCAGAACTATTGTGATGTGCTTGGATTTTCTTTTCCTAGTTAAGATTCTAGCAGCTCCATTCTACACTTGTTGTAATCGATTTATGTCTTTTTTAGGTGGTCCAGAGAGGAGTGAGTAACAGTAATCTAGTCGACTGAAAACAAAAGTGTGAACTCATTTTTCAGCATCTTATAGTGTTATAAGGTTTCTAAATTTTGCTATATTTCTTAAGTGAAAAAATGCTGTCCTAGTAATCTGATTAATATGTGATTTAAAATTCAGGTCAGAGTCAATACTACTTGATCCTAATGGATCAAATGTATTTCTAATATCCTCATTATATCCATTTTTGCCAATAGCTAAGATTTCTGTTTTCTCCTTATTTAGTTTGAGAAAATTACTAGTCATCCAGTCAGAAACACAAATAAGACATTGGTGGTCAGTGAACCAAGAGTGTCGGGGTCATCAGGTGCTATTGATAAATACAGTTGTGTGTCATCAGCATAGCTGTGGTAGCTCATGTTATGCCCCGAGATAATATGACCTAACAGAAGCATGTAAATCGAAAAGAGCAGCAGACCCAGCAGAGACCCTTGTGGACCAACATATAGAATATCAGGGGTCTTTTAAGTATAATTACCACAACTAACATAGAATTTGTTACCTGCCAGGTAAGACACAAACCAATTTAAGACCCTGCCAGAGAGGCCCACCCATTGACTAAGGTGATTTCTAAGAATATTATGATCAATGGTGTCAAATGCGGCACTCAGATCTAAGAGGATGAGAACAGATAAATGGCCTCTGTCTGCATTTACCTGCAAGTCATTTACTACTTTAACGAGTGCAGTTTCTGTGCTGTGATTTGTTCTGAAACCCGACTGAAACTTATCAAAATAGCAGGTTTATTGAGGTGATCATTAGGCTGCATAATGACTGCCTTCTCTAGAATTTTACTTAAGAAAGGCAGGTTAGAAATAGGTCTAAGATTTTCAAAAAGCAAGGACTCAAGACTATTTTTCTTATTCAAGGGTTTAACTACAGCAGTCTTAAGACAGTCTGGGAAGACCCCCGTATCTAATTATGAATTTACTATGTCAAGAATACTATCAATTTGCATGTCGGACATTTCTTTAAAAATTTTGTTGGTATTGGGTCATGGATGCAGGTGTATAATCTCAGGTGAGACATTATTCTACATACAGTAGATCATGTAAATCTATCCTGGTGAAAGAATTTAATACAATCAAAATGTAATACCATGATTCAATAGGATCAGCATTGGGGGGATACACTATATTATTTTTAATATCATTAATTATGTGATGAAAGAATATAGCAAAAGCCACACAAGATTTACTGGTAGTTTTTTGAAGGCATTCCATTGAGTGACCTGGGTTTATCAAGTGATCAATAGTAGAGAATAAGACTCTTGGATTACCAACATTATTATTTTTAATGTTAGAGAAGTAACACAGCCTCTCTAGACGGACTATGTTGCTGTATTCTGTTATTTTAACCTTCAATATCTCATAGTGGACAATCAGTTTAGTTTTTTTCCATTTACGCTCAGCTTTCCGGCATGTTCTCTTTGGATCAGACACTCTTTGAGTCTTCCATGGTATAACAGTGCTGGAGGATTTTTCAACTGTTTTTCAGGAGCGTCTATGTCAGTGGCAGCACTCACTTTAGTATTAAAATTTTCCACCCTACTATTTACATTTTTCTCACTATTGTAGTAAGCACTACAAACGAACTGGTTGTTTAGATTGTTAGTAAACTTTAATGCCGCAGATGTATGAAAATAGCATTTTTTAACAATACACTAATCATTAGTTGCAGCTATCAGTATTTCTACATTAAATAATAAGATAAAATGGTCTGATAAGCCAATGTCCACGATGTGCCTCAAATCAACTTTTAATCCTTTACTAATCACTAAATCCAGTGTGTGTTCCCACTTATGTGTGGGCTGGCTAACTTGCTGGCTCAGATCAAAAGAGTGTAGGAGGTTCAAGAATTCTTTTGCTTTTGGGTTACACTGTTTTTCGATATGAAAATTAAAGTTGACAACAATTAGGAACCTGTCATACTTAGTCATTATATATATTATATATCATATCACTTTAAATGGCTTGAGTAAATACTCGCTAAGCCACCGCCTTTTTTACCTTGCCGAACCAAATAAGTAAAGCTGTAATTTGGAGGTGCAGATTAAGTTAAAACAGTCGATTTTCCTATCACTAATAAGACAGTTAATGTAAAATGTCTTGTGGGTTAACACTCTAACATTTAATAAGGGCATATTGAAGGTCTCAGAAGAACAGTGCTGAATTGACGGAGTGTTACAGCTGTTTGAAATGGTAATTAAGTTATTTGTGTTAATGACACTTTGTGCTGATGTTTTTATTTAGCCTATAATCTGTTGTTATATTTTTAATACTGTGTATATATTTTTAATACATCTTGTATATCATTTTCATTTGCTGCCCAATGTGCTTCACATCACTACTGAACATTTACTTGTTTCAAGTGTTTGATGACATTTACAAACTAATACACTTACATTTTTAGTATGAATAATTCCATTAATATTTAATTATGTAATGTACAAGTTCAGAACTTTAATGTGCTTATGTATTGGACTGGATTGCCCGATAGCCTGTCTCACTTTTTTAATAGCATACACATTTCCTTTTGCATTATTATTGATCAACTATTATTTCTTGAACAACTTCTAAAAAGACTGCCACTTTTCAGTCCTGTCTCATAAAACACCATACATCACAACAGTTTCATGTTTAAATTCACAGGTACTCAATCTGCCGATATCACAACCTCCTCTGTGCTTATTGAGCCAAGACTGATATTATTGACAATCATCTCTTTGGGCAGCTGAAATCTCACGAGTGTGCACATAACCGTGCTTGGCTGAGGCCTGCCTTGGATTAACGAGAAACACTTGGCATGCATGGAAGCAGCTAAGCCTCGAATGGAAAATGAGGCATATTCAAGTGAGGCATCCTCAGCTATGTGGTGTCTGAGCACAGAACACCAGAATGCAAATGTTCATTTTGTGATTGGTCTGAAAAGTGGGATGGGAACTTTGTTTTTTTTACGTACAATGCATCCTGGGTGCTTATCACGGTGTACAAATAAGAAAATGTAAGAGTAAGCATCTCTGAGATCTGTGAGAAATAAAAGTTTATTTTTGTTACCTAAAATGTTTGCTGTGTATGTTTTTGACATAAAAATCTTTGAGAACCACCACCTCCTCGATTGAGTAAGTAAAGTCAGAACAGTAGCGACGAGTGTCGGATGGTTTGTTTTGCCAAAATAAATAGAATTGGTTTTACTTGACTTCGTCGGTACAGCAGATGGAACAATTGAACAGAGATGTCATTTTTTTTCAACAAGTTAAGCGGATAGGAGCAAACGCAATATGGCTTTTGGTAAACCGGAAGATTTTCACTTCGAAGAAAGTGAGGAAAGTTTCAAAGCCTATTTAGAAAGGCTAGAACAATATTTTGAAGCTAATGGTCTCCAATGCACGGATGAAAAGACGTAAGCAGTATTTTTAATAATAGTAGGAAAGAAAGCACATAGTTTGCTAATGGACTTATGTGCACCATTGAAACCATCCCAAAAGACTTTTCTGGAGCTCGTAGAGCTTTTGAAAAAACACTACATGCCGAGAACAAATTTTATTGCCGAGAGATGCAAAGTTCCATGCTAGAAATCAACTGGATGGAGAATCAGTGAGCAGCAAGTTAGCAGCAACAGGAAAATTCAGGACTTTTTTGGATGAAGCACTGTGTGATAGATTCGTATGTGGCATTAAAAGTGCAGAGCTGAGGGACAGGTTGTTGAATGCAGCGCACAACAAAGATTTGACTTTAGCCCTGGCAATTGAAATGGGATTAGCGTATGAAGTAACAAAGAACAGTGCGCAACAATTTGCTAAGAGGACGCTTAAAACAAACGTCTTAAAAGAAAAGTTGACCATGAAAACTAAAGGTTTTGGAAAGAAACTGGAGGTCTTTCAGAAGGCATGTTATTGATATAATGGCAAGGGTCACCTACCTGATAACTGCAGATATAAAGACATGGAGTGCCGCGAGTGCAAGAAGAGAGGGCATATCGCTCACGCTTGCCGTGCACACCAGGAAGGCCAAAATAATAAAACTGCGAAGTGGACAAGGCACCTGGATGTTGCTGAAACAGACACCACCTCTGCAGCACTTCAGCGAATGTCAGAACCTTAACGAAGGATACAGGCAGGACCGCTTGTTGGTGGGGTGCCTCAGCACAAAGGCGATGAAAGACTTGCCTTAAAGCAGTTTGAGATACAAGGACAAGAAGCTGATTTGATAACAGACTACAGCCCAGTTTTTGAAGGTGACATACGAGGAACTGAGTTATTTTCTTTAGAGACTACCAGAGACAGTAATACGCCCTACTATGTATATGTGAGTATAAATGGTGTCCGAGTGAAAATGGAGATCGATACAGGTGCAGCTGTATCAGTCATTTCTGAGAAACTGTACAATTGTAAATTTAAAAAGATAACCTTAAGCCCTGCTAATTGTAATTTGAAGACTTATAGTAATGAAAGGCTTTCTCTAAAAGGAAAAATCAGTGTTTGGGTAAAATGTAAAGAATGTGTAAAAAATGTAGACTTACTGGTGGTTAAAGGAAACGGGCCAGCATTGATGGGTAGAGACTGGATTAACTGCTTAAGGTTAGACTGGTCTCATGTAAACAAGGTCACCAGTTGTGTGACAGGTACTCCACAGTTTTTCACCCTAACTTAGGAACACTTAAGGGAATCAAAGGCATGGTTTTTGTTAAGGATGGTGTGGTACCAAAATTTTGTAAGCCACGCACAGTGCCATATGCGCTACATGAAGCAGTAGAAAGGGAGCTGTCTAAATGACAGGATGAAGGTGTTATTAGCCCCATTAGTTACAGTGAGCGGGCGGCCCCAATTGTTTGTATTCCAAAGAAAGATAATACTGTGAGAGTCTGTGGAGATTATAAGACAACGATCAACCCGGGTTTGGAGATAGAGCAGTACCCTTTGCCTAAAGTGCAAGATTTATTTACAAGTCTGTCAGGGGGTCAGCAGTTCACCACACTTGATTTGTCACAAGCATAGCAACAGGTGGAGCTGGAGGAAGGCTCCAAACCCTACCTTACCATAAATACACATAAAGGCTTGTTCATATATAATAGGCTTCCATATGGGGTTGCTGGTGTTCCTGCCCTTTTCAGAAAATCATGAATGTGGATGTGTAGATGGTGTAATATGTTATCCGGATGATATATTGATAACGGGAAGGGACTTGGAAGAGCATTTGAGAAACCTGGAGGAAGTGTTGAAATGGTTGCAGATGTACAATCTGAGAGTAAAGCAAGAGAAGGTTTTCTTCTTGCAGAATAGTGTGTCTTACCTAGGGCATGCTATAGATGCTACAGGTATTCATCCCTTAGATGAAAAAATGGAGGCTATTGCGAAAGCTCCAGCTCCAAATAATGTCACAGAGCTTCGGTCTTTTATTGGCTTTGTTGAATTACTGTGGCAAATTCATTCCTCACTTATCCACTATTATACAACCTATGACAGCATTGCTGCAAAAAGGTGTGAAATGGAATTGGACAGAGGAATGCCAGAGTTCATTTAATGAGGCCAAATTACAGTTGCAGTCTAACAGCATCTTAGTGCATTATGACCCACAGTTACCCCTTAGTTTAGCTTGAGACGCATCACCTGGAGGTGTAGGCACAGTAATTTCTCACAAAATGAAGGATGGCACTGAGAGGCCAATAGCATCTGCCTTATGAATGCTAACCAAAACCGAGAAAAATTACTCTCAAATTGAAAAGGAAGCTTTAGGACTTGTATTTGGAGTCATGAAGTTCCAGGATTATTTGTTTGGCCAAAAATTTATATTGGTAACAGATCATCAGCCGTTATTAAAGATTTTGGGACCCAAGACGGGCATACCCACACTTGCTGCTGCTAGAATGCAAAGATGGGCACTTATTTTGGCTGCCTATACTTATGAAATTAAATACAAAAAATCGGAACAGTGTAGTAATGCAGATGCATTTTCCCATTTGCCCCTGTTGGATTCAAATAAGGAACTGAAACCAAATCCAGTGTATAGGGTATGTTTTCTAGATAAATTGCCGCTTATTGCAAAAGATATTGCACATGAAACTGACAGAGACGCTGTGCTGAGAAGTTTAAAACAGCATGCATTATGTGGTTGGCCAAATTGTTTGGCAGATGACACTTTAAAGCCGTATCCATATTATTAACCGAAGATTGTAAACCGGATGTACGGTCCACGGGCGCACGGTCATGGACGCAGGCACACGGTCATGGACGCAGGACACATCGAAGCGCACACGCACATGCGACTTAGCGTCCCGCCCCAGCAGAAGCAAAGGAGTCACGGCTCCAAACACAATCAGCTCAACTAATGGAAATACACAAACAAGCCCACATGGATAAATGAATGAAGGTTCCTACAAAGCACACATCGAGATAGGCTAAAAGTACACAAAGGCGCCTACAACGCGCTTCTGAAACAGCAGAAGCAAAGGAGTCACGGCTCCAAAAACAAACAGCTCAACTAACGGAAATACAATAACGAGCCCACATAGATTAATGAATGAAGGCTCCTACAAAGCGCTTCACAAATGCCAGAAGCAAAGGAGTCACGGCTCCAAACACCAGAAGCAAAGGAGGCATGGCTCCAAAACGAAACAGCTCAGGTATCTTATAGGCGGGCTGACGTATCGTGTCTACTGGGTAATACAGTGGATGCGGTGTCTATCTATATATATGTGTATGTATCTAAACTTGAGGTAGTGGTGACTACTGACAGTGCCAGCAGTCAGCTACTCCACAGTGCCTGCACTCAGCGGTCCAATTATAATTCCTAACAACAAACGATGTCTAGCTAACAACACACCCATAGGAAAACAAACACGAGACTGCATGGATAATAACAATGAACGAAGGCGCCTACAATACGCTTCTTAAACACCAGAACCAGACAAGTCATGGCTGCAAAACGAAACCGCTTTACTACAAATATATTTCTTTCATTAAATGAAAACTTTCCCAGGACACTCCCACCCTCCATGATCTTACATCCCTACAAATATTGAAGAGAGAGCAGAAAGTACTTGCCATTCTTGGATTTGTGATTCTGTAGAGAATCGCGGGTTTACTGGTTTTACAAGAAAATTGGAACTTACTATAGAAGATGATTGTATTCTGTGGGGTCTTCGAGTGGTGGTACCTCAGAAGTTACAAATTAGGCTACTGGCAGAATTGCATGAGCATCATTGGGGGATTGTAAAGATGAAGGCACTAGCCAGAAGTCTGTTCTGGTGGCCTGATCTAGACAAAAACATTGAGAATGAAGTGAGTCAATGTGATATCTGCAAGCAACAGAGGAATATGCCAGCTTTGGCACCCCTACAAACCTGGAAGTAGGCTTCAAGCCCATGGGAGAGAATTCATTTGGATTTTGCTGAGGACCATAAACAGATGTTTTTGGTGGTCATGGATGCATACGCTAGGTGGCCAGAGATAATCCATATGCCAGCTACAACCACAACTAAGACAGTGGAAGCTCTGAGGAGTTTGTTTGCGTCATATGGGTTGCCACAGGAAGTAGTCACAGATAATGGGCCTCAGTTTACATCAAAAGAGTTTGACTTTTTTTTTAGAATTAAATGGAGTTAAACCTATCAAATCCCCAGCATATCACCCTGCCTCTAATGGTTTGGCTGAGCGGTTAGTTCAGACCTTTAAAAAATCTCTAGCAAAGAATAGGGCATTGGGGGGCAGGTCGCTTGGTCACTGTATTGCCAGGTTTTTATTTGGCTATCGAAATACACCTCATATACATACAAACAAAACACCAGCAGAGCTGTTTTTAAAAAGGCAAGTGTGTACCCGATTGTCCCAAATGAAACCTGAGTTTTCATATAGGATGCAGCTGGAAGGTTTAAACAAAAAAGGTGGATCCCAGAAGCTTAGATCTTTTGTTGTGCGGCAAGATGTCTTGGTAAGAAATTACAGGGGAGGGGAAAAATGGTTAAGTGGTGTAATTTCAGAAGTGTTGGGTCCTGTTACTTATATGGTTCAGGTTGATGGGAACCTTGTAAAAAGGCATGTAAATCAATTGTTAAATGCAAAACAAACAGAGAATGGTGAAATTGGTGTGGAGGAGGCTGATTTAGGCCCAACTGGAGGATCTCTGGATATCAATGATACTGAGATGAACATTGTAACAGACACCGACACTGACAAGAGTCAGTGCAATATGGAAACTGATACTATGCAAGTGCTTCCACCTGAACCTCCACCACAGGTTGATTCACAAGTACGCCCAGTTCGAAAAAGACGTTCATCACAAAGGTTAGATTTATGAAAATTGTTTTGGAGTTCTTATAAAAAAAAAAAAAGAATTTGGTAACTGTATTACTGAGCTGTCAATGTAATTTAAAGAGACTATATTTTCTGGTTCGCTGTTCAACCTGGGTTTAGTATTTACAGGTGAGGAGCTGTGGAATCTGAGCACAGAACCCCAGAATGCAAATGTTCATTTTGTGATTGGTCTGAAAAAGTGGGATGGGAACTTTGTTTTTTTTTTATGTACAGTGCATCCTGGGTGCTTATCACGGTGTAGAAATAAGAAAATAGAGTTGTTAGCATCTCTGAGGTCTGAGAGAAATAAAACTTATTTTTGTTACCTAAAACGTCTGCTGCGCATGTTTTTGGCATAAAAACCCTTGAGAACCACCACCTCCTAGATGAGAAAGTAAAGACAGAACAGGTTTACAAGCCTCACCATTTTTCCTCCAAACATAACGATGACCATTATGGCCAAACAGTTCTTGAATTCATCAGCACAGAGGGAGTTTCTCCAGAAGGTCAGATCTTTGTCCCCATGTGCCATTGCAAATTGTAGTCTGGCTTTTTGATGGCAGCTTTGGAGCAGTGGCATCCTTGCTGACCAGCCTTTCAGTTGATCTTGATGTCGGACTTGTTTAACTGTGGATATCAAGACTCGACTACCTGTGTCCTCCAGAATCACAAAGTGCTCTGCTGTTGTTCTGAGATTGATTTGCACTTTTCATACCATTCCATTCATACCATTCCATACCAAGTCCATTCTTCTTTAGGAGACAGAATGTGTCTCCCCTTCCTCAGCGGTGTGTGTGTGTTTATATTTACATATTTGTAGCACCGCCACATAAATGCACTTTACTTGGGTTTTTTTTTGCCACTCTATTGTGTTATTACCACTGTGAACTCTGTCCCCGTCTGAGCTCAGATAGAAGACCGTGTAAGGCCTAAGATGGGCATACTGGGTATATGACAATAGGAAGGACCTTTGTGAGATTCGGGTCTGTTATAGTGATTTCTGGGAGGGTGCCATGGAAATGGACGCAGATGTGCTGCTAAAAAAAGAGCACAAAGAGAAGAGGAAAAACAGAGCCTGAGCGTTATGGTAGAGCCAACAGACTTGAGCTGTTCAGAGCCAGGAAAGAGATGGTGTAGGACTGAGACAGTTTGGATGTGGCCACCTTGGGGAGATCCCGGCATACCAAATGAAGAGGACGGGACAGTTAAGAGGATCGAGACTGAGTGAGCGAGTAATAACCTGTTATTCTGAGATGTCATGTCGGAAGACTTGGACACGTTGTGGGATTTTTTATTTTATGAAGAGACAAAACTGTGTGGACATTTTGGGATATTTTGGGTTCATGAATTTCTGTGTTATTTGAATACCAGTATGTGTTGGGAATGGGGGTGTGCAGTTATGGGATCTGAACATTGTTGTTGAGTTTGTGTGATTTGTTATAGTTGATTTATTACATTTGTTTCTCTGCAGCATTTCTCTGGGTCATTTTTTGTATAGATTAACTTTACAATTTGATGTGATCTGGTGGCACTGCAGGAAGGGGTCTGAAGGCAGTGTGAGGATGACCTGCAATCCGATTCTAACACGTAACTAAAAACGTGGTGAGTCATAGCGGTTACGACCGTTACATATTATTGTTTGTACAGATGAATGTGGTGCCTTCAGTTGTTTACAAATTGTGCCCAAGGATGAACCAGATTTGTGGAGGGACACCATTTTTTTTCTGAGGTCTTGACTGAATTCTTTTGATCTTCCCCATTATGTCAAGCAAAGAGGCAGTGAGTGTGATGGTCGGCCTTAACATCCATCCACATGTTGACTCCAGTGAGGCTAATTGGCTATAAGAAGCTAATTATCGAATTGTTTGAAGGCTTGACTCAATTTTCTGGAATTTATCAAGCTGTTTAAAGGCCCTGTTAACGAAGTGTTTGTTACTACAGGCTAAGGAGAATCATTGCTTCACCCTGGGCAGCCTATTCCTAGATATTTCACTACATTTAGTCCAATTCTGGTTCTGCTCAGGCACTGGTGGTGCACATTGGTAGGCCCACATCTGGGCTAAATCCAGATTAGAAAAGGCAACTGTGGCATGCCACATGTAGGGCAAGCTCAGAATAAGCTCAGTCTGCTGATGCCAGTTATGGCCTGTTGCATTTTGGGGTGAGTTTGTTTCAGAATAGGAAGTTCCTGATAATCTGCAGCACAACTATAGCTTACTTGTTAGTGATTTAGTTGGCATGTTGCATCTGTGCTGAATCTATATTAGACATTGCCTGACTAGACATCCAGTAAAATATGCTCAGGCCGCATCCGGACAGATTTCTGTGTGTCATATCCTAATGGCTCAGCCCATATATGGGATACTGTACTGAGGTCATATCGCTTGAATCAAATAGTGCTGATAAGATAGTGTGCTTATGGGGTTACTTTTGAACAGAAAAAAATAAGACGTCAGTGTAGATAAAACATTGGCTGTAGCAGTTAAGCTCATTAAAGGCACACACACAACGATTCCAGACTTACACTAGACATGTCTGCCAATGCGATGGCATCAAAGTTGCCAGAGTTTTGGGAACAACAAGACACAGTGTGGTTCACCCAAGAAGAGGAACAGTTCACTTTGTAGGACATTACAGCAGATGACACAAAATCACTACTAAATCGTTGCAGCTCTCAGTGGCTCCATGGCATCCAGGGTGGTGAGTCTGCTTGAAAATCCCTTCGGCATGAACAGGATTGTAAGCTTAAAGGCATGCCTTTTAGAAATGTACAGCCTCACGGAGTCGAAGTGCACATGGCGGCTGCTATCATTGTTGGACCTCAGAGACACAAAACCTTCTGCGTTGATGGACCACATGTTGACTTTGCTCAGCAGCCATGAGCCCTGTTTTATGTTTGGAGAACTGCTTCTGCAACAGGCGCCAGAACAAGTGAGCACTACTCTAGCCAATGTGTCCGTTGTTGACTACCAAGAGTTGGCCAAAATGGCTGACAGCCTACATTCTGCTTCACAGAGCTATCTGTCTCCTGTAACTCTCATCAGTCCTCTTAGCAAGCCCATGGCTTGCATTGCACTTCCTCTTCCTGCCTCAATCCCAACCACTGGCCTGTGTTTTTATCATGTCCGGCCTGGCAAAAAAATGAAAAAATGCCATCCACCTTGTAAGTTTACTCACCCAAGTCAGTAAGCACTATCTCATTTGACCATGCAGACCAACTCTACATAACAAATGGCCTTCTCTCCATTTTGTGTGTGATATTAGTGCACAAGTGAGCATGCTACCCGCATCGCCTATTGATGTGGGTTCAGGGAGAGAAGGGCCCATTCTGGAGGCTCCTAATTGCACTAGAATTCCCACCTATAGAATGCAACACTCCACTTTATCTTTCAGTGGAAGATGTTTTACTTGGACTTTCATCTTGGCCAAGGTAACCAGGCCACTTCTGGGGGTGGAAGTCCATTGTGCAAAAGGGTTGTTGGTTGAGGTTAAGAACCATCACTTTGTGGAACGAAAGGACTTTGCCACTCTCTCCTGCACACTCAGCAGTGTCACTACCTCTACCCCGTACAACATAATGGCTGAGACTTGCGACTCCGTCTGCCTTCTGAACAAATTCCTCCAGCTGTGCAAACCTACTTTTTCCACAACAAAAACCAAGCATGGTGTGGAACAATACATTTCCACTACTGGTCCACCAGTACACACCCACACTTGTCGGCTGGCCCATGACAAGCTAGCTATTGAGAAGGCTGAGTTTTGCTGACATGGAATGGCTGCGAATTGTGCACTGATCAAACAGCCCATGGTTGTCGGCCCGCCTTATGGTGCCCAAAGCAGGTGGTGGTTTCCAGCCTTGTGGGGATTGTTGTAGCTTGAATGATTGCATGATCCCAGGCCGCTACCCGATTCCACATATAAAGGATTTATTGGCACAGCTCTCCAGGAAAATTTTTTCAAAGGTGGAACTAGTCCACTACTACCATCAAATACCTGAACATGTGGTGGACATTCCTTAAATGGCAGTCATCACTCCCTTCGGATTGTTTGAATTCCTGTGCGCACCATTCAGCCTTAAATACGTAGTGTAGACATTCAACAGGTTGATAGACTTTGTCCTCAGTGATTTAGAATTCAATATTGTCTACCTGGATGACATCTTGGTGGCCATCTCCTCCAAGGCTGAACACCTCACTCATCTCCGAATGCCTTTGACTCCATGGGTTGATCATTAATCCTGGTGAGTGCCTGTTTGGAGTGCCAGTAATGGACTTCCTGGGACATCAGATTTCAAAGGAGAGTGTGATTCCTTTGCCTTCCAAAGTCTCTACTGTCACAGATTTCGCACAACCCAACACCATATGCACCCTCCAGGAATTTTTGGGCACGGTCACTTTATACCACCTCATTCCTTGGACAGACCTTATTATACAACCTTTATATGAGGCCCTACAGGGCCAGTCTGCAAAGTTGCCTGTCATGTGGTTCAAAGAACTGGATGAGGCATTCACAAACACCAACGTATGTTAGCAGAGGCAGCCATGCTCGTGCACCCACTGCCCGATGTTCCACTTGCCCATACAACTGATGCTTTGGACCATTCAGAGGGGGTGGTGTTTGAACAGAGGGCTGATGATGATTAGCAGCCTTTGGCATTTTTCAGCAGACCTCCATGACCTGACAAGCACAAGTACAGCACCTTTGACTATGAACTCCAGAGTTTGTATCTAACCTTTTGACGTGGCCGGACATTTACGTCCGAAACGTTGAGGGTAAAAACAATGTATTGGCTGACTTTCTCTCTTGGTCCACACTTACCCCCATACACATTGGAAAGCAGCCTGTGGTTTTCAGTGGTGCAGTTGGACAGCAGTGCTGCCAAGCTCCTGTGTGACCCAGTACAGTACACTCAATAGTCCCTGGCAACTGGGGAGAGTGCATTTTTGACACTGTACACAGCCTCACATCCAGGGTGGCAGGCATCCCAAAGTTTAGTGGGAGCAAGTTCATTTGGCAGGGCTTCAAAAAAGACAATGTGCAGCAGCTTGTGTAGTATGCCAGAAGGCTAAAATACATTGCCATATATATGTTTACCTGTGCCCTGATTGCCATTTTAACCAAATTCACAAGGACCTGGTAGGCCTTCTTCTGCCATCTCACAGTTTTACACTCCAGCTCACTGTTGTTGACAGGACTGGCAGATGGCCTGAAGCTGTTCCTTTGACTTCCACACTTGCAGCAGACATAGGGAGGGATTTTATCAGCACTTGGCTTTCACAGTTTGGCATGCCCTCTAAATTCACTTTCAACCCTAGGCGCACAGTTCACTTCACAGCTATGGGCTGCAATGGTACAGGACCTTTGGATGAGACTGCACCATACCACTGCCTACCACCCACAAGGTAACAAGCTAACGGCCTCTGTGAGCAATTTCACCAGCTGCTAAAGGCCTCTCTTACCAACAACAGCTGGGTTTTTTATGCTTTTTTTTACTTATAACATTTTAATTCACCCAGTTACTTATTACGTTATATTCATTTTTAACTTCATTTATTACTTGCTGTGCCCAAGTGCTTGTACTATGCTGTTTTGACTCATTTTTACCACTACTGTAAATACTCAAACCCGTATCATATTTCCTGCCCTCTCCACAGCAGGTGATTGCCATGTGAGTGGAATGTCAACATCAGCTGCTTTGGTTTGTTGCATTATAAATACAATGAGGTAATCTGAGATGTGTGATGCACCATTGCTTTTATCAGAATAAACTGTGACTTAAAATTGAGCAGCAAACGCAATGGAGTACAATGAGAATGCGATCTGCTAGAAACAAGAAAATGTGAAAGCATTACAGGCTTCTAAACATTTGGAATACTAATTTAGAATTGACATTGTAATATAATCATGAAGAAATGCAGTAAGGCATTCATAGTATTTTATTAGTAAATTGTTTAATTCGTTTAAATAAATGAGACTGTTAATAATAATGTCTAAGTTAATATTTTTATGTTATTTTTTTAAGTTTTCAAGACTGACTTTACTTGCTTGGAGACATTTTCTTTGTTGCAGTTTTTCGAGTGGAGGAGCAGGAAGAAGGAAAATGGAAGGACTGGAGCCCAGTGACTGAAGAACAACACAAAATATACACAAACAAAATATATACACAAAGAATTAACACATTTGCTACCAGGCTGGCCAGATGGTAAAACATGTCTGTAAAAAGCATTAGAATCACAGCAACAGGACACACAAATACACACACACTTGAACCACAGAAAGAAGTCAAAGTAACATGTCTCCCCATATGAAACTCGTCTGGTATTTGTTCTGTACAACTCTGTTAGGACTGTCCATGGCCAAGTCATTCACAGTGATGAGACTTGACACATGTCATTCAGTCGGTGTTACAGCTTCAAAATGACATAATCTAGCTTAAAACCCTGCAAGACCCACTGTTGTAAAATTACTACATTACCTTTAGGTCTCCTGAAAATATACCTGTAAATGTTTTTTTTTTTAAATGACCACATTTACATAGTCATTGAGTCATATTGTTTAGCCTTGCAATGCTATTGGATAGTAAATATCTACTGTATATGTGCCTGGCCATTTGGTCATGAACTCATTCAACCTGCAACCGCTCCTTGAAGCTCATCCCCTTGTTTTACTGGACTGGATATAACAAGATTCAAGTAAGTAAAATGCCTGAAATATTTTTTATGTGTTTATTACAATGTCTAGGAGCATGTAGATACTAAGTTACTGTGGAATATTTTCATCAAATTGCCTGCAGGTGGTACCAGAAGAGCACAACTCTATGGATGAGGTGATGATTCCTTTCAAGGGGAAATTTAGCTGCATCAAGCAATATATGCAAGCCTCACACATGGGGGTTCAAACTGTGGTTAAGAACTTGCATCTCTGGCATGCTCTGTGACTTCGATGTGTACCAAGGCAGTGTTGATGGGATACGAGCCAAATCTGAACTTGGATTGTCAGGTGATGTTGTGATGAAGCTTGCCTCCACACTCCCAAAAGGTCAGAACTACAAGATCTTCACAGACAACTACTTCACCTCTGTCCCATTGGTAGCTCCTTGATTGTGGATTTCATTATGTGGGAACAGCCAGGCAAGTACGCCTACCCAACTGTAACCTTGATGATGAGAAGAGCTTGAAGAAAAAGGGGAGATGAAGTGCCAGAGTGGAGGGGAACCACAACATCTGTGCTGTCAAATGGTATGACAACAGGGCGGTTACACTTGTGTCAACATTTGCTGGCCCAGAGCCTGTGCAAAAAATTCAACGCTGGGACAAAGCCACCAGAACCTACATTGAAGTTGAAAGGCCTTACATTGTGGGTATCTACAATAAATACATGGGAGGTGTGGATTTGTTGGACTCATTTGCAGCCAAATATAAGTTCCCTATAAAATCACGCCGCTGGTATATATACATCTTCTGGCATACCATTATCCTTGCTGTGATCAACGCCTGGCTCCTCTACAAGCGGGACTGCAAAGCTCTCAGCATTCCTAAGAAGGAGATTTTGAACAGGAGACAGTTTCAGGCGCAACTCGCATCTTCTCTTATATTGATGAATGCTGCTACCAACAGACTAAAGAGAGGGCAACCATTGTCAGGCAATAAGAGCCCAGAAACTTCAAGGAGCCCTTTGAATGCGCAGAAGAGGCCATTTTCAGGTGATGGGAGTCCAGCAAATAGGATCTCAGCCAAGAGGTCATCTGTGCATCCTCCACCGGATGTGCGCAAGGACATTATTGCATATTTCCCCGTGAAAACAAAAAGAGGACGCTGCAGACACTGTGGTAAAGGATATACCAACACGTTGTGCAGCAAGTGCAATGTCCGTCTCTGCTTTTTAGATGACAAGAACTGTTTTTGGGACTATCACTGCAAATGAATAGTCATTGGTTATAGACAGTTTTCATTAAGTTGACTAAATACAATTTTATCCTGTTTTCTAAATTATGATTATCAATAAATCATAATTGATAAAAATACAAATGTAGTTCAATTATTATTCATAATATATAGTCTTATGGTGGTACATCCATCCATCCATCCATTTTCCAACCCGCTGAATATGAACACAGGGTCACTGGGGTCTGCTGGAGCCAATCCCAGCCAACACAGGGCACAAGGCAGGGAACCAATCCCGGGCAGGGTGCCAACCCACCACAGTATGGTAGAACATGAGCAGTAAAACTTGCAATTAAACCCTTAGGTGTTTATATTTGTTTAGAGAGTGTGAGTACAAAATGTGGAAGTTCTGCTCCCAACTAGGCCCAATGTTGCAATATTACAAAATATCCCTAAAAACTAACTAAAACAAAAAAAATTTAAAACTCTTTCATTTTTGCATCAGAGGCCTCCTACAACAACATCTGGAAGGAGAAAAAAAATTGCTCATTTTTTTTAATATTTGGGTTTTACATGGCGTGTTCATGTTATTGGACTCTCAGGTGCCATCTGCTGGTGAATGGGGTGCAAAAACACTGAAAGAACAAAGTGGGGCCTGTGTCTCTCATGTCACTGCCAGGCCCAACAGACCACATTAAAAGTAAATGCACCTTATCAAATATATTTGGCATGTTTAAGCCTTTTTTCATGTTGGTACCTCAGTTACCAAGAACAGAAAAGGTATATTTATAAAAAAATGCTTCACTTTAGAACACATCTGATAAAAGAGAACCAACACTACAGCAGCAACTGACAGGGAAAGAGGGATGGCATGGATGGATATCTCTGACAGAGTGAATGTGTAAAAGAGTTCATCAGTACAATCTGTGTAATCTGTGTGGTAAATATTTTCATAATGCACAATGTACCCCTATAGATATTACTGTGTTTGAAACATTACATGCCCTGAAGAATACAATGTGTTCTATTTTTGCAATATTATTGATATCCAAAACGTCTAAGACCCAAAGACCTTCTTAAGAGGACAGATTATTTCATATCTTTCCCATCCATCCATCCATTTTCCAACCCACTGAATCCGAACACAGGGTCACGGGGGTCTGCTGGAGCCAATCCCAGCCAACACAGGGCACAAGGCAGGAACCAATCCCGGGCAGGGTGCCAACCCACTGCAGGACACACACAAACACACCCACACACCAAGCACACACTAGGGCCAATTTAGAATCGCCAATCCACCTAACCTGCATGTCTTTGGACTGTGGGAGAAAACCGGAGCGCCCGGAGGAAACCCACGCAGACACGGGGAAAACATGCAAACTCCGCGCAGGGAGGGCCCGGGAAGCGAACCCGGGTCTCCTAACTGCGAGGCAGCAGCACTACCCACTGCACCCCCGTGCCCATATCTTTCCCACAGAAATAAATTAGAAACCAAGAAACTGTCAGAGCTAAGAAGCGAAATTACTATGATGTTAAACAGTCTACTTAAAGGTAGTAAAAGAACAAAAAAAAACCAATCCCTACTTTAAATACTTCCACACTTACGTCTATAACTGTAATTAAGACATAAACATATAATGTCCAAGTAAAGAAAAGGATGTATAATTATAATACCAGTCTCTTTAAAAGTGGATCCAACAGCAGATGATACAGTAGGTCCTTCCCATGCCATGACAGAATACGGCTCCTTATTAACTTTCAAACGAGTGTCGGAAACAGCTTCTTTAGTTCCTTTTCAGCTTCCCCCTTGCTTGAAAATACATAATATTGGTCTTGAACTTCCACTTTCAGTTTGGCAGGATACAAGAGGCTGTATTTGATATCGGCTTTCCGTAGCAACTTTTTAATGTTAAAGTAGGCTGCGCGTTTTACAGCTGTTAATGGTGAGAAGTCGGGGAAAATACGAATAAGATTATTTTCAAATATAATCTCTTGCTTGTGTCTGAGAAGTGCCATCACATCAAGCTTACATCGTAGTCGCTCGAAGCGGACAATAAAAGACCTGGGTTTAAAGGTGCTTGGTCTGTATATGCGATAAGCAGCTGCTATCTCAATGTCGAGTTTAAAGTCATCTCCAATTATTTTAGAGAGTAATTCTAGTGCAAATTTCAATGGGCTTGAGCTTTCTCGTTTCTAAGGTATACCCTCAATTCTTATATTGTTTCTTCTGCACCCATCTTCCAGGGCCACAAGTCTGTCTCCAAGTTTTTTGCATTCGGAATTCGTAGCTGTAGCTTTTTCATTGGCATTAGACGCCAATTGTTCCGCTGTTTCAACTCGAGCCGTGAATGCCTGCTTAACGTCATCCAGCTGATCTGTAATGTCATTTATCTGGTCTGTAAGCATTTTCAGTTTGGATCTATTTTCTTCGATGTGTTCCTTTAATTTCTCCAACATGCCTTTAAAGTTCACGTCAAAATGTTTAAATAGACGCGTTTCCCGGTCTTTGTTATCTTTCTTAAGCTCGTTCTTAAGCTCAATGTTCGCCTTCTTAAGCTCATTCTTGTTATCCTTCTTAAGCTCATTTATGGCCATAACCATGGCAGTGGCCAGTGTAGCGATCATCTCTTTCAGTTCAGTTTTCAGTTCTGACAGTTCGTTTCGGATTTTGTGCTCCGCAAGTGGAAGTGCAGCTCCTGTTACAGCAGGTGCTGTGGGCTCGCGATGAGTAGATGAGAGCACATCCTGCAGGGCCTTTTCTAGTCTCGAATGATCCTCAGAAATCGGCGATCCATCATGACCTGTATCACTTGCACCTTCGCTCCCATTTTCACTCTCGACTGGAGACGATACAGTGGAGCGGGGTCCCAGGAAATCTGCGCATTCGTCTGCCTGCTCCAGGTCAGTCTCCGAGAGGCCATACCTTGCACTCGGGCCGGATGTCTGTCCAGACTTTGATGCAGTTTTAAGTTTCTTTTCCGGTTCTTTCTGACTTTTCTACTTGTTACTCATGCTTGTATATTGTAGTGGAAGTTCCTTGGTCGGGTTAAATACAGGATACCTCTTATACGTGAGAAAATAAAGCCGCTGCTAGCGGAGCCCTGGTTCAGACGTCCATCTCCTATAACGGATGAGACCAAATACGACTTTATATTTCTACCTTTTTCTCTATTTCACTGTTAACTCCTACCACTTTCTTTTATGTGGACTCATTCTCTGGACACTTTTTACTTCTTGGACATGGATCGTCTATTCAAGTAGTCAACTTCAAGCGCTGAGAACAAATGCCCATGCTGGTGTGGTTCCCTATTTACCTGACGAGGTAAGAAGACAGTATCACGGCAGCAGAGCCGGTGCTAAGGTAAAAGCCAAGTGTTTAGTGAGAAAGTGGCATTACAAACCTTCGGTGCCTTCTGTGATCCTGGGAAATGTGAACTCGCTACCAAAATAAAATCGACGAACTGGTTGCGCTGGTAAAAAATGTCAGGACCTACAGAGAATGTAGTTTGTTGTGTTTTTGTGAAACATGGCTAACAACTAACATCCCAGATGCTGACGTGGAGCTACCCCGGGTTTGGCACAGTTAGAGAGGACAGAGACGCAAGTACCTGCGGAAAGCAGAAAGGAGGAGGACTCGCTCTCTATGTTAATACAAGATGGTGCAACTCTGGATATGTTAACGTTTAAATCTCCACTTGCTGCAGGGACATAGAACTGTTAGCCGTAAGTCTGCGTCCCTATTACTTGCCCAGAGAGTTTGGACACGTCATTGTTTTTATTGTTTACATCCCTCCTCTGGTGGACGTGGAGACAGCGAGTGACATCATCCATTCCACTGTTGCTAAGCTACAAACACAGCACCCTGAGGCACTTGTGCTAATCACTGGAGACTTTAAACATGTGACGCTGGACAAAACATTACCTGCCTTCTCCCAGTATGTGGATTGTAACACTCGGGAAATAGGAGTATTGACCTACTGTATGCAAACGTTAAAGATGCATACAGCGCCACCCCACTGCCTGCACTTCGGAAAGCAGATCATAACCTGGTTCTGCTTCAGCCTCACTAAAACCAAGAGTGAGGGAGCTACCTAAAACCACACGCTCATTCAGGAAGTAGTCCCCTGAGGCACAGCAGGCTCTGAGAGACTGAAACTACAGACTGGGATATCCTGCAGGGGTCACATAGTGAGAACATTGAGTAGGTGAATGTGAACTTGTGAATTTCCCATTGGGATTAATAAAGTATCTATCTATCTATCTATCTATCTATCTATCTATCTATCTATCTATCTATCTATCTATCTATCTATCTATCTATCTATCTATCTATCTATCTATCTATCTATCTATCTATCTATCTATCTATCTATCTATCTATCTATCTAGGTTGTTGACTGCACTACTGACTACATCAACTTCTGTATGGACATTGTAGTTCTAGTAAGAACAGTACGCTGCTATGCCAACAACAAGCCATGGATTACAAGTGACATCAAGGGCCTTTTGAACCAGAAGAAAACGGCTTTTAAAGGCGGTGATCAGCATGAGCTCAAGCGCGTGCAGAAGGAACTCCAAGTCCAACTCAGGGCGGCGAAGGAGCAGTACAGGAGAAAGCTGGAGCAGAAGTTGCAGAATAACAGCATGAAGGAAGTGTGAGATGGGATGAAGATCATCACTGGCTGCAGCTCGAAGCGGGGTACCACCATCGAGAGAGACGTGAAGAGAGCAAACCAAATGAACAACCTCTTCAACAGGTTTGACCACCCTAAACCACTCTCACCTCGGAGTACTGCACCCTCCACCCATCCTTCTGCTGATACCAGCATAGGAGAGACATCCCCACCCATAATTACAACAGCGCAGGTGAGCAGAGAGCTGAGGAGACTTCAAGCCAGCAAAGCAGCGGGTCAAGATGGAGTATCGCCACGACTGCTGAAGGCCTGTTAGTTGGAGCTGGGGAGTCCTCTACAGCGCATCTTCAACCTGAGCCTGGAACAGGGAAGAGTCCCGACGCTTTGGAAAACATCTTGCATCACCCCAGTCCCAAAGGTATCACGTCCTAGTGAGCTGAATGACTTCCGGACTGTCGCTCTAACGTCACATGTGATGAAGACCATGGAGCGGCTACTGCTTCACCACCTGAGGCCACAGGTCCGCCATGCCCTCGACCCTCTGTAATTCGCATACCAGGAGAAGGTGGGAGCGGAGGATGCCATCATCTACATGCTACACCGATCCCTCTCCCACTTGGACAGAGGCAATGGTGCTGTAAGAATTATGTTTCTGGACTTCTCTAGTGCCTTCAACACCATCCAACCTCTGCTCCTTAGGGACAAGCTGACAGAGATGGGAGTAGATTCATACCTGGTGGCATGGGGAGTAGATTCATACCTGGTGGCATGGATCGTGGACTATCTTACAGATAGACCTCAGTATGTGCATCTTGGGAACTGCAGGTCTGACATTGTGGTCAGCAGCACAGGAGTGCCACAGGGGACTGTACTTTCTCTGGTCCTGTTCAGCCTATATACATAGGACTTCCAATACAACTCGGAGTCCTGCCACGTGCAAAAGTTCGCTGACGACACTGCTATTGTGGGCTGCATCAGGAGTGGGCAGGAGAAGGACTATAGGAACCTAATCAAGGACTTTGTTAAATGGTGCGATTCAAACCACTTACAACTGAACACCAGCAAAACCAAGGAGCTGGTGGTGGATTTTAGGAGGCCCAGGCCCCTCATGGACCCCATGATCATCAGAGGTGACTGTGTGCAAAGGGTACAGACCTATAAATATCTGGGAGTGCAGCTGGATGATAAATTGGATTGGACTGCCAATACTGATGCTCTGTGCAAGAGAGGACAGAGCCGACTATACTTCCTTAGAAGGCTGGCGTCCTTCAACATCTGCAATAAGATGCTGCAGATGTTCTATCAGACGGTTGTGGTGAGCGCCCTCTTCTACGCGGTGGTGTGCTGGGGAGGCAGCATAAAGAAGAGGGACGCCTCACACCTGGACAAACTGGTGGCGGAGCAGCGGGCGCTGAGCAGACTCCTGTCAATTATGGAGAATCCACTGCATCCACTGAATATCTATCTATCTATCTATCTATCTATCTATCTATCTATCTATCTATCTATCTATCTATCTATCTATCTATCTATCTATCTATCTATCTATCTATCTATCTATCTATCTATCTATCTATCTATCTATCTATCTATCTATCTATCTATCTATCTATCTATCTATCTAGACAGAGAATTTACTATGGGATGGACAGTTTCACTAGTGAGTACCAGCATGGCTTCAGTGAATAATCTGTGGAAGAGCTTCAATCTCAGTCTACACAGGGCTGCCTGGCCATTACAATATAAATCTATTTATACTTAATTTTAATTTTTAAATGTGCTCTGAGTCTGTCTGATGTAAACTGCAGTATGCAATAATTAAATAAGAAATACTGAAGTGAATGAAACTTTAACAGACACCCCAGGACAGGTCATTTCTTCTGTTGCTGTGTGTCTTCACTCTGTGGGCTCCTGTCTCACATTAACTGTTCATCCTCAGATGTTCTCTCTGTCAGCTCTCAGGTTTCTCTTTAAATCTCCTCCTCCTCCTCCTCCTCACTGAGCACAGACAAACTTTCACTTTCATTTCTTCACAAGTTACTTCCTTGTTTGTCTGACTGATTCTCTCTGCCTGTTTCCCCTCTGAGTGACGATGGCCGAAGCCCAGTTCTTTGTATCACAAGATGAGTTCACCTGCTCAGTGTGTCTAGAGATTCTCAGTGACCCTGTGACAATCCCCTGTGGTCACAGTTTCTGTCTGAAGTGCCTCACTGACTGCTGGGATCAGAGCCAAGAGTGCAGCTGTCCTCAGTGCAGAGAGACCTTCATGCCAAGGCCTGAGCTACGAAGAAGCACTGTGCTGAATGAAGTCATCAAGAAATTAAAGAAGACGGCAATCAGTCCTCGTCCTCTTCCTCAGCCTCAGAATTATGCAAGCCCTGGAGACGTGGAGTGTGACTTCTGCACTGTGAATAAATTTAGAGCGGTGAAGTCCTGTCTGACCTGTATGGCCTCTTACTGTCAGACTCACCTTCAGCTTCACTTTGAAATAGCTGCCTGGAAGGACCACAAGCTGGTTGATCCTGATGGCAATCTGAAGGAGAAACTCTGTGTGAAACATCTGAAAAGCTTGGAAATATTTTGCAAAACCGATGAGACATGTGTCTGCTTGATGTGTGTGGTGACTGGACATAAAAATCATGAAATAGTGGAGCTGGAAATGGAAAGAGAAGAAAAAGAGGTGAGTGGGATTTAATGTTTAATAGAAACAACTAAATAACAGGAGTGAAGAGATTTGTAAATGTAGTTTAACAGGGAAATCTATTCATTAATCTTATAAATCTGAATTTTCAAGTATGGTATAGTATAGAGCTGGAATGTATGCATATGAGGCTGGGTGTAAGTCATGAAACAGCCCAAGATGACATACTCATATCATCCATGTACACTTTAGTCCATGTTAGCACTCTCATTCTTTGTGATCTAAGTACTTTTGTTTTGGTTTTCTAAGGCAGGGACGGCCGGAACTACAGCCTGCTGACCATAACTGGTCTCTGACACAGGCACTGTATGAGCAGCCTGCTGGCTCTTTATAGAAATATCGAGTAGTTCATTCTTCATGAGGTGTTCTTAACAAGATGATGGCAGAGCTGGCTGCTGTAAGAGTAGTAAGTTACAATGCAATGTCATCCAAAGAATAATTCAATAACCCAGGGTTTTACCCTATGTAGCGTTGGCACATGGAGTGTAGGCTAGTTTAGCTGCTTGCTTGCCTTTGTCCTGCTTGTGTATTTTCAAATATTTTGAGTTTGCATGTGGCTGATCTCAGGCCTTTTTAAGAGACACGTTATAGTCACATGTTGACCAATCTGTTCTGTATTCTGGAGCTAAGCCTAAGATTCTTACAATACATTTATTTCAGAGGTTTCAATATAGTATTGTAGTATACTGTATATGCTATTATTTAAATAAAATAAGTTATCATTTACTTAATTATCATTTAGAGATAATGGCATCTAGTGGAACAGTAAGAACATTTTATATGACAACAACCTGAGTAATATTTTCACCTAATGTGTGACTGTGAGATGCGCTCTGACTTTTAAAAATCTGGCAAAACCCCAGCAAGTCCAGCAGATACGCAAACAAAATGCTAAAGATGTCTGCTTGACCATCTATGTCAACATTAAAATTACTTATTAATACCACACAATCGTAATATACAGTGAGGTCAGGTAAAAGGCTGTTAAACTAAGTCATGTACAGTATAATGCCTTTGACTGTATAAGCCTGTAAATTAGTGCTACAATTGTAAATTATACTATTTTAATATCTTATATGAGCACATCAAATGATGTGAATTCACCTCCATTTTGAGAAGTTATATTCAGTTCGTCATGTAAAACTGTCCACTTCCTTGACCAACATTACCAGATTTATGAAGGAAAATAAAAGTATTTGCTGAGGTTAGCTAAGCCAGGTCTCAGTAAGTAGGCACGGGTGGCTGTGTGCTCATTATATAATATCGATAATCAAAAGAGCTTTATTTAGAAGCAAACATTTACCAAAAATAATTTTAAACATCAATGAAGTGTATGAACTGTTGTTATATTCTTTAAATTAATATAAGTCATATGACTAAAAAACATTAAAGCACAGGATCTGATTTTAATTTTTGGTTTATTTATGTTGTCTATTGGATTTTGATTCTTTTACATAAAGCAATTCCTGAGATGTCCTAAAGACAGACATCCAGTTGTAGGACAGACTGACAGAGTCTGCTTTGGCTCATAAATCTTTTGCTTAAGCTGCTTTTGCCAGACCCTCTTTCACAAATATTTAATTTCAGTTCATATGTTAATTTTCCTTACTGGCCTCTCCTTGACAAGACACATCTGATCATATTGATCAATCACAGACAGACGACACTCATCTAAGTCTCAGTGTGGAACTGTTTGCTACTTAGAGCCATAACTCAGCCATTGGCAATATTGTTGTCAAAACTTTGCACAAATTGTTAAAAAAATGTTGGACTCACAGTATGTGCACCCAAGAAATCTGCGCCAAAATGTCTACTCCTTCCTCCTGTCTTTATAACCCACTGTGAGCACTAGACCTGTGCTCTGTGCCTGGCCTTAACTTTAACTTTATAGCAGGACTGCCATTGCCTTGGATGTGGCCGTAACAAATGCTGGAGAGAATCCTTTTGACTATCATGCTGGGTTATTTTTTTTTAATCTTAGTATATTCTCTTACTTTTTGTATTTGTAAACTTTTTTTACTGTTTTGCAGTATTTGGATGCTGAATATGCTTTTAATGAAGATAACTGTGTACTTTACTATACAAAATTTAGTTTGCTTCCCATATTTGTTTGTAGGTTAAGTTAGTATACTGTACTCCAAAATTCTGGATTTGTATAAATAAAATTAATTTTGATAATTTCCATTTAGAAAGTGGAACCAGACTGTGGTACCCATTATTCACAATGTTCTTCTGATTGCTGTTGAAGCCCTAAGTATCCATCTAAGAAAGCAATCAAAGATAAAGGGCATGATAAAGGAAAAGTCTGAAAAACAGTATTTCTTTATGATGATCTTATGCTGCCCAATTTCTCAGATCCATACGCATCAGTTCCATTTGTATCAAAGCAAATACATATCTGCCAAATTTGAAAGATGTTCTGCACGGTAAATCCTGAAGTTCCTCCCTTTAGGTGAAGCAGGACATCCTTATCTTGCCATGTTATGGTCGGTGGCTTAGGATTTTACAGACTCTATAAGAACAGTGTGACTTGTCATTAAAGTAATGTAAGTCATGACAGCAGATTGTTCATTAAGCAGTAAATGTCCCATCGGGATCAACTCTAAATAGTCGTGTTTATGAGTACGAGGTTATCGTGACACCACAATAGTGTAATCGATCAGAAACAATCTTACTGCAGTAAGCTCAGAATGTGGGATATTCTCTAACATATCAACCAATGAAGCAGACAGCTGACAGCAGAATTCACAATTATAGTCTGGGCATGGGGACAGTTTTGATAGTGATAGTAAGCAGAAACGTTTAAGGGATACCCTTGAGTTGAATTAGATCATGCTTTTCACAAAGTCCTGAATTATTACTGTGTATGTGACTCTCTCCTTTATCAAAGGGGACATATTTATGTTATAACATTTTATGGGTGCTTTTATAGTCAAAGCATAAGCAGGTTCAGCTTCTTAACCCTTTGCAGTCATATTTAATTTTCAACGTCACGCTACATTAGTCGTAATTAATTATTGAAAAAAACGGCAATAATTACAGCAGTTATTTTTTTCAAGCACGTAGGAATAACACAGGCCACTTTTCTCGACCAGGCGACTGTGCAAATCGGTCAGAAACTTGCAGGGCCACCAGCGGTGGCCTGACGACCTATAGCGCACTTTTTACTAAGGCCAGTTTTCTGGCCTAACGACCGCAAAGGGTTAAGGTTACACATTTAGGCCGAGGACAGAACTGACTCAATGCCCAGGTGACTACAGCACACTTCCTACCTTAGCGGTGAGCTTCACTGGTGGTTGACTCTGAATGAAAGGTCCATTCAGGGCACTGTCTGCAATTATCCAGGGGTGCACTATTTGGAAACAACAAGTAAATTACACAGAAACTGCTCATATCCTCCTCACTACTTGATAGCATCACATCTGCAGTTTGTATGATGCTAAAGAAATGCGCTTACAGTAGTAATTTGGGGCAAACTTAAAGGATGTATTTGTTTTTACTGTCCTTTTACTACTGAAATATTTAAGAGACAGCTTTTGAATTCCACAGTGTGTCTCCCTACATGCCCTTTATATTTCTTAATACCCTTTTGAACTGATGGCCTCATACACTCTATGTCTAGTGTTAGGGTTAGGGTTAGGGTTAACTCTAGTGCTGGAGTTGTTCATCTTGTACAGTACGTGTTGGCCAGCTGCCTTTTTAAATGAAATGTCATCCTTATTTATCCACAGCAAATCTCATGTAAATATCCACATGCTTCTACGTTTTTTGGTGTAGCAATGGATTCTGCAGGGCCTATGAGCTTGGGGACCCACTCGGGGTCGTATAGATTTTTAAAAATGTTTTAATAACTTAACTAAAACAACTCAATGTAGTGGCTTCAGCATTCAATGTCTTGTTACCATGAACTCTGACCTCCATGGCTGATTACGAATTGTATGTTACTGCTGAACTTCTCGTTGAACGCTATAGCACTGATATTTCACTGGCGTTTTCCACTCAATTGTTGTCATTTCATGCATTATTTCAATCCATCCTGTCAACCAAGTCGACTGTTTTTGAAGTAGCTGAACCGTTGCTGATAGATCACTGTGTACTGTCATCTACTTCAGTGATGTTTACATGGCTTACATGTTACTTCTGACTATACCAGTGACCTTTGCTATGTATGAACCATCGTTCTCCAAGTTAGAACTCATCAAAAATGACGTCAGAGTTTCCATGTCGCAAGACAGACTGAGTGGCTTGGCTATACTCGAGCGTACCAGACAACTTGACGTGTCAAACATTGTTGAACCATTTGCACAACAGAAGGCATGCAAGCGAATATTTTAAGGTACTAGTGATATTAGAAGTAATATGATTTGTGACTTGTCAGTCAGTGCCATTTTTGTAAGCTTTAACAGTTTAGCAGATCTGTATCCTGTTTTATTGTGTACCTTAGTATAGCTAACTATGTATTAGTGTCACTACTGTGAGGATTTGTGAGCGTCACCACTTTATGAGGTCTGTTTTCTCAGAACTTGTGTAAAACAGGTCAATGGTGTCGTAGTATCCTGTCAGCCGTAGTTGTTGTTTCAATTTCTTACAAATTGAAATTACTTCATTTTATAGTACACGACAGTTTCTACTTTGTAGCTTACATTACATTTTAATCATCTCCCTTCACAAAGTTGCCTTAGAAAAGTAAGTGGGTCCACATTTTACATATATTTATGTACAAGTACTACTGCCCACACCTCCCACATTTCATTCCCATGGTGTATTTTATTTTTGCTAAAACACAGCACCAGTAATAAAGCAATTTAAAAAGTTATTACAAATATCATTTGGAGAGCTGGTTTGTTTGTCACCTGTGTGTGATCTTAAAGTGACGTGGTCATGGACGCCATTGCCCAGCAGGTCCATAGAATCTAGTTGTGAATAAATTACTAGTAGTTATGCTAGACAGGAGGGCACTGCACAGGAGCCTTCAGCAAGCTGGCTACCCCACTGCTCCCTGCCTTGTACGTAATCTTCTTTTTAAACGTGCCCAACTGCCCCTCAACTGTCGCCATTTTCAGAAGTTTAGCCCACTTTCACTTTCAGACTTTTCCACGTCTGCCCCTCTTAAACTGAAATCTTTTGTTGATGGTGTACCACTCAGTCCTGATCTCTTGATTCTAGTAGAAGGACCACCTTGACCCCTGAAGTCAGCCCTGATTATTAAGACTCTAGACAGGCTGCTTCTCCCTTTGGTGTTTTAATATTTCCTGCTAATAAACAAATAGTAATTACAGCACACTGATGAACTCCTTCTCCTCTGTTTTACTTTTGTATTTTTATGTCCATATTTTACTGAATAAAGCTGCCTTTAGTATAATATCCCCTGCAAACTTGCTTTCTCAGATTACTAAATGCTTACATATCAACACACTTCTGACACCAGGCCTTTGTCCCTGTACCCTCACTAAGATGTCACTCATCTCTGATTTGAAGGGGCCTGTTACTGAAGTCCTGCTTTATGTCAATGGATGTCTCCGCACAGCTTTTTGATTTTTTTCTTAGTCACGTGTATCCATTGTTATTCATTTCCTCCACATCTCTCAGCCATAGCTAGGTTTCATTTACTTCAATCACATCTTATTTACAGTATGTGCTCCTCCATATAGTCCAATTCCTTTGTGTTTACTACCTCATGTGTGTTAATGTCTGCTGTTTTTCATGAATTTCCAATTTCATTTTGGGTTAATCTCTGTATGCCATTCTTTTCAATGGAAATTTTTGCAGTTGAAATCAGTCAGACAACAGCAGAAATTGAGTTTGATTTTATATAGAAATAAAATTGACTTTGAAACAAATATTTTAGCTAATTACTTACAGTGGTCCAGGCACACAGTTACGCATTTAATGCCTGAGAATATGGAGTAAAGAAAACAAAATATATAAGAAAGGAAAGTTAAAGGTTATAGGAAAACAGACATGACCTTACATTGGGTTATTTAAATTATTAAGTTATTTACTCATCCATCCATCCATTATCCACCGCTTATCCGAGGTCGGGTCGCCGGAGCAGCAGCCTAAGCAGGGAAGCCCAGACCTCCCTCTCCCCGTCCACCACCTCCAGCTGCTCTGGGAGGACCCTGAGGCGTTCCAGGGCCAGCTGGGAGATATAATCCCTCCAGCATGTCCTGGGTCTGCCCCATGGCCTTCTCCCAGTGGGGCATGCCTGGAACACCCCTCCAGGGATGCGTCTGGGGGGCATCCTGACCAGATGCCCAAACCACCTTAACTGACCCTTCTCAATGCGGAGGAGCAGCGACTCTACTCCGGGTCTCTCCCGGATAACTGAACTCCTCACCCTATCTCTAAGGGAAAGTCCAGCCACCCTGCGGAGAAAACTCATTTCGGCCGCTTGTATCCACGATCTTGCTCATTCGGTCACTACCCAAAGCTCGTGGCCATAGGTGAGGGTAGGAACGTAGATCGACTGGTAAATCGACAGTCTCGCCTTTTGGCTCAGCTCTCTCTTCACCACGACGGACCGTTGCAGAGCCCACATTACTGCGGATGCCGCACTGATCCGTCTGTCAACCTCCCACTCCATTCTTCCCTCACTCATGAACAAGACACCGAGATACTTGAACTCCTCCACTTGAGGCAGCACTGTGCTCCCAACCCGGAGAGAGCATTCCACCCTTTTCCGGCTGAGAACCATGGCCTCGGATTTAGAGGTGCTGACTCTCATCCCCGCCACTTCACACTCGGCTGCGAACTGCTCCAGTGAAAGCTGGAGGTCACTGTCCGTTGAAGCCAACAGAACCACGTCATCCACAAATAGCAGAGATGAGATTCTGAGGTCACCGAACAAGACCCCCTCCGCTCCTTGGCTGCGCCTAGGAATTCTGTCCATGTAATTTATGAACAGAATCGGTGACAAAGGGCAGCCCTGGCAGAGTCCAACCTCAACAGGAAACGAGTCCGACTTATTACCGGCAATGCGGACCAAGCTCCTGCTCCTGCTGTATAGGGACTGAATGGATTGTATCAACAAGCCTTGTACCCCATACTCTTGGAGCACACCCCACAGGATGCTTCGAGGGACACGGTCAAATGCCTTCGCCAAATCCACAAAACACATGTGGACTGGTTGGACAAACTCCCATGCCCCCTACAGGATCCTGGCCAGGGTGCAGAGCTGGTCCATTGTTCCACGGCCGGGACGGAATCCGTATTGTTCCACTTGAATCCGAGATTCGACCATCGACCAAACTCTCTTTTCCAGCACCCCTGAATAGACCTTACCGGGGAGGCTGAGGAGTGTGATTCCCCCTATAGTTGGAGCATATCCTCCGATCACCCTTCTAAAAAAGGGTAACCACCACCCCGGTTTGCCAATCCAGAGGCACTGCCCCCGATGTCCATGCGATGTTGCAGAGACGTGTCAACCAGGACAGCCCCACAACATCCAGAGCCTTGAGGAACCCAGGGTGGACCTCGTCCACCCCAGGGGCCCTGCCACCTCGGAGCTTTTTAACTACCTCGGCGACCTCAGCACCTGTTATGAATCATGGATGAGACGGGGTCCTCTAGCTCTGCTTCCTCTACGGAAAACATGCTGTTGGGATTGAGAAGAACCTCGAAGTATTCCTTCCACCGGTCAATAACGTCTACAGTTGGTCAGCAGGGCACCATCTCCACTGTACATAGTGTTGATGGAGCACTGCTTTCCCCTTCTGAGGCGCCTGACGGTTTGCCAGAACCTTCTCGGTGCCGACCGAAAGTCATTTTCCATGGCTTCCCCAAACTCCTCCCATGCCCGAGTTTTTGCCTCTGCAACAGCTGATGCCGCCACACGCTTGGGCCGCCGGTACCCCTCACTGCCTCTGAAGTCCCACTGGTCAACCAGACCCGACAGGACTCTTTCTTCAGCTTGACGGCTTCTTGAACCTTAGGTGTCCACCACCGGGTTCATGAATTGCCGCCACGAGAGGCACCGACAACCTTGCGGCCACAGCTCCGTTCTGCTGCTTCGACAATTGAGGCTCAGAACATGGCCCTTTCAGACTCAATGTCCTTCGCCTCCCTCGGAATGAGGTTGAAGTTCTGCTGGAGGTGGCAGTTAAAGATCTTTCTGACCAGCTACTCCGGCAGACGTTCCCAGCAGACCCTGATTATTTGTTTGGGTCTGCCTGGTCTGTCCGGCAGCCTCTCCCGCCATCTGATCCAACTTACCACCAGGTGGTGATCAGTTGAGGGCTCAGCTCCTCTCTTCACCCGAGTGTCCAAGACATAAGGTCGCAGATCTGATGACACGTTTACAAAGTCAATCATCGAGCTGCGACCTTGGGCATCCTGGCGCCAAGTGCACTTATGGACACCCTTATGCTCAAACATGGTGTTCGTTATGGACAATCCATGGCCAGCACAGAAGTCCAACAACTGAACACCACTAGAGTTTAGATCAGGGAGGCCGTTCCTCCCAATCACACTTCTCGAGGTTTCACTGTCGTTGCCGACATTAGCGTTTAAGTCTCCCAGTAGGACGATAGAGACCCCAGGAACTGCACCTCGCAGCGCCTCTTCCAGGGACTCCAAGAAGGCTGGGTGCTCTGAACTGCTGTTCGGCGCATAACTGCAAACAACAGTCAGAGTCCTTCCCCTGACTCAAAGGCGTAGGGAAGCAACCCTCTCATCCAATGGGGAGAACCCCAACGTGCAGACCTTGAGCTGGGGGGCCATAAGCAAGCCCACCCCTGCCCGACGCCTCTCACCCACAGCAATTCCAGAGTGGAACAAAGTCCAGCCTCTCTCAAAAGGAATGGTTCCAGAGCCCAAACCATGCGTAGAGGTGAGCCCGACTATATCTAGCCGGTACCTCTCAACCTCTCGCACCAGTTCAGGCTCCTTCCCCGCCAGAGAGGTAACATTCCATGTCCCAAAAGCCAGTTTCGGCAACCCAGGGTCGGAACGCCAGAGTTCCCGCCTTCGGCTACCACCCATATCACATTGCACCCGACCCCTATGGCCTCTCTTGCAGGTGGTGGGCCCACAAGAAAGCGGAACCACGCTGATCCTTCAAGCTGAGCCAGCTGGGCCCCGTGGTCGAAGGTCCAGCCACCTGGCATTCGCCAGCGAGCCCCTCCCCCGGGCCTAGCTCCAGGGTGGGGCCCCGGGTACCCTTTCCCAGGCAAGGGAAATGCCGATCCTTGATTTAACTCCATATGGAGTCTCAGGATCGAGTTAGTCTGGACCTTCACCTCAGACCTGTTTGCCTTGGGAAGCCCTACCAGGAGCATGTAGCTCCTGACCACATAGCTCCGAGGATCACTAGACCGCGTGAGCCCTTCTGCCATGGCAAGGCCTCGATCCAAGAAGGGAAGTTATTTATTATTTACCCTAAATTTAGAATTCTATTATGATACATTTTACTGCATCCATTTAACATAATGATTTCTATTGATTTTTATAAAGTTATACATTATTGTTATTGTCCTTTATATTCCTCTCAGAGTTAGAGGAGTTATCAGCTACACATTTCACTACGTATTGTACTGTATGTATAATCCAAATATAACAAGTCAAATTTCATTTCATGATCCAAACACAACACAAGGGCAAACCCCTGACCACCATGAAATGGATCCTGCAAAATCACAAATGGCAAAAATAATGGAAGCTAAATAAGTATAAAATGAAAGCCTGCTTCTGCAGAATAAAAAAGGTGATATGTTGGCTGAAGCAAACCCAACAGCATCTATGAAATTCAGATCAGGAGCAGAAGTATAAGCAAGGAATGATGGGAAAGACCTTCATAAAGGGGGTCATTAAGAAAGACTTTCAAGCAGTTTCTGACTCAGGCTGTCAAATCTTTGAATGCTTTACTTGCCCTGAAGAAGACGTCTACCTGGGAATGTGGCGGAGAATAAGCCTGTTCTGTCACCATTTTGTGTGCTTTATAAAAAAACAAACACGTCAGTCTATTTAGATGTGATCCTTTTGTTTTTTTCTGTTCTATGACCAATTCATTTTTCTTATTTCTTATTTTTACTTTTTTATATAACTGTATATATTATTATAATTTCTCTCCTAAAGGATTATATAATTATAATATTTCATTAAGTTACTTGTTGCTTGATGCCCCCTTTTTTTTTTTAGTAGTTTCAGTGTTTATCTGCTGATTTCTGTCTGCCACATACTGTTTGTTAATTTTAATACATATTACTTTCCACTTTCTGTTTATCTCCTCTTCTTAATATTTTTATTTGGCACTTGGACTTTTGGTCAACATATTTTTAATGAATGTTTACTATTGATACTTTTGTTTTTGCTGTATATCATTACTGTTAATTTTTTCTATTATTATTTTTTTAAAAGATTTGACTTGTCACTATTTATTTACTGTTGTTCCATGTTCTCTGATCCCTTGGTGTTCAGTTTGTATTCTGTTGACCGATTGGCATCCTTGGCTGTAGCTCTTGGTTGGTCTTAAAGGTCCTATTTATCTTTATTGATCATCTCCATGGCCTGTTATTTGTTAACGTTTTCACAGCCATTACTCCATTCATCGCTAAACATGAAGGCTGAATGCGGTTGTCTTCTTTGCCATAAAACAGTCTACACTCTACCAACTTGATTGTTCATATTCATAATTGAAATTTTAGTCGTCCTTTATCTGCCTTTTTATTTCTAGAATTAAATATTAAATGTCCAATTTCTCTGGGTTTCAGTTATAATGTATTTTTTTTTATTTCCACTGTTTTTTCTAGTTTTATCTGAGCTCATCCTCTTCAGTATTTGTGACTGACTTCTTACTGAACTCCTCACAATCATTCACATCTTAGTGGCCTCAGTTATCTCATTTGACTCAAAAATGACAAAAAAAACTTCACAACACTCTCAAAAGTCTGAACTCTGGAAATGCCTTTGAGATCCCGCCATTGTGCGTCTAAGTCCTCCTGGGTTCTCAGGCATTTCTTCACCAGCAGTGTCCGATTTTTGTTTTTATGTGTGTGTGAACGTCCAACTCCCCACTCAGTACTGTGATGTCTTCTAAATATGAAGAACTGACTTGTGCACCAGTGTGCTTTCAAACAGTCTTCTTTATTTATAGCACTCCTCCAGCCCAAACTCCATCTTCAATATAACTGTATAATTTAAACTTTATTTTGGTCGTTTTGTTCTTTATGGAATCAAATCTCAGTGTCACATACTGTGTCAATATGATGACAAGTGTGAGAAGAAGGAAGTTGGCTTATGAAATGTAAAAAAAATGTGTTAGGAAAATATGAGTACAATGATGATGAACAAGCACTCAAGTGTAAGTGAATTCTAATAAGACCACGTGTGTCCTCTTGTGTGTCCAAACAGAAACAGTTGGAGGTGACACTGAGTGACATCACAAGGAGACTTGAGGAGAGAGAGAAGACACTGGAGGAGACAAGAAGGGTGATGGAGCAGATGAGGGTGAGTGGAATTAAGACAATTCACATTAAAGAGAGGAGAAATAAATTAAAATTAGAAGAGCAAGCAGAAGTTCGCTGATAATGGGACAGGGAAAGGGAACTGAAGAGATTTGTTTATTGTGTCCTTGATGGCATTTCACTGTCAACAGTATTTCATGCTTTAATTATTAGAGAGTCAGATGTCTCAACCAAATGTTGTCTGAATTGTCCATCTTTATTCTCACTAGCAATCACTTGTACTGTGGGTTGGCACTGATGTTCTGAATTGAATCAATCAGCACAACATTCTTTAATAGTCTGTTCACATTGGGTTTCGCAACTTTGTTGGACTCAGTAGCTTAAGGTATCTCACTAATTGGTTCGATGCAGGCTTTATGTAATGTGCACTGCCACCTATTTTATTTAATCTTTAGTTTTTTTTTCAAAGGAGGGTAAGTTTGTGCAATGTTCAATTTTGCAGTTTCAAAGATCAATTTTCTTCATTTCTTATCCATGTGTAGTTAGCATTTTCTTTGTGTCCCTTTCTGGTTTTCCTACAGGCATTATAGCTTTCTGCTCAGTCTTTGCACTGAGTCCTCAACTATCACTTCTTCCCTCTTTCTAGGTACTGGTTTGGAGGTGACCCTTTTAGGGCTCCTCATCCCTACCTACTGTCTCAGAGTTATCAGAGTCACTCTCTGGCTCTGGAAGGTCCTTAATATGGATGAACACAGGATCCTGGACTGTGTGCATCTCTTACCTTACGCTTACATCCAACTGTGACTCTCCTTTAACTACCCTACTGGTACAAGTCCGCTCCCATGCAATTTTGGGGTACAAACTTTTTACTGTAAATGACACCTTGGTGAGCATGTGGTAATCTGCCTGCTAGGCATTACCTATTAAAAAGAAAAGTTCTAAGAGAAGTGTAAAAATGACTTACACAAGGAGAGAAAAAATGAGAATCACTTACCTGTTTAAATTGTTGAAGTATGGGGGTGCGCTTCACAAGGGTTTTAACTTGGACTTCTTCATGTTTGCGTGATGCGGCACTAGTGGCACAGTAGGCATATGTCTACTTAAGGCCTGATGGATGCTGTGTGTGACCCGTCAAAAAGGCAAGCATCTCCATAGCCACCTGCCATGGTTAAAGTAAAATGTGCGCCCACTGCAATTTGTGAAAGAGAATCGTAATGCAGGATTATCTGTAAAATTTGTTCCCTGATATAAAAGGTACCTCCTACCTATAGGAGTCATCTTCAGACTCAGTCGGGTGAAGAGTGTGGTTTGTATAGCGATTTCTTTCAGTATACCAAACACCGGCTTGTGGCTTACTTGTATATATTTCCTTTTGTCTAGAAGTGTAGATATCTCCTATTTATTGTATTGTTGTGGTGGAGGAATTTATATAGATTTTGGGTTTATGGTGCACTTTTTGCTTTTCTTGTATATACTGTATACAGTATACTTGCGTTTAAGTTTTCCCGCGGACTTTACAGTATAATTTCCAGTATTTTATAATATCGGTTGTATAAATCAAATGCAGAAAACTCGTGCTATTGGTACAAGGGATTATGATATGCTAACGCCCACCTGAGAGAGTAACCACGGAGCACACAGCCTTTTTTTTCTATGTATTGTGCCTACATGACCACACGGTAATACCCAAACTAATCTGAAGCGACGTTTCCACTGATTTGTCTTTTTCGTATCTCACACCCTCATACACCTTTATCGTAAGAGCTTCCCTTATCTACGATGGAGCATTCGATCAGAAGACAATATGAAGCTGGTTTTAAATTAAAAGTCGTTGAAGTGGCAAAAGAAATTGGTAACTGCGCTGCTGCAACAAAATTCGATGCGTCTGAGAAAGTGATGTGAGATTGGAGGAGGCAAGAAGATGTAAAAAAAAAAAATAAGTGTCGTTTTTTGAACGGGCGTATAAGTCGGGGTCTGATTTTATGATCGATTTTACAGGTTTCAAGACCCGACTTATATGCGAGTATACTGTACATGGCACACTGTTTTTCCTTTTTCTTGTAAAATGTTTTATGGAATCATGGGATTGTGTTTTGTGTAGTCTCTCCCTGAGCACATTTTCTTTATTTAGGAAGACTACTGTTTTTGTGTACATACAATTTTTTGTCTTTGATTATTTTTCATTTTTGGGATTGATAATTTACTGTAAATATTTTTCACTGTTTTTGATCGGAACACTGCTTTTTTTTTTGTGCATCTTTAAATAAAACACACTATTGTTTTTGGAAATACCACCCTTTTTGTGTCAGTGTCTGCATGTCTGCCATCTCTCAATTCTGATCCTGGTCAGTCCTGACCTACAAGACGTCCAACTGGGTAGTCTGGCGTCAACTTTGCTAATACATGTGGTGCCACAGAATCGTATTGATAAAAGCCATATTTGCAAAGGTGGAGTTATCAGTAATAATGAGAAGGCTTAAAACACTCAGTTTTAAAAAGTAAAAAATAGGATTGAAGATCCTCAGTCAAAGGCACCTAAGGAATCCAAAATGGCTTCTTGTTCAGACAGCACAACCCATGAAGTCTTGTGGGTGAGAGTACTGCCAGAGATATGGTGCTACCTATTGTTATGGGGATTCTGTTTTCTGTGTCCCATTGCCCTTCTTTCATTCTGGTCTCCTGGCCTCCTGACCACCAACCATCTCAATCCATATTGTTCTTCTCAATGTCTAAATAAAAACAAAACTGTTGTGTGACTGGTAATTTTTATTAGATGACTAAATTAAATGTCTTTCTCCATTCAATCAGATCTCTTTTGCAAGAGAAGTAGAAGAAAATGAGAAAAGCTTCAATGACCTTATTAACTACATAATGGAAACCCACAGTAAATTGACTGCGAGGATCAGAAAACAAGAGAAGAGGGAAATGAAGAAGGCTGAAGGAGTCTTGGAGCAACTGGGGAAAGAGATTCAGGAACTAAAGAGGAGAGACGCTGAGCTTCAGAAGCTTTCAGACACCAAGGATCACATCCGCTTTCTGCAGGTGAGAGCAACACTTCACAGGAAATCTGATCAGACTGGTGTGTGGGACCTGAGAACATTTATAGAGAAAATTCAAAAGATCCAAATAGTTTTCAAAACGTGAAATGAACAGGCCTTTTCTTTTCATCCATCCATCCATCCATCCATCCATTATCCACCGCTTATCCGAGGTCGGGTCGCAGGGGCAGCAGCCTAAGCAGGAAAGCCCAGACCTCAGCTGTTCTGGGAGATATAATCCCTCCAGCACATCCTGGTTCTGCCCCATGGCCTTCTCCCAATGGGGCATGCCCGGAACACCCCCCAAGGGAGGCGTTTCGGGGGGCATCCTGACCAGATGCCCAAACCACCTCAACTGACTCCTCTCAATGCGAAGGAGCAGCGGCTCTACTCCGAGTCTCTCCTGGATAACTGAACTCCTCACCCTATCTCTAAGGGAAAGTCCAGCCACCCTGCGGAGAAAACTCATTTCGGCCGCTTGTATCCGTGATCTTGCTCTTTCGGTCACTACCCAATGCTTGTCGCCATAGGTGAGGGTAGGAATGTAAATCGACAGTCTCGCCTTTTGGCTCAGCTCTCTCTTCACCACGATGGACAATTGCAGAGCCCACATTACTGTGGATGCCACACCGATCCGTCTGTCAACCTCCCACTCCATTCTTCCCTCACTTGTGAACAAGACCCCGAGATACTTGAACTCCTCCACTTGAGGCAGTACTGTGTTCCCATCCCGGAGAGAGCATTCCACCCTTTTCCAGCTGAGAACCATGGCCTGGGACTTGGAGTTACTGACTCTCATCCCCGCCGCTTCACACACGGCTGCGAACCGCTCCAGTGAAAGCTGGAGGTCACTGTCCGATGAAGCCAACAGAACCACGTCATCCGCAAATAGCAGAGACGAGATTCTGAGGTCACCAAACCAGAACCAGACTAGACTTTATTTTTCATATTCCCCTAATATTGTCAAAATATGCAAAATTCTCTGAGTTTCTGCTTCCATCAACATCACAGCGTAACTTGTTCTATGTATCTGTGTGGAAAACTACATTTTATGGTATTTACATTTAAACAACTTTAGTTTAAAGGATGGCAGCTAATAAATGATGACACTGAAGCCAGGTCTCCTCCTCATGCCCCTGTCCTTAAACTGATGAGATTTAAATCCTTCAGAATTTCCTCACAGATCTAACCCCACACTTAAGTCACCTCTCTTGTCTCGTGACTCTCTTTTGTTCTGTTCTCTTATTTTTGTAAGATGGTGATGAAAATAGTTTTGAAACTGTTACGTACAGTAATGTTCTGAAATTGTGTACTTTGTTTTATTATCTCTAGTGAAGTATTATTTTTTCAATGTTTTTGCACTTTCTGTTATGTTTGTAATTCTGTACTGTCCTTTAGAATGTGCCTCCATTCTGTGTGTTTTGTGGATGGGCCCCTCAATGGGTGCCACCATCCTGACATCACAGCTGCTGGGTCCTCCATCTTGCTTTATATTCCCAACCAGAAGTGAAACCCTGCAGCCGAGCAGTCTGATACTATTGTGAGTTATTGTGAGCATTGTCCCTTTCTTTGTATGTTTGGTTACTCTACTTGTTTAGTTTATGCCCCTCATTTTCTCTTACAAATAGTGAATTTAGACCTTTTTGATTCTGGATAGTCTTTGAGGCAACAGCACTTTTGAGCATTTTCCTTTTTACCTTCTTTTTGTTAATAAATCCTCTTATTATTAAAAATATGTTGCTCTTTCTTCTACAATGCCCTCTCTTGTCACATAACTTTCAAAGCCTGCTTCCTATTTTTGTGGTCTACTTAGGCTGAATTCTAAGTAGTAGTTGGGAGTTAGATGGACTGGGTAAGCCTCTTCTAGGTTGGCTAGTGAAGGTCCTGGCCTGCTTTGTGGCTCTTTTCTGGAGTCTTCAGCCCATTGTGATGGTGTTTGGAGCTCCACAACACAGCTGATGTGGAATAACAAATGTGCTGTAAAGAATAGGGAAGAACATTTCATGAATTCTGTTCAACACAACAGTGGCACTGTGTAATTCTGCTTCATTTCAGCATTCTCTACTCTGCCTAGTTGAGGATGGTACTGAGTATACAAACACCCCCAAGCTTTTCTCGTCATTTGCACTTTCTAGTTGCAGATATTCCATTATAAAATATACTGAATAGCTTTCTTCATGCTTATGTAAGTCTTTATATTTAATCAAGTTAATTTCATATCAGAACTTTATAAAAGTAGCTCAAGTGCTAACACTGCAATCCCCAATTTCACCTTTAATTTTTAAGTTCCACACACCATAATGCCTTGTCTTGTGTGCCGAGTTAATTCTGCACCCTCAGTCCCCTCATCAACACTCTGATGCATTAATAGATTATTGATAATTGAGTTTGATATTCTCTTATGTTCTATACACTACTCTGTTATAAATAATAAATTAATGAAAGGTGATGGAACCCTTTAAACCTAAACTGACTGTCCACCCTTTAAAGATGTCCTAACAAGCTTTTCTTTTTATTTCTCCTTGTCTTCTCTTCTCTCCTGATGCAGACTTTCTCATCTCTCTGTGTTCTTCCTGCTGATGGAGACTCGCTCAACTTCACTGTCACTGCTGATTTCTCTTCTGAGGACCTGAGAAAGGAGATGTCATGTCTGAGGAAGAGTGTGGAGAAGGTGAGCCAGTGGGACATCATGTCAAGGACTCCATCAGGTACAATGTCTCGTCATGTTGTGTCTGTTGTTAGAGTCAATTAGAAGGACCAGAGTGACAGTAAGAAAAAAGTGAGAGGTGAGACGCATTAAGAAGGCCGGCTGTTTAAAACTCAAAATATTAGCCTTTAATTTCAAGAATTATTTAGTATATATAGTGACGAGCTGAGTGATATCACACTCTCACATTAAACAATTGCTTTGCAATAAGAACTCATGAAATTTTAATGGAAATATTACACTTCTTGTATTTTTTCTGTACAAGCTCTCAAAATGTACTTCTTTTATTTCCTGTTGTTATTAACTTAATTAACTTAATTTAAAGAATAATGAACAGAAATGTGTTTAAACTGGCCAAGCCTTCAGTGTACAAGTAAAGTGTTGTTTATTTGACATGGAATACATGGAATCCAATACAGATCGATTTCAGTGCTTTGTTATGTCATAAAATCTGAGTCTGTTCCCATACAAATCAGCTCGCTTCACTGCAGGGTTTTCAGTTTTCATTCATTAAAGTGAGCTGAGTGAATTGTGTCCATTTTAGAACTCTCTCCTCATCTGACAAAATGTCTGCTCCCTCTAAAAGATGTCTTCCACATCCTACAATGCGACAATTTCCATGTCCTTACTGTCACAAAGGCTGCTCTTCCTCATGTGTCCATTTCATTATATCAGAGGGGTTCTGCATTAAAAGTTCACATGAACCCATGTATCTGGCTGTTCTGCCCCTGGGCTCATGTGTTTTACATGTATGTTGTTGTATTCTTGGACGGGTCTCTCCCACTGATGTTTAAGCAAGCAAGTAAGCAAGAGAATTTTACTTACAGTGTAAAACCTATTTAAAAACAACACTGTGCTTACCAAAGTGCTGTACCTTTTAAAAATAAAAACATAAAGAAAGGTACAACAAAGTTACAAACCATATAATCATGATATAGGAATCAAGATATAAAGGGAAAGACAAGTATATAAACCTGCATGTAGACACACTCGAAACTACTGAAAAAAGCTGTGTTTTGAGTTCCCATTTTAAAAAGTGTAATAGAAGGAGCAGCTTTAACAATCCACAGTATTGGGACAGATTCTGAGAAGGCACAATGCCCCTAAGTTTTAATTGTGATCAAGACACATCTAACAGTAGTTGATGGATGAAGATTTAAAAAAAACAAGTGGTTAGGTGGGGGAAAAATAAGTCAGCCATATAGGATGGGGCCGAGGAGTTCAGAGCTTTAAAGACAAAATGTAGGACTTTGAAATGAATCCTAAAATGAACTGGAAGCACTAAACAGAATGCTTAAACCAGATTGTCTTCATTTCATAGTACCAGTTAATAGTCTGGCTCAGCATTCTGGATTAGCTGCAAGTGTCGTAAACACGATTAACTGATGTCCCAATATACATGTGTTAATCTTAATGCCTGGAAAGGCCTTCAAAGAGTAGGCATTGTTAAGTTTCACAGACAAATAAAGATTCTTTTAATTAAGAAGTCAGAACACTATAGACGAAAACAGGCCATTCAGACCAATGAAGCTCGCCAGTCTTATCCACTTATTTCTTCCAAAAAATCATCAAGTCGAGTTTTGAAAGTCCCTAACGTCTTACTGTCTACCACACTACTTGGTCGCTTATTCCAAGTGTCTATCATTCTTCGTATAAAGAAAAACTTCTAATGTTTGTGTGAAATTTACCCTTAACAAGTGTCCTACTGTGTCCCCGTGTTCTTGATGAACTCATTTTAAAATAACCATCTCGATCCACTGGACTTAATTCCAATCATAATTTTAAACACTTCAATCATGTCTTCTCTTAGTTAATCTTCTTTTGCTTAAACTGTAAAGACTCAGCTCTTTTAATCTTTCCTCATAACTCATCCCCTGTAGTCCTGGAATCAGCCTAGTCGCTCTTCTCTGGACCTTTTCTAGCACTGCTATGTCCTTTTTGTAGCCTGGTGACCAAAACTGCACACAGGACTCCAGATGAGGCCTCACCAGTGTGTTATAAAGCTTGAGCAGAACCTCCTGTGACTTGTACTCCACACGTCAAGGCGCTATATAACCTGACATTCTGTTAGCCTTCTTAATGGCTTCTGAACACTGAAAGCTTAGAGTCCACTATGACTCCTAAATCCTTCTCATAAGGTGGACTCTTGATTTTCTGACCGCTCATTGTGTATTGAAACCTGACATTTTTACTTCCTATGTGTAATACTTTACAGTTACTGACATTAAATTTCATCTGCTTGTTATTTACATTCCTATCTAAATCATTCATATATATTAAAAATAGCAGCGGAGCCCCAAACTGACCCCTGCTGGACACCAATTCTAACATCAGCCAATTCTGATAAGGTTCCTAACACCATCACCCTCTGTTTCCTGTGTCTGAGGAAATTGTATACTCATGGCTAACCCTGCACACTGACAGCTCCAGGACAATTTCCCCTTGGGGATTAACAAGGTGTATCAAAATAAATTAAAAAAATCAAAAATCTACAAATAAAATGATGAACTCCCACTTCTTTTAATTTGATGCCCAACCTCTCATGTGTCTCCTTATCAAATGCTTTCTGAAAGTCCAGATAAATAACCTCACCTTCTCCACTCCTTTTATTGCCTCCTCATTGAATTCCAGCATGTTAGTAAAACACGACCTCCCTCTTCTGAACCTGTTCAGTAAAACTCCTGTTCTTTCCATGTGTTGCTTGATCTTTTCTTTGATAATTCCTTCCACAACCTTGTGATTTTTGTTAAGCTTAGTGGCCTATTGTTGCTTGGATCTGCCTAATCACTCTAATATATATCAACAGCATAAAATTGAAAGGAAATATTGCATTTTTAAATTATCCATCCCAGTGGTAATATATAAATAGAAAAGAGAGCTGACCCTACATTACAGTCCTGAGGGACTCCACACGAGACAACAGCAGATGAGAAGACCTAGATCCTAACTTTGACAGAAAAGACTCTGTGTTTAGTGTAAAAGACAAATCAGAGCAGCACTATACCTCTGATTTTTATGGCAGTCAAGGAGTGCACCAAAAATGGCAATTATATCCAGAAAAATCAAAATGGCACAATCACAAGAAGCATCAAGACACTGGTGGCCTTCACAAGAGCAGACTATGAAGAACTCTAAAAGCAGAATGACTACAGAATAGTATCATTACCAAGGACAGACAAAATGAGAAAGAACAAGCTTTAGAGAGAAACATTATTTTGAAATATTACAGGCATTTCTAAAAGAACTCAAGTCAAGTCCATTTTTTAACACAGACTGGACTATTATATGCTTGAAGGATACAGGACTGTGGAAATGACAAGAGAACAATTAATAACAAGCTGTGCAGAAGGGCCATCACCATCAATGTCTCTCTGAAGAGATGAGCTGAAGTGATATCTAAAAGGGAGGATGTGGCCTTTATAGTGGGTACAGTTTGGGCAAGGAAGGAAACAAACAGTCAAATTAACTAAAGACAAGTCGGGGACAACGAAGGAACTGAGGCAGGTGGTGTAATCAAAGATCTGATCTTTTGTAATGGCATGAAAAGATTACTGTGAAATTAATGAGATTACTGTAAAGAATAATTGTGCTCTGCCCATTATTTCAATGTCATCCGAGATCAGGTCGCGGGGGCAGCAGCTTGAGCAGAGATGCCCAGACTTCCCTCTCCCCGGCCACTTCTTCTAGCTCTTCCGGGAGAATCCCGAGGCATTCCCAGGCCACCCAGGAGACATAGTCCCTCCAGCGTGTCCTGGGTCTTCCCCGGGGCCTCCTCCCAGTTAGATGTGCCCGGAACACCTCACCAGGGAGGCGTCCAGGAGGCATCCTGATCAGATGCCCGAGCCACCTCATCTGACTCCTCTGGATGCGGAGGAGCAGTGGCTCTACTCTGAGCCCCTCCCGGATGACTGAGCTTCTCACCCTATCTTTAAGGGAGAGCCCAGACACCCTGCGGAGGAAACACATTTCAGCCGCTTGTATTCGCGATCTCGTTCTTTCGGTCACTACCCATAGCTCATGACCATAGGTGAGGGTAGGAACATAGATCAACTGGTAAATTGAGAGCTTTGCCTCAGCTCCTTTTTCACCACAACAGACCGATGCAGAGCCCGCATTACTGCGGATGCTGCACCGATCCGCCTGTCGATCTCACGCTCCATTCTTCCCTCACTCGTGAACAAGACCCCGAGATACTTGAACTCCTCCACTTGGGGCAGGATCTCGCCACCAACCCTGAGAGGGCACTCCACCCTTTTCCGGCTGAGGACCATGGTCTCGGATTTGGAGGTGCTGATTCCTATCCCAGCTGCTTCACACTCAGCTGCGAACCGATCCAGAGAGAGCTGAAGATCACGGCCTGATGAAGCAAACACGACAACATCATCTGCAAAAAGCAGTGACCCAATCCTGAGCCCACCAAACCGGACCCCCTCAACGCCCTGGCTGCACCTAGAAATTCTGTCCATAAAAGTTATGAACAGAATCGGTGACAAAGGGCAGCCCTGGCGGAGTCCAACTCTCACCGGAAACGGGTTTGACTTACTGCCGGCAATGCAGACCAAGCTCTGACACCGGTTGTACAGGGACCGAACAGCCCTTATCAGGGGGTCTGGTACCCCATACTCCCGGAGCACCCCCACAGGATTCCCCAAGGGACACGGTCGAATGCCTTTTCCAAGACCACAAAACACATGTAGACTGGTTGGGCGAACTCCCATGCACCCTCCAGGATCCTGCAAAAGGGTGCAGAGCTGGTCCTAGGATGAAAACCACACTGTTCCTCCTGAATCTGATGCTCGACTATCTGACGGACCCACCTTTCCAGGACCCCCAAATACTCTTTTTCATGGAGGCTGAGGAGTGTGATCCCTCTGTAGTTGGAACACACCCTCCGGTTCCCCTTTCTTAAAGAGGTGGACCACCACCCCGGTCTGCCAATCCAGAGGCACTGTCCCTTATGTCGATGCGATGTTGCAGAGACGTGTCAACCAAGATAGTCCTACAACATCCAGAGCCTTGAGGAACTCCGGGCGTATCTCATCCAACCCCGGGGCCCAGCCACCAAGAAGATTTTTGACCATTTCGGTGACCTCAGTCCCAGAGATGGGGGAGCCCACCTCCGAGTCCCCAGACTCTGCTTCCTCATTGGAAGGCATGTTAGTGGGATTGAGGAGGTCTTCGAAGTACTCCCCCCACCGACCCACAACGTCCCGAGTCGAGGTCAGCAGCGCACCATCCCCACCATATACAGTATTGACACTGCACCACTTTCCCCTCCTGAGAAGCCGGATGGTGGACCAGAATCTCCTCAAAGCCGTCCGAAAGTCGTTCTCCATGGCCTCCCCAAACTCCTTCTTCGGGCTGTGCCCGGCCGAGCCGCATGGGTGCAGGCCCGGCCACCAGGCACTTGCCATCGAGCCCCAACTCCAGGCCTGGCTCCAGAGGGGGGCCCCGGTGACCCGCGTCTGGCCGAGGAAAAACGCTGTCCAAATTTCTTAATCATCATAGGAGGTTTTCTGAACTGCTCTTTGTCTCATCCCTCACCTAGGAACAGTTTGCCTTGGGTGACCCTACTAGGGGCATAAAGCCCCGGACAACAGAGCTGCTAGGATCATTGGGACACGCAAACCCCTCCACCACGATAAGGTGGCGGCTCAAGGGGGAAAATATAATATATGTATAAATATATATTTACTTCTGTTTTGGGTTTTCTTACCTAGAAAATCCATTTTTGACATTTGTTTTTTGGTTGGAGTCTCATTTTATAGTGCATATTGTTTTGGCAGCAGATGCCTCCATTCTGAGCTTTGCATTGCTGTTACCACAGTAACACTCCTATCATAAACTTTATGATGATTCTGTTTGTTTTGTTTAGTATTCGATTGCTGCTTGAAATAAGAATTTGACATTTGGTTTTACATTATGGCTTTTGAGATTTGATTTTTGACCTCAGCTTGTTATTATGTTATTGTCCCAGTCTTTCCACTCAAATTTCTTGCTTTCTCCTTTGAGGTAGTACAGAATATCAGATCATAAAAATGTGGGGCCTCAGGTCTGAACGTATGTTTGATAAGATTAAATCCTTGGAGTCAGAACAACATAAACAAAAAGATGTTGTGTCAGAATTAGCTCCTGACATCCATTTCAATTTGAGGGATGAAGTAGTGCAGTTAGTAACTGAAATATAGAAACCTCAAATAAGAACTCTTGCAGGAACATAATGCGTAACAGAAGGATAGCAATGATAATTTAATAATGACACGCTAGAGGTAGGCAGTTAAACCCTTTTTAAAGGTTTATTAGCAGCACATAAAGAATTTGAAATGACTAAAATCTCTGATATAATTAATTTTGAGGCAGGTAAAAATGTTATTAGTAAAGCAATGTTACAAACATTGAGAATAACCCCAGTATATTTAAAATTCAAGCCATGAATTGTGTTGATCAATGGGTATCCCTTCTGCAAAGGAATATTTAAATCAACCACCAGCACAGTTAGATAAAAGAATTCTTTATAATGAAACATGAACTGTTTTGCACCCTAAGATTGACTGGAAAATCAAAGTTGTTCAATCATGGAGTTCCAGGTGTTTTCATAACTCATTGAATATGGACCATATTAACACTTCTGTTCTTTGTGCTGATGTGACACTGCTTCCTGCACAATACACAGATTTCCAAAATCTGTTCAAGAAAAGTTTTTCATCAGAGTTACCACCATATAGGGAGTGTGGCTGCTTGATTGAATTATTGCTTAAGGCTCATATTCCTAAAGGGAACGTTTATGCCCTTACTCAATCCTGAGACTAAATCTATGAACAAATAAATTAAAGAAAACCTACAAGATGGTGTTATAGTCCTGTCCAATAATCCAGTATGGGTTATAACACCAGAAAGTTTTTAAAGAAGTAGAATTATGATGTGAGCAGTTTTCAGCCATAAAATGGGGCTTAGCAGAATGGAGGCACTGGTGGGTGAGGTCAAAATATCCATGACCATGACCATGAAATGCTAGGCTGTTTATAATCAGTGACTGAATGCTACACAAGCTCAGTAGGCCATTTTCTTCAGTCAATTTAATTTTGGTATATCCTACCTTTCTTGGAAAAATAATGTTGTGGATTTATAAGCTAGACAATGTTAAGTTGAATCCTGAAAACATCATTCCTCTAGAAAAGTTCTTAGGAGTCACCATGACATCCCATTCCTCTTAGTCTAGAAAATCTGATTCAAGAGGCTCAATCAAATGAAGCAGCATCTTTCAGGTTACCTCATTGTATATTACATTCCTTCAAATCTACAGGGGTATGTTATTAGATCAGGCACATGGGTCTGGTATGTTTGGTGATCCAGGCCTAACCCAAACATAAATGACACAGAAATGATTCTTTAAATGAGAGAATGTGTGAAATGACATTAAAGACTGTCTTGGCCTATGAGATTTGTTGTAGGACCAAACCCTTATTAGATTTGTCTCTGGATTTGCTACAATCTAATGTATTCCTTGTCTGTCTTATCTTCGGGAAGCCTTGTCAATGGATTTTGTTACCAATCTTCCATCCTCTGAAGGTTATAAAATCATTTTAATAGTAGTAATGTGTTTCCCTTGGTATTCTCACTTTATTCAACTAAAGAAACTACCTTCTGCTAAGGAACTGGCTAATCATCTTATAAATCATATAGTCTCTCTGCATGGATTCCCTAGCTCCATTTATATCAGATCATGGTCCTCAGTTTGTGTTCTGGTTCTGGAGGTTCTTTTGTAATTGCAAGGGGTGCACAGTTAATTTAACTTCACATTACTATCTGAAAGTCAATGGACAAACTGAGAAATAAAATCTTAGATAGAAGGAAAATTCAAATCAAGATGACTGGAGTGACTTAGTGCTGTGCAGAGTATGCTAGAAATATTCTTGATCATTCCACATTAACAATGTCACCTTCTGAATATCTATGTGGTTTTCATCCTTGACTCTTGAAATTCCCTTCAGTCTCTTCCTTGGTACCTCGTGTTGCTGACTATTTCAATTTATTGAGACCAGTTAGGCAGTTGCTAGTTAGGTGGAATATAAAGATATCAGGTGGCACTGCCAAATGATATGTGAATCATAAAAGAGGAATTGTTTACAAGGTCAGGCTGAAAGTTTGCATAGACACATGAGATATCTGCCAACAGGGTCCGTCCCATAAACTGGCACCTCGTTTCAATAGGCCCATATGTCATCAGGAAATGTGTGTGTTTGGTGTCTTATGGTTTGGCTTTGCCAGTTCCCTTTAGGACTTATTCAGCCTATCACATTTCTATATTGAGACCTGCTGGACATAGCCAATATCATATGGAAAAGCATCCACAGCCATGATTTTCTGTGAATGGTTCAAGGAATTTAATTCAGTATATTTTAGATTCTCTTTGTTAAGGTAACCATGTGCAATATCTCGTTTGCTGGAAGGACTATGGCCTGAAGGACCAATCTTGGGTCCATATGAGTGACATTTATCTGCCTGGTCTGTTGTCCATACTTCATGTTCAATTTCTTAAAGAATCTGACAGGCACATTTGGAGGCCATGCCCTAGATGGGGGTGTGGCTCTGCTGTGTTTAATGTTTTTCTTTAAACTCAAAAAATTGTCTTTATATCTATTGTGAATGTTTCTTACTGAGATAATCCATTTTTTATGTATATTTCTTGGTTGGACCCTTAATAGTTTTTAAGTTAATAACGTTATTTTCAACTGTGTCTTGGTTTGGTAATGGGCACTGCCATTTTGAGAGCTTTGCATTGTCTGTTGCCTTGGTAACACTCCCATCATGTACCAAAAGTATGCGTTGCTGATGTCACTCAAAGTGATGATAGAAAAGTTACTTCTTGTAAGCTCCAAATTATCTGTTAGTGCATAAACTTACTGCCAATGATTTCTTTCTCTGTTATTTCTGGATTTGATCCCTCCTTGAAATAAAACTTTGAATTTCGGTTTGGTGTCACAGGTTTTGACAATCAGTTCTTGACTCTGGTTTGGACCCCAAGTTTGTTTTTTTAGTCCTGGCCTTGAAGTTGCTGTGAGCAGAAACAACTGGGAGATGAAAACACAAGCTTAGTTATGGAAAGGCAGGGGGTCATTACGGCCAAAATTGTGCTTCTAAAACCAAAGCACAAAATCAAAAATGAAAATCAAATTCAAAGAATAAAATCTTTGGTATGGCTTACTGAATTTTCATTTGCCTCAGTGAATTTGATTAGTTTCATGGAGAGTTTTTCAATAAATTCAGTGCACTGTAGCATCCATCCATCTATCCATTATCCAACCCGCTATATCCTAACACAGGGTCATGGGGGTCTGCCGTAGCCAATCCCAGCCAACACAGGGTTCAAGGCAGGAAAGAAACCCCAGGCAGGGTGCCAGCCCACCACAGGTGCACTGTAGCAAGAAGGTGTTAAACTGCCACCACACAGGCCTGTAGGAAGAAAGTGGCAGACGAAGATTTATTGTGGAAAATCTGTGATTAGATAGACAGGTGGACAAGTAAATATGTGTTAAGTAAGTAGGGTGGTAGTGTTTTAGAGATAAATATATAATATGGAGTAAGATTTGTGATGGAAACTCCTTTACAGTTGAGTTAAGGAGACAAATCAACCAAAGCAAAACACAGAAACGGGCTTGGCTGGAGTGGAAGTGGCATGTGCAGTATATTGATTGATTAGGTGTGGAGCTTTATCTCAAAAGTGGGTCAATGAAAGAGTTTTTACTATACATCAATACCAGCAATATTATTGAGCTTGTAGTTCCTCCTTAATATTCTCCTGTCTTCAGTGTCATGACTCAAACTCCATTACCACACAAACCTGCTGGTCTTCTGATTATTTTCTATATGGCTTTTATCATCGCCTATCAGACTGACTTGGGCTGATGATATTCCCAAAGGTGTAGTTGTACCTTTTCCCTAGGTGGAACATTACATTTCTGCTCTGGTGTCATTGTTTTCTGTAAAGAATACTCCCAAGTAGGCGTAGCAGTCAATGCCACCAAACTCGTGCCTCTTCCTAAATGATGTGTACAACTGCTGTATTTGCTTTTATTTTTAGTGATGCTGACACTGAATTATCCAGTTTAGTAGTACAACTCTCTAAAAGTCACCTGAATTGACAGATTTGTGTCTTCTGTATGGAATAATGTATACTTTTATGTATTATATCGTACAATTAGTTTAAACTGGGCGGCACGGTGGCGCAGTGGGTAGCGCTGCTGCCTCGCAGTTGGGAGACCTGGGGACCCGGGTTCGCTTCCCGGGTCCTCCCTGCGTGGAGTTTGCATGTTCTCCCCGTGTCTGCGTGGGTTTCCTCCGGGCGCTCCGGTTTCCTCCCACAGTCCAAAGACATGCAGGCTAGGTGGATTGGTGATTCTAAATTGGCCCTAGTGTGTGCTTGGTGTGTGGGTGTGTTTGTGTGTGTCCTGCGGTGGGTTGGCACCCTGCCCAGGATTGGTTCCCTGCCTTGTGCCCTGTGTTGGCTGGGATTGGCTCCAGCAGACCCCCGTGACCCTGTGTTCGGATTCAGCGGGTTGGAAAATGGATGGATGGATGGAATTAGTTTAAACTTAGAAATGCAACGAGAACAGCCTGTCAGTTACATAATGAAAGAAGTAACAGGACCAATACATTATGATGTAGATTTCATTCTTTAGGACTTTCTGAGTTTCTGCTTTTGTCCATTGCTACCTCTTTACCAGACAGGAAAGCTTTTTTAACTTCTATTGTATTTACTTATAATGAAGTCTAGACTAAATTTCTTAACCTTGTAATTACTAACTGACTAACTGCTGATCTTCTTGTGTGTTTTCCATGAAAGTTAGGAGAGTGGTCAGGGTGCCACTAAGGACCACACGGAGGCCTTTTGGAAGGAGATGGACAACACCAACAATAAGAAAAGGTGAGATAAAATAATTTTTCATGAATTTAGATAATCCCCTGTCTGAGTGCTCTGGACTGGCCTGTTTGATCTTCTTTTGAAAATAATTAGAAATGTGCTTGTCTTTGTGCACTGGGATTTTGTCACAGTAACCTGCCCTCCCACTGCAGAATCTCCGTCTGAGACTAATATAAGTATAGAAGTAAAAAGTAAATAAATGGCATAAGAACTGACATGAAATAATAGAGGAAAGAAAGAATCCAGGGCAAAAAGTTTTCAACGTCCTTTAGAAGGCTCATTTGGTTGGGACTGTCATGGAATTCTTTTAAATAATTGTCATGAAGTCACTCTGCCAAGGGTTATTATTTATATGTTTAATTAATTCAATGGATCCATTCGAAAGATGTAATTGAATTCTACATTCACCACTCTGGCTAACAAAAGCATTTGTTCAGTTATTATAGCCCAAAATAGGAAAGATAGCTAGAAAAGTGTTTATCAACCAGTAGACTGTGAAAGAGATAAAAACTTGAGGAAAATGACATCACATATTCAAGCCTACCCACCTCTGGGAGGTTTTTTGTTATACCAGCAAAAACAAAAGATCATATATATGAATATATATATGGACATACATCATACATTATATGAACATACATCTCTTTAAAATGGATAGATAAATGTAGAAAAAAAATTAGGAAAATATGTAAAAATAATTTCCTTCACAGTGCAGATTCAAGGAAAATCAGGACAGAAATAAGTACATGAAAAAAATGTTACCATGTGTAGTAAAGAGAAAAGGAACGGTACTGGGCAAAGAAACAAAATGGTAAGCAAACATTACAAAAATTCAGAAGAAAAGTGAAATACTGAGATCTCAAAAAGGAAAAAAAGTAATGATAACTGTGGCCCATCTGGGTGAGCCTCTGTCACCACATGATCCTTCTGCCCTAGAAATGGTGGGGGAATTGGAGTCAATTAAGTGCAACCTTTTGAAGAAAAGAGGGCTTGAGGCACTGCTGAACTGCTTTATCTGATAGGGGAGTCCCCGAGCGTAAGCATGCAGGGATGGAAAATGAGGGTCTGAGTTCTTCTGAACCATGCAACGGTTCAAAACCCTCAAAGGGGTCAAGAAACTGTTATTCTTTTCTGAAGTGTCTACAACAGTTGAACTGGACATTGTAGAATTTGTTTCAAGATTGGAGATTGGAGCTTGGAGGTCTGAAGAAACATACTGATTTGTTGACTTCATCTTTGCAAACAAGAAAGAACTGTCTGAGAGTTGCTGAGACTTATCGTTTTCTGTGGTGTGGGAATTTTAATTAAAAAATACATTTTCCTCCTATAAACTTGTGTTTTAGTTGCTGCTAATGAACCATGTGGGAATTTTTAAACCTTTTTTTCCATTTAGAAGGGTGTGGGTTTGCCTGGAAAGCTTTAGGGAAAGAGGTCTTATTTTAGGAGTGTGTTATAGACCACCCAATTCAGACAGTAATTTTAACACACATCTTTTTAGTAAAATCAAAAAGGCAAGTTTACAGGGAGATATTATAGTCATGGGGGACTTAAATTATCCAAATATTAACTGGGATAGCCTTACAGATGGCGGAGTACAAGAGCAGGAGTTTTTAGAAGTAATCAATGCCTGTTTGTTAACACAGCATGTTAAAGCACCAACACGGGATGAAGCCTGTCTGGATTTAGTATTTTGTAATAATTAGGATAGAATTGAGGGGGTAGAGGTGATTAGACAGCCAGAGTCAACTGACCATAATATAATATAGTTCTCAGTGTTTTGTAAGAGTATGGATTCAAAGACTAAAACTGTTAAGTTTAACTTTAGTGGGGCAGATATTGAGCAGAAACAGTTAAGACTAAATACGATGGACTAGGATAAATGTGGAGACAGTCGAGGAGCAGTGGAGCAGACTTGAAAAACATTTTACATGTAATGCAGGACAGGTACATACTTAAATTTGGAATTAGTGGAAAATTAAAAAAAACAACTCCATAGTGGGTTAATAATGATTTAAAAAAGAACATGTAATGGAAATACGGATGACTGAGGCGAAAAAGACTACTAACTGCAATGTGAATTGTAGGTCATATGAGAACATGAGGGCAACCATTAAGAAGTATATTAGGGAGGTTAAATGACACTTGGAGAGGAATATAGCAGATAAGGCAAAAGAAGACCCTAAGAGATTCTTTCACTATTTTAGTAGTAAAAGAACAGTCAAGGAGGAGGTCAAGTGCATCAGGAATAGTAAAGGGGAATTCAAAAATACTGACAGTTGCTCAGATTAAATAAGCTGAAATCAAACAAATCACCAGGACCAGATAATATTTACCCTCGAGTTCTTAAGGAGGTATAGTGAGTACAGATATAAACCCTTAACATACATTTATAGGAAGTCAGTGCACACTGGAGAGATTCCGAAGTCTGGAAAATGGAAAATATCATCCCATTATATAAAAAGGGTGACAGGGCAGATCAGAGCAACTACAGGCCAGTAAGCTTGATGTGCATCGCCGGAAAATTAATGGTAGGAAAAATTGGTTCTGACACAGGAAGGGTGATGGTGCGAGGAACCTTCTCAGAACTGGCTGATGTTAAGAGTGGTGTCCAGCAGGGGTGAGTTCTAGGGCCACTTCTATGTTTAATATACAATGGTGCCTCGGTTTGCGAGTGTAATTCATTCTAGAAACATGCTTGTAATCCAAAGCACTTGTATATCAAAGCAAATTTCCCCATAAGAAATAATGGAAACTCAGATGATTCGTTCCACAACCCAAAACTATTCATATAAAAATGATTAATACAAAATATAAAGTAAAAATACATAAAAAAAATAATCTGCACTTTACCTTTGAAAAGAATCGTGGCTGGTGTGAGGGATACGAGAGAGAGGAGGGTTATTGCATAGGATGACTTTCACTCTAGCTAACAGAATCCCTGCTATCTGTTGGCTCAATGGAATCTTTTTCTTTTTGTGCGACTTTAAGGAACCTATCCAATGACAGTTGCTTTTGCCTGAAGAGTCACTACACTTGGACACAAAATAAAAAAAATGTTTTACGCACTTTAAGGTTTCTAAACTCTTTTGCAATTCCCCCCAATGGGACAACATGCGGAAGAACATCCCAAAGTAACCACAGGTTCCTAGCGCTGCAGCAGTTTGCCGTAAAAGTGAATCCGAAAAGACCGCAGTCACACTATAAGCACCTGCCGTCGATGGGTGATGCAAGGAACATTATAAATGCAGGGCACAGGATTACTTGGCCATTAACCTGACCCTGACCTTGCCTGATTGCTGTGTCTGTGTATATGTACTGTATATGGCAGATCCCGCTACAATAGATAACTGCGCTGTTCCTGTTTCAAGCTAAATAAAACTGGTGTCGCTCACATGTTACAGCACACACATGTAGTCACAATGCTATAGTAAACAGTATTTGCTCGTACGGATGTTGACTATACAAGTGAGGCACGCTGAGCCATCGGCTCAGTTGTGATCACATGACGCTCAGCAGACAAAGTACTGTATATTCATACTACTCGTATTGCAAGACTTCGCTAGTTTAATGTATTACAAATTTTAGCTTGTTTTGCAAAACACTCCCAGACCCCAAGTTACTCGCAATCCAAAGTTTTACTGTACTGTATATAAATAATTTGGCAAAACTGGTTTAGTTTGCAGATGATACCAAGATAGGTGGATTGGCAGATAATTTGGAATCCGTTATATCATCACAGAAGGACTTGGACAGCAGACAGGCTTGGGGAGATTTGCGGCAGATGCAATTTAATGTCAGTAAATGTAAAGAATTACACATAGGAAGTAAAAATGTTAGGTATGAATACACAATGGGTGGTCGGAAAATCGAGAGTACACCTTATGAGAAGGATTTAGGAGTTGTAGCGGACTCTAAGCTATCGAGTTCCCGACAGTGTTCAGAAGCCACTAAGAAGGCAAACAGAATGTCAGGTTATATAGAGCCTTGATGTGTGGAGTACAAGTCACAGGAGGTTCTGCTTAAGCTTTATAACACACTGGTGAGGCCTCATCTGGAGTCCTGTGTGTAGTTTTGGTCTCCAGGCTGCAAAAAGGACATAGCAGCACTAGAAAAGGTCCAGAGAAGAGCGACTAGGCTGATTCAGGGCTACAGAGAATGAGTTATGAGGAAAGATTAAAAGAGCTGAGCCTTTACAGTTTAAGAAAAAGAAGATTAAGAGGTGACATGATTGAAGTGTTTAAAATTATGAAAGGAATTAGTGCAGTGGATCGAGACAGTGACTTTAAAATGAGTTCATCAACAACATGTGGACACAGTTGAAAACTTGTTAAGGGTAAATTTCACACAAACATCAGGAAGTTGTTCTTTACACAGAACAGTAGGAGTTTTTGGATCTTTCAAATATCAACTTGATGTTATTTTAGAAGAATTAAATGGAAAAGACTGGCAAGCTTTGTTGAGCTGAATGGCCTGTTCTCATCTAGATTGTTCTAATGTTCTAAAAATACTTCTATTTTGCCCTTCAAAAGCCCGGGAACTTATCAGTTGTGTTTTGTTTAGGAGTTGAACACAATAAAGTCATGGTATTCCTTGTGCAACTCTTTGTTGATAGACCAGTAGGTTTGGCACTCATTAATGTGAATTCAAGACTGTGGTAACTTAAAGTATAAAGAACAGCAGCTGACTCAGAAAAGGCTGGCTTGGCATCTGCTGGATGTACTCAGACTGATACTGGACTCTTTTCACCAGAGGATAAACCAGTTGCACCAGTGTCGCTGCTCCCATGCCCCGACATGATTGTGCATGTATATCAAGAAGTGGGGTGACCCTCAGAGGTTTCTGCAGGAACACCCTGGGAAACTCTAAAGGCCTTCTTAAGAGGACAGATTATTTCATATCTTTCCCACAGAAATAAATTAGAAACCAAGACAGTGTCAAAGCTAAGAAGCGAAATTACTAGAATAGATGAAGAACAAGCCAGGCGTCCAAGTGAGGCTCTTCATAGGAAAAGGCAGGCTCTGCATACAGAACTCAACATCTTGACAACTAAAGAAACTGAACAACTTATTTATAAGTCTAGACAGCATTACTATGAACACGGAGAAAAAGCTAATAAGCTTTTAGCTCAACAAATCCACAAGCAAGAAGTTCGCAATGCAATCCCAGTAATCACCAACACGAATGGAGAAGAAATCATTGACCATAAAAATATAATGCACACATTTAGAGATTACTATAAAATCTTTTATTCTATTGAGTTCAAAGAAGACAACACACAATCTAATGCATTTGTGCATACATTACAGACACCACAAATAGATACTTTAAGTGCTGAGGAACTGGATAAACCTCTGACCCTATCAGAATTACTAGATGCTATAAAGTAACTTTAAAGCGGGAAATCAGCAGGCCCTAATGGCTACCCTGTAGAATTTTATAAGAAATTCTCCACTCAGCTAGCTCCCCTCTTATTTGCAACATTTACAGAAGCTAGAGACAATCAAATTCTACCTCAAACTTTTCGTCAAGCATTAATCACCGTCTTAACTAAACAAAATAAGGACTTGTTACAATGTGCATCATACAGACCAATTTCACTCCTGAATAATGATGTTAAGATATTCTCAAAAATTACAACTAGAAGAATGGAGAAAGTGCTGCCTTCGGTAATATCACAGGATCAAACTGGATTTATTAAAGGCCGACACTTATCTTCCAATCTCCGACGCTTGTTTAATGTTATATATTCACCAGCAAAGTCAAACACCCCAGAGATATTATTATCACTAGATACAGAAAAAGCATTTGATATGACAGAATTTCAAAAGATGTTTGGTCTCAGAATTAATCTGAATAAAAGTATACTCTTTCCAGTGAGTCCACAAGCATATAATATTAGATTGGACACCCTACCTTTTACCATAGCAGATCAGTTTAAATACCTAGGGGTAAATATCACAAGTAAACATAAAGCTCTTTATCAATAAAATTTTGCTGTCTGTATGGAAAAACTTAAACAAGACTTGCATAGATGGTCAACCCTTCATCTCACTCTAGCCGGAAGAATTAACATTGTTAAGATGAATATCCTTCCTAAACTTCTTTTTCTATTTCAAAACATTCCAATATATCAATAAATCATTTTTTAAGCAATTAGATTCAACCATAATCTCATTTATTTGGAACTCAAAACACCCACGTATCTGAAGAGCGACCCTACAGAGACCTCAGGCAGAAGGTGGCATGGCTTTACCTAATTTTCAATTTTATTACTGGGCAGCGAACATACAAGCCATAAAAACCTGGACACAAATAGATGAACATACACAGGCTTGGTCCGCAATAGAAGTAAAATCCTGTAGTACTTCTTTATACTCACTGCTCTGTGCTCCAATAAATGCAAGTTATCGCAAATATACTAATAACCCAATTGTGCTTCACTCACTCAGAATATGGAACCAAATTAGAAAGCATTTTAAGATGGAAAATCTTTTATCTGTGGAATCTCTGCAAGAGAACCACCTCTTTCAACCCTAGCAAACATATCCAGTTTTTAATACCTGGAAAAGACTGGGGATTAAATTCCTCAGAGATCTTTATATAGACAATATCTTTGCATCCTTTGAACAAGTACGTTCCAAATTCAACCTCCCAGCTACACATTTCTTTCACTAACTTCAAATTAGAAACTTTGTTAAACAGAAACTGCCCAATTTTCCTCATCTCGTAATCCTCCACAATGCTGGAAAAAATACTGCTCAGTTTCGAGGAATTAAACACCATTTCCGCATTATATAAAATTTTATTAGAGTCCCTTCCTTTCAAAGATCCAAGAGGACATTGGGAAGAAGATCTCTTAATCAATATATCAGAAAAGGAGTGGAAGGTAGCAAAGCAGAGAATTCACTCGAGCTCCATATGCGCAAAGCATAGAATTATTCAACTAAAAATTATATATTGAGCTCATCTGTCTCGCTTAAAACTGTCCAAAATGTTTCCAGGGCAAGATCCAACCTGCGAACGCTGCAACCAAGCTCCTGCCTCACTTGGTCACAAGTTCTGGGCCTGCACCAAAATAACTTCATTTTGGACCAAAATTTTTAAGTGCCTCTCAGACAGCCTTGGTATCACAATCCCTCCTAACCCATTAACAGCTGTGTTTGGTGTTCTTCCAGACGGACTTGAATTGGAGAAGGACAAGCAAACGGTGATTGCATTCACTACACTTTTGGCACGCAAACTTATTTTGTTAAATTGGAAGAATCCTAACTCTCCTCTGATAAGTCAGTGGGAAACCGATGTTTTATATTATTTGAAATTGGAAAAAATCTAATTCTCAGTTAGAAGATCTGTACAGAATTTTTTCAAAACCTGGCAGGATCTAATCAATAATATTTTAGAATAAGAAGAAATAATTATTTCCACATTTCTTTTCCTTCTCCATTTATTTATTTATATATATTTTTTTTCCCTTTTTTTTTTGTTTATTTTTGCCCTATTAAAAAGCCCTTAGCAATTCTCCTTTGGCCATGCTCTCCTTCTCAAGGGTGGGGTTTGATTTGTCTTCAATTCTTTTTTGTATTAATTGATCTATTTGTATGGAATGATTACAATAAAATTAATAAAAAAATTTAAAAATAAGAAGTGGGGTGGTAAAGGTAGTAAATCAAACAGGGTCTTCTCCTGGGTTTATACAATACTAGACAAAAAACCCGTTTCGACAATGTAAGATGAAACTGGCACGAGTTTGTGTCAGCAGTGTATGAAGAACAAATGATAAGTAAGAAATAAATAAGAAAGTGATGTAAGTAATGATAATTAACTAAGAGGTTTGGGATATGTATGATTTTATCATGGCAAAAAATATTGTACATTTAAAAAATACATGCTATCTATGACAACGTTTTTTTGTTTGTATGCTGGAGGCCTGTCAGTATGCAACTAAAGTTGTAAAATCTCTCTGTAGACTACATTTTTTGTGAAGACACTCTCACTGTTTGGTAGTAATTTCCCTTGATGTGGCCTATCTTTAACTTGCACCTTCACATCACTCGCCCGCTGAAAGTACTTAATAATAATATGTTCTTACATATTATTTTGAAATCCGGAAATGCGTAGGCTAAATCCACCACCTGCCGCGATGTTGGGGTTGGATTTCGGTCTTGTAAGGTTTTTCGGGCAGCGGCTCAGAAGGTGACTGCTCATTCGTCTTCTGACGGAAGTGAGTGAGTGAGTGAGGAGGCACGCAAATTATATATAAGATACTCTTGCACTTCCTTTTACAGGACGTGCCACCAAAACCAAGCTGACCAACTGCACACAAAATAAAGTGACCAATCAGATTGCTTACAGGACATGGACACTCACACAGTCAAATAGGCAAACTATAAAAAATGTTATGATGTTTCTTTTTTGCTGTTGCAGAAGCGTGTTTTGTTTTTTAGCTGAAATTTATTGCTTTAACTGTATTGTATAAATAATATGTATTTAAGAATGTGACTAACATTACACAGTGTGTTCCTCACAGTTTCCATTCTTTTCTTTTTATTTTGAGGTTCTGGAGCCCGCAATTCTCACCCTAAAACCTCCTGAACCTCGGAGCAGAGAGGAGTTTTTAGAATGTAAGTTTGTGCTTTAACTGAATGGATCAATAGATAGAAATAATTTCTCTTTTAATATTTCGGGACAGATTTATGATAAGAAAGTGTAACCAGCAGAAAGTGCATTGTGAGTGTTGATGGTGGTCCTGTGACTGTTTATGGGAAACAGAAATACAGAAGCAACCAAAGCAGCCTGTTGGACTTGAGTCTCTTAAGAGTAAACTGAACTGTGAAAGAAATTATTATTTTGTATATGTATGTTTTTTATAATTCTATATCTGGATGTAAAGGTGCAGGTGTATATTTCTATATGTGTTTCTTCTGAGGTAGAAGAGAAGCTGCTAGAAGACAACTCACATCGCTTCTTCCAATCATCACCATATTTAAAAGCCGTATCTACATTCAGTTCATCACCACTAAAACCTGTTTTCTCTTTTCAAAAAAGGCATTAAACAAGGATCTCTGGATAGAGCCCCCTCTTCCATTGTTCTTACTTTATGTATTTTAGCAACCAATTTATGACTTTAATGATAAAGAAAATGTATTTGAATGGAGATCCAAAAAAGAAAAAACATTTTTTAACTATTTATATAGCCCTACTGTTACTTGCTGATGCAGGAACCTTGCTTGGTTGCCCCAGAATATACTATACTTTCAGAATCAGAATATCTTTATCCATCCATCCATCCATTTTCCAACCCGCTGAATCCAAACACAGGGTCACGGTGGTCTGCTGGAGCCAATCCCAGCCAACACAGGGCACAAGGCATGGAACCCATCCTGGGCAGGGTGCCAACCCACCGCAGGAATATCTTTATTGTCATCAGAATATCTTTATCTTTATTGTCATTGTAACAAATACAACAAAATTAGGTGCAGTCCCTGTGGTGACAAAATATAAATAAATATAATTACAAAAGGAGAAGAAGGAATAAGGTAGAACACTACTGCATAAGATGTCATCTATTGCACTGCTGCATTGGAGGTGATGAGATGGCATTCAGTGCCCTAATAGCAACAGGATAGAAACTGTTATTCAGTCCCTTAGTCTTTGTTTTGATGCTCCTCTATCTTTTGCCTGATGTCATGAGCGGGATGTGAGGAGTCTTTTAAGATGTTTTCCGCTTTCCTGAGGCAGCGAGAGCTATAAAGTGCAGTTGATGATCAGCTGGGCAGTCTTTCTGCGCTGTTGTGCAGCTGGTAAACCCCTCGCTAAGGCAGTAGCACAGGGTACTCTGAATAGAGCAGTGATAGAAGGACACCAGCAGTTTTTGGGGGATGTTATTTTTCCCGAGAACTCTCAGGAAATAAAGTCTCTGCTGAGCTTTCTTCACCAGCTCAGCTGTGTTCGCAGCCCAGGACAGGTCTTCCATGATGTGGACTCCCAGGAAGCAGAAGTCCGACACCCTCTCCACACAGTCCCTTCCAATGTAGAGTGATTTGATGTCCATTTTCTTTTTCCTGAAGTCCACAATGAGCTCCTTGGTCTTACTTGTGTTCAGGAGCAGGTTGTTGTCAGTGCACCATGCAGGCAGCCGCTCCACTTCTTCCCTGTAGGTGGACTCATCCTCCCCAGAGATGAGCCCCACCACAGTGGTGTCATCTGCAAATTTGACAATGGTGTTGTTGTGGTAGGCGGGGGCGCAGTCACGTGTGTACAGCGTGAAGAACAAGGGGCTCAGCACACACCCCTGAGGAGAACCGGTGTTGATACTGATGACCAAGGAGATGTGAGGGCCTACCCTAACCCTTTGTGTGCAGTCTGTCAGAAAGTCTTTAATCCATAGACAGGTGGAATACGGGAGTCACAGGGCTAACAGCTTGCACACCAGTTTGGAGGGAGGATGGTGTTAAAATCAGAGCTAAAATCAATAAAGAGGAGACATGCGTAGCTCCCCTGGTGCTCCAGATGGGACAGGGTAGCATGGAGAGCAGCAACAACAGCGTCCTCAGTAGACCTGTTAGCCCTATAAGCAAATTGGTGTGCATCAAAGGTGGGAGGGATGAAGGACATGATATGACTCCGGACCAGTCTCTCAAAACACTTCATCAACACCGGGGTGAGCGCTACTGGCCGATAGTCATTCAGGCAGGTTATGGGCAATTTTTTTGGTAAAGGGAGTCACCACTATTGCAATCAGGGACACATAATGTTGCACAAGCTCCCCAAGCAAACATTCAATCTGAAGTGCTGGTTAAACCCCAAATTTGACCACCTTTACTAGTGAGTCCTGGCCCCTATATACAGGCAGTCCCCGGGTTACATACGAGATGGGGACTGTAGGTTCGTACTTAAGTTGAATTTGTATGTAAGTCGGAACAGGTCTATTATTTTAATAAATGCTATTGTTGACCAACGGTAACCAAGTGCTCTGGTAATGAATGATGGAGTTTCACCTCTCTCTGACCTTTTTATCATTTCTACTTTATTTTCCATGGTGATGGTTTTTCTCTTCTTTACTGTATCACCAGCGCTTGCATCAGATTTGTGTTTCAGAGACATTGTTGAAGGTGAAAACAAGATGAGCTCTTCTGCACAGCACTATACGCGCTATCACAGCAGGAAGGCACCAGTCGTCAACATGTCTGATGTACTGACAAGAGACAACTTCCTGCTATGTACGTAACAGTACAAGCAGGCTTGCTATTGCGATTGAATGGGGGCATCGACGGGCAGTTCATCACCAGCCCACCTTACAGTCACCTCCACTACAGTATGGTGCCTGCAGCGTCTGCCCACTGAGTACGAACATGCCCCCATTCAATAGGCAGCCATTCGATGCACACTACAATGTTACCCCCCTCCACCCCATTCACCCTCAATGGCCTCCGTTCAGCCATAACTGGGTCACCGCTTGCAGCATTACCAGCCGCCTACTGAGAACGAACGAGGCAGCCATGTCTGGTGGGCGGGCAGTGAAACCACTTGCCGCCTGGAACCACCTGAGGGACACTACACTACGCGAGCAGCAAAATCGTCCCCCTCCAGCCACCACCTGTAACGTCCCCAGGCCGAAGATGATGGAGCGGCAGTTACTGAGGCACATGCGTCGCAGCTGCGACCCGTTCATAAGTCATAGGTCGGAGGTCCATAACCTGGGAACTACCTGTATATATATAGTGAGATTTCTGAGACCCTGACAACACCTCAGTTACACTATGTGCTGAAACTCTGGTAATGCAGGCAAAGCTTGCTTGTTCATCACTGAGGAAACTGCAGGTTCACAGCCCCGCCGCATTAACGTGCCTGTCACCCAATGGTTGATGCAGGGAACAGTCCAACCCATCCACTGACAGGTCCTGTCACTGGTTGTTTGCTGTGTCTGTGTGTATTAAAGTGGTAGGTCCTATTTGAATAAAGACCCTCACTGTTCCTGGTTTGATTGGAAAAAAGTTGGTTTTCTTAAAGCCTTTGGACTCACCGTATTCTCTTGGGTGCAAGGCAGTGATTCATGCATCACAATACAGGTATGCTCAATAAAATATATACATATATACATTTTAACACATATGTATTTCATACACAAATTTTTTATATTACAAATGACAACTGCTGGCCTTGTGTAAAACATAGCAAATGTCTGATCATGTATTATGATGTTTCTCAGTCATTTCGGCATCTAAATAAACCAAAAGAATCTACTAGCCTGAGTGAGCCAAGACAAATGAGTTCACTTGACTCCAATAAATATGTTAAATGAAATCTACTGAATAAAATAAACATATACATAATCATTTTAAAGAGTTGTGATGGGTGGTTATCATGGTTTTGGTGGGTTTACATTAAATTGTTTTTATGCAACATTGTCAAACCAGTTTAATCCAGTTCAGGCTGCATTTTGCCTAAGTCAGTTGCTCACACAGCTACAACCACACAAGGCCAATTCAGAGTCGCCAGTTAACCCAACATGCACGTCTGTGGGATGTGTGAAGAAAACCAGGAGTGTCACGAGGAGAACATGCAGACCTCACAAAAACAACACAACGCTGAATTTAAAGTTGTGAAGCTCAGTCTGTGAAGCCGCAGCTCCAACCATTCAACCATCATCATGCTGTCCTGAAAAGAGTTTTGCCAGTTCAGTTCTTCTTTTTCACATTTCTTATTATTTTGTACACACAGTTTTGATTTTAAAGTTAATTTCTAATGAGTGAACCATCTCCTTTACTGACTGAGCAGCTTCAGCTCACTCCATGATGATTGTCTTCATGAACTTCATATTATTTATATTTTTTATCTTCATATTCCATGTAGCCCTGACCTGTGGGGTGACCCCTAAATGTTTAGTTGGCCATTGGAAATCGAAGAATGAAAGACTTGGAATTGAAGGAGCAGAATGAGGATCAGGGGTTTATTGTGAGGAAAGGAAAAATCAATTTGGTGATGAAGTGTGACAGGGGATTGATTTTAAATGAAAGATGTGGATAGTGACAATAAAAAGTGTCATTTAATAAAGCCAGTGGTCAGTGTGGACAGTCCATTTGAAATCTGACCTTGACAGTACCCTTATGGCATTTATCACAATTCCAGAATTTTATTTTTAATTCCCATAGATTCTGTCCAATCAAATGAGCTCTTTACTGTCGACGGCACACATCTAACTCTTGTCAGCCCAGCTCCTGATTGGCTCTTGTTAATTGTCTGTGTTGTGCTCCACCCCCAGTCCCATTACATAAATTTCCTCCCAGTCATTTTCTTTTTTCTCCTTTTAGACTTTTATCCTCTCACAATGGACATCAACACGGCACACAGAGAGCTCCGTCTGTCTGAAGGGAACAAGAAGGTGACGCGTGATGGGACAGAGATTGAATATCCTTATCATCCTGACAGATCTGACTACTGGGAACAAGTTCTGTGCAGAGAGGCTCTGACTGGGACTCACTGTTACTGGGAGGTGGAGTTCACTGGAGACTTAATGAGGATTGGATTCGCATATAAAGGACTGAGCAGGAAAAGAGAGGGCAGGGTGTGCAGCCTGGGAAACTACAACAAGTCCTTGAGTTTGTGGTGTTTTAATTCCAAGTATTCTGTGCACCACAATAATAAGGAGACTGTAATCAGCACTCCCTACAGCCTCAGAATAGGTATTTATCTGGACTGGCCTGCTGGCTCTCTGTCATTTTATAGCGTCTCACACACAGTGGCCCTCCTACACAGGTTCAACACCTCCTTCACTGAGCCCCCCTATCCAGGGTTTGGGGTTGGTACTGACTGCAGTGTGACAATCTGCCATCTGACACCATCTGACCACTGACCTGGGGCCTCATGTATAAACAGTGCATATGCACAAAAATGTTGCATAAGTCCGTTTCCACGCTTAAATCGCGATGTATAAAACCTAAACATTTCCACGGTAGCTCCAACCCTGGCGTATGCAAGTTCTCCGCACGGTTTTGCAGACGTGCAGCACCCAGCATCAAAGCAGTGCTACTGTTCCTGTGTGGTTACCCTTTCATTTTTAGATCCACATCCCTGACGCGGCTTTATCAAATACACTGAAACTAATCGCATATTGTTTATTAGTTTAATGCATCTGATTGTAATAAACCTGTAACAATATAATGGTCAACAGAATGGCCAAACTATTCCAAATACCATAACTGCTTTAGCGTTGTTACTCTCACTACATCTTCTTTTTCTTCTTTCAGCTGCTCCCGTTAGGGGTTGCCACAGCAGATCATCTTTTTCCATATTACTCTCACTGCACCACTCAGAGAATTTATATCACTGTATCTGAGTGTGAATCACAGCTCTACAGCAGCTGATCGGAAAGAGAATTATCGGTATACAGCATCAAGCACACGCTGCCTCAGCCATGGTATCTATTGAACAGCTCTCTTACGACAAACGCTTCAGAGCCTTTCCTGTACGGACCTCGCAGTTCACAAACAGTTTCATCCCAAGAACTCTAAACATCTCAATCAGTCCATCAAGTGCTCCTTGTAGAACTGTTTGTACTTATAAGTACAATCACCTCAATGTAAACTTGCGATACAGTTATAATATTGCACAACCTGAGCCACTTTATAAAGCGCGTATTTACATATGATGACAATATCATTTTTAAGATGAAATGCAGCAAAATATGTTTATTTTATTATACAGATAAAACTTTAACTTCATTTAAATAATTTATATTGTTAATAATTAAACATGTGAGGACACGGTGCCACAGCGCTAGCGAGTAGCTGGCGCTCCTTTCACGTATAGTTTCTGCCTTGCGCTGTATTCCTGCTGGGGCTGGCACGACACTGGATGGATAGAATAATTAAACATGTACTACGAAGATATTTCAATATTCCTTAAAGGTTTTGAAGAATCGCCGTTCTAAGCTTACAGATGGCTTAACGTCTATTACAGAGCTGATTGTGTGGCGATTGGTTACTTGGAGAAAGAAAAGGAAGCACTGGAATTGGAGGTTAGTACGTTTGAAAGAGACAGTACTGCTGCAATAAATTATTTTATCGAAGGTCATGCACGGCGCAACAAGCATCTTGCGGGGGGCAGGAACAATCACTGTGCCACCATGTTCCCATGTTTAATGACATGCTTTAATTCCTATTATCATGTAAATGATATCACATATACATCTCAGTATTTAAATTATTCAGAGAGCTGTAATATTATGAATGTAATGAACTCTGTGTCCTGTCGGAGTAAGAGAAAGCCCGTTTAAGAAGCACGTAGTGATTCACACACATAGAGCACATAGAAGATCAAATACAGAACAAAGCATTTGACGTGCTACTTTACTTACAATGGGATTTGAGAAACTAGTAGATTAAACGATTTTAAGATGAAGTTTATGATGTTCTACTTTAATCACAAAATAAACTACGTGATTAAAGTGGAAATTTCGAGATTAAAGTTGACATTTCGTGCTTTTTTCCCACTGTGTGCTTTTTTTTTCCTCTGTACCCTAATAAGCTTTCATATGATGCTCAGACGGTGGGCTATGACTTGCCTCTTCACGGTGACTTTGATATCTGACAACTTCTTTTTTATTTCAGGCACTGTGCGACTTTGTGAACTTGAGCTTTCAAGTTTTTCCGACACACTACATCACTCAATCGACTTCCTTTAGTTGTTTATACCACTGTTTAAACCAACAAATAGTATGTTTTTCTTTGACTCCACTTGGTATTTGCTGAAATTCTTCTATTTTCCCTCATGCTTTTGCCATTGTCTTTTCACAGAATGGTGAGCTTAAGGGCTATTTATATTGATTTGCATATTCAAAGAAGCGTAATTCTGGGAGGAGTCAGAGTGTGGCAGCAGGCGCGTGCACGTGCGTTACTTTTCACGCTGACTGGGATTTATGGACTGAAATAACGTGGAAGTTGCCGTTCGCACAGATTTATGCATTTGGATTTTTTTGTGTGTACGAACATTTCCGCTTTGTGCTTACGCCATGTTATAGTGTGAGTTCTATGCACAGTGTTATACATAAGGCCCCAGTACCCTCCACTGGTCACTTGATGTCCCCAGAAGCGTAGGTCCTCTTTTTCTTTGTACTTTGGGGTCAAAATGGATTTTACAGGATGGGAGGGGAGGCAGCACCTCTGTGAGTGAATTTGGGGAGGAAAATGCAGGTCAAGTGTGGCTATCAGGGTCTCCATTATTATTCAGTTTGGGATATTATTGGTTTTACTTTAATCATCTGACACACACTTTACATGGGCACAAGTGTGTGTGGGCCTTGTAGTGGACTGGCACCCTCTCCACAGTTGGGCCCTGCCTTTTCTATAACCATGAAATAGAAAAGTGGATAAAAAAGAGAACAGATGATACAAATACCAGTCTGACCAGCAGGAGTCACTGTTGATTCACAACTACATGTCCTTCAGGCTGACACACCAACAAAGTGTGGTTAAAAATAATGGCATACAGTAATCCCTCCTCCATCGCGGGGGTTGCGTTCCAGAGCCACCCGCAAAATAAGAAAATCCGCGAAGTAGAAACCATATGTTTATATGGTTATTTTTAGAATGTCATGCTTGGGTCACAGATTTGCGCAGAAACACAGGAGGTTGTAGAGAGACAGGAACGTTATTCAAACACTGCAAACAAACATTTGTCTCTTTTTCAAAAGTTTAAACTGTGCTCCATGACAAGACAGAGATGACAGTTCTGTCTCACAATTAAAAGAATGCAAACATATTTTCCTCTTCAAAGGAGTGCCTGTCAGGAGCAGATCATGTCACAGAGATAGAGAAAAGCAAACAAATCAATAGGGCTGTTTAACGGCTTTTAAGTATGCGAAGCACCGCGGTACAAAGCTGTTGAAGGCGGCAGCTCACACCCCCTCTGTCAGGAGCAGACAGAGAGAGAGAGAGAGAGAGAGAGAGACAGAGTTTGTTTTTCAAGCACAAATCAATACGTGCCCTTCGAGCTTTTAAGTATGCAAAGCACCGTGCAGCATGTCGTTTCAGGAATCAGCTTTACAAAAGATAGCAACGTGAAGATAATCTTTCAGCATTTTTATACGAGAGTCCGTATCGTCTAAGTGTGCGAACAGCCCCCCTGCTCAATCCCCCTACATCAGGATCAGAGAAAGTCAGCGCAAGAGAAAAGTAAGCTGGGTAGCTTCTCAGCCATCTGCCAATAGCATCCCTTGTATGAAATCAACTGGGCAAACCAACTGAGGAAGCATGTACCAGAAGTAAAAAGACCCATTGTCCGCAGAAACCCGCGAAGCAGCGAAAAATCCACGATATATATTTAAATATGCTTACATATAAAATCCGCGATGGAGTGAAGCCGCGAAAGGCGAAGCGCGATATAGCAAGGGATTACTGTAATTGTTTATTACAAATTACATAAAACTGACATAAAATGTGAGTAAGACTTTGGTTTCTTTTCCCAGCATTTTTGTCTAATATGGCTATGAGTACAACAGTAAGACTGCTTGTTGTTTTGGCCAAGAACAACTGCATAAGAATGGTAATACCCATGGAGTTCCTGAATCACTGGAGTAACTTGTCAATGAGGTCAAAAAGACTTGGAAAGAAATATTAGGCCACAATACAAGAACCAAGTTTTTGGCAACATACTGAGAACTTAAGCTCTGTTAATGAAATGGATAACCTACATATTGTTAAGGTAATTAAGCTGCACACTGATTAAATAACAACCTTTCATTCTGTAGAAAACGTTTCACACTCAGGAAACCATGAAAATGAAGTCTCCCTCTCTCTCTCTCTAAATTCTGATGAGACAGCACTTTTAACCTGCTGATCAACAGAATCCATGACATTAAGAACAGAACAGTTGCCAAGAGAATTCCTTATCCCGTGCTTCTCATATAAAATGGAGATTGACTTCAGAAGGGAATCACAGAATACAAAATAAAGAAGCCTAGACTGACTGTCAACTCAAGGATGCTTTCTGGAAGTTTAGACAGATTGACTGCAGAAAACTATAAAAAATACAGCTGACCCTAAAGATGTTGACTTCTCTGAAGTAGCCGAGGCTTTCATTAAAAAAACCCACACCCTTACCTTATGGAGCCTGGGTGTTCCAATGGATACTACAGCTGGAAATAAAGGCTCAAGTATGAGGGACGTTCAAAAACTTTCCGCAATTTTTTTAACTCTATTTATTATGAACTTCCAAAACAAAGGACATCTCTTTTATTCATAATCACCTTCATTTGCGATGCAATTTTCCCAGCGTTGTACCAAATTTTTAATGCCCAATTACTACTTCTCCTACCTTCACTGTTTCCAATGAAAATATAAAAGTGCAGAAACTTTTTGAGTGTCCCTCATATATGATGACTAACTACTGAACACAGCTTAGAGCATATGGGGCTCCAGAAGTTGTAGTTAATTCACTCAAAGTAAAGGCTGCAGAGGATGCCATTCCTACAAAGAAAATAAAAATACCAAAGTGAGCTGAGGACAACTATTAATCATGTCTTCCAGCTGGCGAGTCTCCAAATAAAACATGAGAATCCCGACTTTGACATAAGTGAAAAAAAATAGATAATAGACATAGACATACATTTGTATATCGACGAGAAGAAGTGGTGAATCAGCAGCCCAGGGCAGAGAAGGATATGACCTGATGGCCTGATGGTTGTTTCATGTATAGGAGGTGTGCTTATCTGCATAAGTATTAGAGGGGGAGACGTTTGAACATTCTTTCTTTGAATGAAACTCTGAAATATTGGTTCATTAGTTTATTTCTTTTCACACTTTAAAACACTGACCCTTTAGTAAAGTGCTGCCATGTTTTCCTTTTCCATCTTTGCACGTTACCTTAAATGCTGAGATTTTGAGGGTCAGCTCCTCTTGAAGTGAAGTTCATGTCACAGCTAGACTGGCACACCACTGATCTAACAGAGATCATCAAAAGCAAGGCAGGAGTAGTCCGATTCAAGAATAGCCAGATGATGAAGGATCTGAATGGGATAGGTTTCATTTGCCTTATTTAGTGGATGAAAGTGTGATCCAGCCATTGATTCATTTTATTGCTGGTTATTTCTGTTTGATTTTATTTCATTTTTCATTCAGGCTGTCTAAATTATCATTTGAAGAGAGTTTATTTTGAAATCCCTCATCATATACCCGGGGGAAGACATTCACCACCTGATTAAGGGAAAATAGTTGTTGTCACAATGTATTTGAGTTCAGCAAGTAAGTAAAACAGTGACAAAAAATGACAAAAAAGTCAGACTGAATAGAGATTTACTGATTTTGACTGTGACAAGGCAAAGCAAACACACTTCAGACTGCAATCTGGAGCACACATACAGAATACATGGTATGCCATGATAAACGAATGTTGACTGAACAGAAACATTGTGGTGAACACAACTGGCCAGATTCAGATGAAGACATGGGGATATAAACAAGTGTTTATGGCAAACAGAATTATAGAATACTTTAATGATCTCTGCTCTGTGAGACTGGGTTAAGAACATTGCAATTTTAAAATAGGTTGGCCCAATATTTAGGCCCCCCAGCTGTCAAAACAATTTGAATTGTTCACTTCAGATTGAAAAAAAATATACTCCCTTATAGGAGAACATATTGGCCTAAATTGCATAGATGTTTTATTTTTATTGAAAATAATTTAACAAAACTCTGACTAAATTACGTCTTTAGCTATTTTTCAGTGCTTATTCACCTTAGGTAAAATAGGATAGAATTTAGTCATAGGACTGCTTGCCTGGGAATAAAGCAGCCCATGATCAATGAACATTAAGTCTGTTGAACTTGCAATTAATAAATGCCACCAGTGGACCACCGCAGAGCCACCAGCTCTAATAGTGGTCAGCTAGTCACTGGAGGACCGTTGATAAACCCACTGGATGATTACCACTAGTGTCCTAGCAGCCACAAGCCTCTGATGGGCTCCTAACTACCGAACAGCCAGCCGCCAACAAGTCAATAGTGGGCCGCTGGCAGAAAACTTTGAAAATTCGGCTTGCAGCTAATCAAGTCAATATAATTGACTGCACTCAAGTGAAACCTTACCTGAAAAACAGAGCGATCCAAGAGCAGCAAATATACAAGAGCTAATAAGCAAATACAGGAAAGTATTTAAAGGCTTTGGACACACCCCTGGTCAGTACAAGATTCATCTCTAGGATAATGTTGTATACCCCATTTCCACCCTCACTTTGAGATGTATGAAAACTAAAGTTGCCATAAAGCCACGCACATTTTCACGGCAGCCTTGTACTCATGCGTACACATGTTTCTGCTCGGATTTGCAAAGTGACGGCACCCATCGTCAAAGCACTGCTACTGTTTCTGTGTGGTTTCTCATTCTTTTTTAGAATAGCATCCATGATGCAGGCTTTATCAAATACACCAAAGTTAATTGCATATTATTTACAAATTTAAGGTACTTGATTGGTATCATTCTGTAACAATATAACGGTACACCCAATGGCTAAACGATTCCAACTACTATACTTGCTTTAGCGTTGTTACTGTTAGTGCACCACTCAGAGTATTTTAACCCATTTATTGTATTTGTGTGTGGTATCACAGCTGCACAGGTTGTGTCGAGAGCACAGAGGCTTACAGTTTACAGCAGAGGATGCAGTTTCTAGTCCTGGAGGATATTTATACCATGCACTGCCCCAGGAAAGCCATCAGCATCTGCATGGATTCCACTCAGCCATGCGCACAGTCTTGTAGTACAGTGTCCATTTTAGGACATCCTCCTCCATCCTTCCTACTACCTTCGACAAAATATTCCTCCTCCCTGCGAGGAATCCCCAGTCACCCCTCCTCTCTCCTCCCTCCTTCCACCACCATCCGCTCTCAGTTCTCCGCTGTCCGTTTTCCGCCATCCACCCTCCTATCTCCGTCATCCGCCTTCAGCTCTCCATCAAACCCCACACTCCCCCCGCCCCCTCATCACAACATTTTCGTTAATGAAGTGACGTAATACTTCAGCTCCACCTTCTTCACAAGTTCATTCACCAAATTATTTGTCAATTATATTTCACAGTAAGAATTTACAGCACGACTCAAACGTGGGAACGAAAGTAAATGACGTTAATTGTTGAGTGTCTTTTAATACTGTGTAAGCATACATATTAACACATGTGCAATTAAACGTGTGCATTTACGGTGTGATTTTTCAGGCTTAAAAGCTCGCCTTTTATTAAAAAGGTAAATGCAAACTTTTTTCATTCTGAAGGGCACAAACCACGCAAAAATGTCGGTACACCAGATAAATAAGCGCAACGTTTTATCAGTTGTATTGTATGCTTACAATACATATAGAAATGTGTTAATCGTTAACTAATAGTATGGGATGGTGTTTTTCAACTCAGCTACAGATGTAGATGGAAACCAGAACTGCTTTGAAAAATACAAACGCCTTAGGAACGATCTGGAATAAGGTAGCACAGTGCCTTGATTTAAACGATTCCATGTCTTGGTGGGTTTGCGTTGCTTGTTGTCAATATCTTTACACCTGTTTTTAAGGCTTATTGACTGAAAGGGGCTTTCGTGAAAAAAGTTAGGGCTTTGCTACAGGATACACCCTCCACAAGTTAAGGAAGTAAAAATAAAGGTATATATTTCTGTTTTATTTAAACCTTTTAAGTTTGTATGCGGGCGGCATGGTGGCGCAGTGAAAGGTGCCAGTTAGGAGACCCGGGTTCGCTTCCCTGCGTGGAGTTTGAATATTCTCCCTGTGTCTGTCTGGGTTTCCTCCGGGTACTCCGGTTTCCTCCCACAGTCCAAAGACATGCAGGTTAGGTGCATTGGTGATTCTAAATTGTCCCTGGTGTGTGGGTGTGTGCGCCCTGCAGTGGGCTGGCACCTTGCCCATGGTTTGTTTCCTGCCTTGTGCCCTGTGTTGGCAGGGATTGGCTCCAGCAGACCCCCGTGACCCTGTGTTCGGATTCAGCGGGCTGGATGGATGGATGGATGGGTTGGATAATGGATGGATGGACATTTGTATGCATAGCCCCATTTGCCCGTTTTCGTTTTTTTTCGTTCTTCAGTAATATTTCAGCAAACCCGGAGCTTGTCAGTTCAAATCCTGGTACTGACACCACTGTGTGACCCTGAGGAAGTCACTTCACCTGCCTGTGCTGCAAAAAACAAAAGTAATGTAACAAATTGTACCTCAGATGTTGCAAGTTGGTGGAATAAAGGCATAAGTCAAATAGATAAATATGTATTATACACGTAGGAACTATTCATTTATTTTCAGTTAAGTCATCTGCAGCAAACCTTTATTCATGCCTGGATAAACTGGTGAGGAAGGCAGGCTCTGTTATTGGCAAGGAGCTGGACAGTTTGACATCTGTGGCAGAGCGACGGGCGCTGAGCAGACTCCTGTCCATCATGGAGAATCCACTGCATCCACTGAACAGGATCATCTCCAGACAGAGGAGCAGGTTCAGCGACAGACTGCTGTCACCGTCCTGCTCCACTGATAGACTGAGGAGATCGTTCCTCCATCACACTATGCGACTCATCAATTCCACCCGGGGGCGGGGGGGGGGGGGGGGGGGGGGGGGGGGGGGTAAACGTTAACATTATACATAAGTTATTGTCTGTTTTTTACCTGCAAGTTTATCACTCTTTAATTTAATATTGTTTTTTGTATCAGTATGCTGCTGCTGGAGTATGTGAATTTCCCCTTGGGATTAATAAAGTATCTATCTATCTATCTATTAGAATACTAGGATGTATACTTGATATTTTTATGCTGAAATGCATTAACGTTTGCATATTACATTTTACAAATAAATGGTTAACTTAATTTAAATAATGTACACTATTAATAATTAAACATGTCCTGTCCTGGCGCCCTGTCCAGGGATTGTTCCTGCCTTGCACTCTATGCTTGCAGGGACTGACGTGATCCTGGATGGATGGAATAATTAAACACAAATCACAAAGATTTTTCAATGTTCCTTAAAATGTTTGAAGAATCGGTTTTCTAAGCTTGCAGCTGGTTATTCATTTATTACAGATGTTTATTGTGCGGTGATTGGTTACATGGAGAAGGAAAACAGAAGGACAGGAATTGGGAGTTGGTACATTTGACAGGCACAGTACTGGTGAAATAAATTATTCCATCCAGGGTCACATGCATCCCAGCAAGCATCTTGCAGGGGGCAGGAATTATCCCTGGACGGGGCCCCAGCTCATCGCTACTCCTGTGCCTCTGTGCCCCCATATTTTTAATTTGTGCTTTAATACATTTTAGCATGAAAATTATATCAAGTATACATCTTTGTATTCTAAAATGTTCAGAGAGCTGCAATATCATAAATGTAATGTATTCTGTGTGGCGATCACTGATTGCGCCCTCCTGTCGGCATTAGAAAAAGTCCGTTTAAAAAGCACATAGCGATTAATGACTCAGCTGGGGAAGACTTAGAATACAAAGAATTTAACATGCTAATTTAGTTACGATGGGATTTGAGAAACTCTAGTAAACTAAACATCGATTTCAAGATGAAGTTTATGACTTTCTACTTTAATGACAAAATAAAGTCTGTTTTTGACAATTATAGACCCATCTCTAACCTGCCTTTCTTAAGTAAAATTCTAGAGAAGGCAGTCATTATACAGTTAAATGAGCACCTCAATAAACATGCTATTCTTGATAAATTTCAGTCAGGTTTTAGAACAAATCACAGCACAGAAACTGCACTCGTTAAAGTAGTCAATGACTTGCGGGTAAATGCAGACAGAGGCCATTTATCTGTTCTCATCTCTTAGATCTGAGTGCCGCATTTGACACCATTGATCATAATATTCTTAAGAATCGCCTTAGTCAATGGGTGGGCCTCTCTGGCAGGGTCTTAAATTGGTTTGAATCCTACTTGGCAGGGAGAAAATTCTTTGTTAGTTGTGGTAATTATAACTCAAAGACACATGATATTCTATATGGTGTTCCACAAGGCTCTATCCTGGGTCCGCTGCTCTTCTCAATCTACATGCTTCCATTAGGTCAGATTATCTCAGGGCACAACGTGAGCTACCACAGCACATCTGAGCACATCACACCAGTTTTGATGTCACTACACTGGTTACCTGTGCCATTTAGAATTGAGTTTAAAATCCTGCTTATGGTTTATAAGGCCTTCAATAATGAGGGTCTGCTTAGAATTCCAAGAGCTAAACTTAAAAGAAGTGGTGAGGCGGCCTTCTTCTGTTATGCACCTAAAATCTGAACAGCTTACCGATAGAAATTTGCCAGGCTAATACAGTGGAGCACTTAAAAAACAGATAAAAACTAATTATTTTAACATGGTTTTCTCATAACTACATTTTGTGTGGATACATTTTCTCATAACACATACCCTGTGTGGATAGCACTTTGAGTACTGAGAAAAGCGCCATATAAATGTAATCGATTATTATTATTATTATTATTATTATTTTAATTTAACTCTGATATTCGGTATATGCATTGAATTATCTTCTTTTTCTCGTGGCTCTGGAACCTGTACTGACCCCTACTTTCTCTGCTGTTCTCTTTCTGGTTTTCTGTGGTGGTGATCTGTGCCACCACAGCCCGATCAAAGCACCGTGATGTCCCTATATTGATGGATTGAAGGCCAGAGGTCCACATGACCATCATCATCTAATTCTTCCATGTGAAGCCTCAAAACCATGAGGACTGATTGAGATCATTGATGTTAGGTAGAATGCCTAGAGGGGGCTGGCCAGGTGGTCTTCTGGCCTCGGAACCCCTGCAGATTTTGTTTTTCTTCTCCAGCCAGTTTTTATTTGTTTTTTCTGTCCTCCCTGACCATCAGACCTTACTTTTATTATGTTAATTAGTATTGCCTAATTTTATTCTTCTTATTTTTGTCTTTCTTCATCCTGTAAAGCACTTTGAGCTACATCATTTGTATGAAAATGTGCTATAGAAATAAATGTTGTTGTAAACTACTTGATTAAAGTGGAACTTTCAAGATTAAAGTCAACATTTTAACTTTAATCTCGACATTGACCTTTTTTCCTTCACTGTGTCCCTATTTTTTTCTCTCTGTGGCCATAATATATATTGTGTATTATTCCACCACTGTATGACCTAGAGGTTGGGAGCATGCGCTGATAGTGTGTTGCTGCACCCACCACATGACGAACCATCTGGATTGGGACCCAAGTGAGGTGGGCGACACTTCAGCACCACACTGAACAGTGTGAGGTGTTTAATGGTGCCTGGAGTGCCAGTCCTGCCACCACCCCCTAAGTCCTCCCTGTAAATTGGAGGACCTGCTTGCTAAAGCTTTTAACAGGCAGAAGCTTGAGGTGTCAAATGAGAATCTTCACAAAACAACTGCAATTAACATTGGAAATCTGTGGTCTTTTCTGTAAAAACCAAGAGAAAGTTAATCTGCACCGAGTGCTCAGTCATCTCACATAAAAGCTCAGTTATGGCTGAAGAGCTTTATTACACAGTGTCCTGTTTTATACTTTAAACTGAAATAAAAATAAAGAAGCTGTGCATGTAGAATAATCAATGGAATTACACATTCTGCTTCAAATTAAAAAATGTAATGCTTGATGATACATGATGAAACATGATATGGTCCAAAACTATGCATGAGTTACAAGGTTGTTATGATAAAATAATCTTTAAAATATATATATTTTTTTATTTTTGAATGACTTCTTCTGATATTATGAGCCTTATTTAAACAATCATCATACTACTCATAAATGTTGTAAGCTGTAAATAACACAATTTAAGGAACAAAAAATTCATCAACCATCAATTTATTCTTTTGTATATAGAGAAAAGCCAAGCAAAATGACACCTTTTATTGGCTAACTAGAAAGATTACAATATGCAAGCTTTCGAGGCAACTCAGGCCCCTTCTTCAGGCAAGATGTAATCTTTTGTATACATATTTTAACAATTGTAGTCGTGATATTCGTGTGTATTCAAATAAATGTGAAGTGAAGACTTGCTCTGTATTCCTCCATAGACTTTAATTCCCAGCTTCAAATGTGGTCTGGATGGTTATAGTATTGTCCTTTGAGGTTTTAATTGCATTAGCCTTAGAGGAAGTGATTGGAAGGGACAGTTTTGAAGGCTACTGCTTCGTTGAAACAGAATTCTGACCTTCCCACTTGCTGTCTCTGTAGAGTCAGATACTAGAGTGCAGATTTTGTCAAGAATAATATGGCCTATGGCAGTGAGAAATGATTAACGAAGGTGGACCATGAAGCATAACTGGATAGTAGAGAGGTGAGAATGATCAGGTAGATCAGGTAGATATGTTGAGCATCACGGAGTGACAGGAAGATAAGAGCTGAATTAAGAAAAAGTGTAGAGGTAACAAGTGTTAAACAAAGTAAAGTGGTGTGGACATGAAGAGTGAAACGTGGAGGATGACTGGGTGAAGAGGGGCACTAAGATGGAGGTCAAGGAAATGGGGCCAACTGGGTCATGGGATATTTTTAAGGATATTCTGGTTTTCCAGTTTAGGTTAACTGAACTAAAGTGTCAGAAAGTGTCAGGGTTTACATGAGTGTGAAGGATGTTTCCTGCCTTGCATTTGAACCTCCCAGGATAGGCAGCAACATCTGGCAAATCTAACATTGTAATTAGTAAGCTGGAAAAATGAATGAATGGACAACAAGTGAGGAGTTTGCATGTTACGATGTTAAGTACAATCGTAAGAATTTTTAAATTTAATCACTCCATTTCATTTACTGTACTCTGCCCAGTGTGTCACAATTTATCAATACTTGGTGCATGGCAGGGGCCAATCCCAGAGGGCACACCAGTCAGAATCAAATTCAACTAAAACCAGGATAATTGAGACTTGCCGCTAAATCTGACAGCATGTCTTTAAACTGTGTGAAGACAGTGGAGTTCCTGGACAAAAGTGAAGAAAACACATCAGGCCCTCAGAGAAATCAGACTGGTGTTGTGAGGCTGTGCCATTACTGTGATGAGGGTAACAACTGATGATATGGCGCAGGGAAGTAAAACAGGGACTTGCACCAGACAGTTTACAACTGCTATAGTCAGCAGCAATGTTGATACCACACGGCACACAAAAATCTTTTTTATTATAAAAGGTAAATGTAAAATTCATGGCTGTTTAAATGTCAATTCCAGACTTGTGTCCTCCTTTTGTAATTGAGCAAAAGCAGGTTTTGTAGAATTTTGTATACTCTGACTTAAAGAAGACTTGTTATAGTCAGAAGAAGATGAAGGAACAGAGCCATCAGGTTTGTTATGCTCTGATAATTGCAAAAGAGTTTCTCTAGTTTTCCTGGAGGTGACTCCTTTTCAGCCTCACAATTTAAATCAGTTCCAATCTTCTAAGTTGTCTTTTGAATATTCTTCAGATGTCACAAGTCCCTCCATGATTTGTTCAGATTTTATTTCTCTCTTTTGCATTACAGACTGTATACAGTAATCCCTCACCTATCGCGGGGGTTACGTTCCAGAGCCCCCCGCGATAGGTGAAAATCCGCGAAGTAGCGACCTATATTTATTTTATTATTTATACATATTTTAAGGCTTTATAAACCCTTCCCACACTCTTATAAACCTTTCTCACTCTCTTGTTAACCTTTCCCACACTCTTATAAACACTTCCTATGCTCTTAAACACTTTCTACATTCTTAAACACCGCAGACCAACACTACACGCAGCGATCAGACGTCAATGTGTCTGCACTCGCTTTGTGAAGGGGGGCAGCTGAACTCACGCTGAGCAGAAATGGACTTTGTGCTGCTTCTGCCAAAATGCCTGCTTGTCGCTCTGCACGTTCGGAAGGATGAGGAGGAGTGTGTGTGTGTGTGTGTGAGAGCTGAACGCACGTTCGCTCAAACCCCCCTCCCTGGAGGCGCAGTTCGCATTGTCAAGGGGGTGGGGAGCTGAATGAACGCTAAGGAGAAGTGGACTTTGTGCTGGCTTTGTGCTGCTTGTCGCTCTGTGTGTCAATAATTTAAAAGCCTGTACATCACCAATTTTCCTGTCTCACTGTCTTGTCTTGCGTGAAGTTAAAATGTTTTATAATAGTGAGATGTTACTCATATCCTTAGCCCGACATTCACATATCATATGTGTTAACAAAGTGTGTTTTATAAGTTTACATGTGTTTAAAGCATGTGGGATGGGTATTTTAAGGCTTAAACTATAAAAATGTTTATTTATATGGTCTTTCTATATTGCGGATTTTCTCCTGTTGCTGATGGGTCTGGAACATAACTTCCGCGATAGGCGGGCAATCACTTGTATTTAAAAACCCGCGAAGTCGTGAATCCGCGAAAAGTGAACCGCGAAGTAGCGAGGGATTACTGTAGACAGCTTGATGAAGTTTCTTGAAATTGATCTACTCTTTAATTTAAATATTTCTTAATAAATGTGGTTCTCTTAGCATATCAAGCTATATTTGGGGATAACATGAGTTACATTTTACCTTCTACTAACCACTATATGTAGTACCAGAATGAATGCTCTTCTGAATGAGTTTTTTGTTTTTTTAGGGATACCTGGTCACCAACCTTTACTTGACGGTGTTTCCCTCTGTGTTGGCAGCCTGTTTACAGCTTTGAATTTCCATGATCACAATTGTGTGTCTCCTGGTCTTGCTGTAACACAGTAATATCTATGAGTTTATTTTTCTGGGCTTTTGACCAAAATGGAGCAATAACACCTCTGTATGTGGTAATCTACTTACAAAGCTCATGATTTCATTCCAGTCCCTGTTCTTGTTCTGCACATATACAGTGTCACACACATGTGAGTAGGAAGGAGCTGCATGGACCAACAGAATGTAATTCCACACCAGGCCAGGGGGTGGCAGAGTGCACTAAACCTTCTTCTGTTGCCTCTGCAGTCCAAACACGGGAAAACCTGCCTGCTTCACCCTTGATGACATCACTTCCGGTTCTGCCAGGTCACTTTCAGTTCCGGCCTTTAAAGCCGCTATATTTTCACTAAGAAGTCAGTTCAGTTGTGGACTCCAACCAATGCACATCAGTGCCATTTTCATACCATTTTGCTGCCATGGACATTATACGGGTGGCTGCCCCAAACCTTTTTGAGTGTGTCGAGTCTGTTTATTTCACAACAGTATGTTTCAGCAAAGCAGCATTTTGTTATTCAACTACACCATTTTTTACACTCACCTAGGTATCGTCCTCACATGTTTAATTCTGTTAATCTGGCAGAGATGATATGGACTATGAGCCACAGTCTGTTCCAATGGACAGTAAATGTCTGTGACAACTAAAGACTTCCTCTAATATTTCCATAACATTTTCAACTGTAGTGGACTTCAAAATGTCATAGTCATAATGCTAACTGTAAGAGTATGCAACAACTAATGTTCATTGTGGTGTGCTAGTGAACCAAGTACATCAGTGGCAAGGTTCTTTGGACAACCAGAGAGGATCTGGCATGTCAAATCTGCAGCTAACTGCCAATCATGGCATAATTGAACATATTTTTTGTCAGTCTTGTCCATTACTAACCAAAGTGCTTTGCTAAGCAGAGATAAGTTGGTGCTGACTATACAGTCTGTAAAGTATACCTCATTGGTTCAGAAAATGCAGAAAATAAAAGGGTAAATCTGCTGGCAAAATGTATTGGATTAGGAAATTGTAATAGAAAAGTATGAAAGATGATGAATTGTTCAATTGATTGCTTACTCCATGGACTGAGACATTTGTGCATATTTTTGTGTAAATAAACAAATGTTCTGCATTCTCATCTGGGCTCCGTGACTACCTTCTTTGAAGATGGATTAGAGAGAGGCCGAGTGTTCCAGAGGACAGGATAGGCCACATAAAAGGTGAGTGATTTTTTCCTATAAAATTGTTTGTGACAGTTTCATGTGAAGTTCACCCTTCCAAAATAGACACATTAAGAAGCCCCACTAATAGAACTAACAGTGAGAATGCAGAACTGAGGGATCAAATTGAGGGATTATTCATTAATGTAAATAAGTTTGTAAATAAGAACAAATCCTATAGAGTACTTATGGGTGCATATGAGATCTCCTTGATATATTCTTCTTCTTCTTTCAGCTGCTCCTGTTAGGGGTCACCACAGCGGATCATCTTTTTCCATACCTTTCTGTCCTCTGCATCTTGTTCTGTCACACCCATCACCTGCATGTCCTCTCTCACCACATCCATAGACCTTCTCTTGTGCCTTCCTCTTTTTCTCTTCTCTGGCAGTTCTATCCTTAGCATCCTTCTCTTAATATACTCAGCATCTCTCCTCTTCACATGTCCAAACCAACACAATCTCTCTGACTTTGTCTTCCGACCGTCCAACCTGAGCTTGACACACTAATGTCCTCATTTCAAATCCTGTCCATCCTCGTCACACCCAATGCAAATCTTAGCATCTTTAATTCTGCCATCTCCAGCTCTGTCTCCTGCTTTCTGGTCAGTTCCACTGTCTCCAACCCATATAACATAGCTGGTCTCACTACCGTCCTGTAGACCTTCCCTTTCACTCTTGCTGATACCCGTCTGTCACAAATCACTCCTGACACTCTTCTCCACCCATTCCACCCTGCCTGCACTCTCTTTTTCACTTCTCTTCCACACTCCCCATTACTCTGTACTGTTGATCCCAAGTATTTAACCTCATCCACCTTCGCCAACTCTACTCCCTTCATCCTCACCATTCCACTGACCTCCCTCTCATTTACACACATGTATTCTGTCTTGTTCCTACTGACCTTCATTCCTCTCCTCTCTAGAGCATATCTCCACCTCTCCAGGGTCTCCTCAACCTGCTCGCTACTATCACTACAGATCACAAAGTCATCAGCACACATCATAATCCACAGGACTCCTGTCTAATCTCATCTGTCAATCTGTCCATCACCATTGCAAATAAGAAAGGGCTCAGAGCTGATCCCTGATGTAATCCCACCTCCACCTTGAATGCATCCGTCACTCCTACCGCAGACCTCACCACTGTCACACTTCCCTCGTACATATCCTGTACAACTCTTACGTACTTCTCTGCCACTCCCGACTTCCTCATACAATTCCACAGCTCCTCTCGAGGCACCCTGTCATATGCTTTCTCCAGGTCCACAAAGACGCAATGCAACTCCTTCTGGCCTTCTCTGAACTTCAACATCAACATCCTCAGAGCAAACATCGCATCTGTGGTGCTCTTTCTTGGCATGAAACCATTCTGCTGCTCACTGATCATCACCTCACTTCTTAACTGAGCTTCCACTAGTCTTTCCCATAACTTCATGCTGTGGCTCATCACTTTTATCCCCTGTAATAACTACAGTCCTGCACATCCCCCTTATTCTTAAATATCGGCACCAGTACACTACTTCTCCACTCCTCAGGCATCCTCTCACTTTCCAAGATTCTGTTAAACAATCTGGTTAACAACTCCACTGCCATCTCTCCTAAACACCTCCATGCTTCCACAGGTATGTCATCTGGACCAACGGCCTTTCCATTTTTCATCCTCTTCATAGCTGTCCTTACTTCCTCCTGGTAATCCGTTGCACTTCCTGATTCACTATCTCGACATCATCCAACCTTCTTTCTCTCTTTCTCTTCATTCATCAGCTTCTCAAAGTACTCTTTCCATCTGCTCCACATACTCTCCTAGCTTGTGAGTACATTTCCATCTTTATCCTTTATCACACTAACCTGCTGCACATCTTTCCCAGCTCTGCCCCTCTCTGTAGCCCACAGGTCCTTTTCTCCCTCCTTAGAGTCCAACCTCTCTTACAACTCATCATTCGCCTTTTCTTTAGCCTTCACCACCTCTCACTTCACCTTATGCCTTATCTCCTTGTACTCTTGTCTACTTTCCGCATCTCTCTGACTATCCCACTTCTTCTTTGCCATCCTCTTCCTCTGTATACTCTCCTGTACTTCCTCATTCCACCACCAAGTTTCCTTTTCCTCCTTCCTCTTTCCAGATGTCACGTCAAGCACCCTTCTTCTGTCCCCCTTACTGCATCTGCTGTAGTTTCCCAGCTGTCTGGTAATTCACTACCACCCAGTGTCTGTCTTACCTCCTCCCTAAACTCAACTTTGCAGTCTTCCTTTTTCAACTTCCACTATTTGATCCTTGGCTCTGCCCTCACTCTCTTCCTCTTCTTGATCTCCAACATCATCCTACAGACCACCATCCTATGCTGTTTAACTACACTTTCCCCTGCCTCCACTTTGCAGTCTTCAATCTCCTTCAGATCAACTCTTCTGCATAGGATATAATCTACCTTTGTGCATCTTCCTCCACTCTTGTACATCACCCTATGTGTCTCCCTCTTCTTAAAATACGTATTCATCACAGTCATGTCCATCCTTTTGGTAAAATCCACTCTCCTGTGACCTTCTTCATTCCTCTCCTTGACACCATACCTACCATCACCTCCTCATCTCCTCTGTTCCCTTCACCAATATGTCCATTGAAATCCGTTCCCTTGGGTACACTGTTCATCACTTCATCCAGCTCACTCCAGAAATCTTCTTTCTCACCCATTGCACACCCAACTTGTTGTGCATATGCACTAAGAACCTTCATCATCACACCTCCAATTTTCAGCTTCATAATCATCACTCTGCCTGACACTCTTTTCACCTCCACAACACTCTTGACGTACTGTTCCTTCAGAATAACCCCTACTCCATTTCTCCTCCCATCCGCACCATGATAGAACAATTTGAATCCACCTGTGATCCACTTGGCCTTACTCCCTTTCCATTTAGTCTCTTGCACATACAATATATCAACCTTCCTTCTCTCCATCATATCTGCTAACTCTCTCCCCTTACCAGTCATACTGCCAACATTCAAAGTTCCTACAGTAGCCCAATTTCCGCCAGCACCCTGTTGGCTAACATTACTGGTGGCGGTTGTTGTTAACCTGGGCTTCGATCGATCCGGTATGGAAATCTGCATTGTTGTCCACATATTGATCTGGCAAAATTTTACACTGGATGCCCTTCCTGACGTTACCACACCCCCCCATTTCTCCGGGCTTGGGACTGGCACAAAGAAACACACTGGTTTGTGCATCCCGTGTGGCTGGGTTATCTCCTTGATATATGGGATGTATAATATTGGGGGACTGAATGTGTAGGTGAAAATCCTGGGTACTGCTTCACTAGGTCTTAATTTTTCCATTATAATCCTGTTTAATACTGCAGCGGTGGGCTACCTGGGTCATTAGTTCATTAAATCAAGCACTTTGGTGAAGGTCCACTGAACCGATCACTTTGGCATAGCTTTGCCCTCTCTGAGGTGGAAGGCCACCTCAGTGTGTTACACTATGTAGCTACACTGGGGTGTAGTAACACTCCAATGCAAAGGTCTGGGGTCATTGGGTTCATATTTGGTAATTAACTATTGTAGATTATATAATGAAGAGCTTTGTTATCTTAGTATAGCAGATGTTTTACTTTAAAGAATCAGATAACTTGGTGGGCTCTAGGAATCATCCATTTATGGAGTGCAGAATTAATAGGTCACACAAGAAGGAGTGTAGTTTTAGGATAAATTTACAGATGGGTCAAAAGTATATTTTTGAATATTATGTAAGCATACAATAAACCAAAAAAGTAAATTTAAACATTAGAAGTACAACTGTAAATACACATTTTATTGTTCTACCCCTGGATGAATGAATGGTGATTTGGGAATCTACTGTAAGTGTGACGGGGGCGTTCTGTATTAAAACAGTGGGATCAGCAGAACTTGGAGAAGCAGAACATTGGTCATGCTGTGTAGGGAAGAGATCTTTTATGAGTTTCAAAGCAATGTTGTAAAAGTGCCCGGGTCTTGAGAAAACACTGGATGAATGTATAGAAGCTGTGGTTTCTTTCAATGGTATAGGATAAGCCATTGCCTCAGAGACAAGTGTCAACTCCGGAACCCAAAAAGTGGGTCATAAGAGGTATAATAAAGTATCAAGTACATGGAAGTGCAAATGAGAACATGCACATAGAAGATGAAACATTTTTCTTGTAGATGCCTGTTATAATATGTTTTATTATTATGTTTAAATGTCACTGTTCTCTGTGCCCACTGTTATGGACTCATTCATACAGGCAGACCAAGTATGGTACGCAGGGGCTCACTATCAGAATTTAGAATTGCTGAGCCAAGCACAGGGCTAGATAGCCAAAGACAACTGGAGAGTTGAATAGTCAGCCACAAGACAGACCAGTATATTTCTGTCCTCTGTCAGTACACCATCTTCTTTCCTTGTTGGGAGAATGAAAACTGTATGTAAGCATTGTTCTATTCCTGTATGTTTGAAGGTGTGGTTTGAGTCCCTTCCAGTCCTTGTTTGGACCCAGAAGAAGAGCCTGCAAGTGGAGCAACCAGTATATAAGAATGTACCTACGGCCAACACACTTCGAAGCTGCCGGGCGGAAGAGTATGTCTTCCGTCTGAGGCCGGGCGGAAGATTATGGCTTCCATCCGGCTAAAATCCTTTCAGCGTGGCAATGATAGATGGCAGGCTGCATAGGTCAGGCTACCCACATGCTTGGCATGTCTGCCATAAGCTTCCCGTTTGTAATGCCGCGTGAACCTGTCAATAAAGAGCTAGATTATCCTTATACTTCTCGTGTAAGTTTATAACCATCTTATTGCATGCTGGAGGAGGATAATACCTTTTTTATTTATAATTATTTAAATTCTGGTTAATTAAAACGCCGCAATTGAAAAGAACACATTTCCAGAGAGCTAATGCCTCTTAAGGAAACAATGCCGATAGAAAAATGTGATTTTAAACTAACTTACTTAAAAGGATTCAAACTTTGAAAAATAACAATTGAAATAAACACAGTAAGATAAGGTTTTTTTTTTAAAAGGGTACCTTGGCAGTTTATGCTGATCGGGAAAATGTAGAAAAGTATAATTGTAGCATCACTTGCACAGCTAGTATATGCGGGGACTGGTTGGAAACAAAAGGGGTTAGTAAAACAAGCAGTTCCAAAATTTCCTACAGAAAAATTCCTGCATACGACTTTTATACTCAGTGACATGTCCAAGATGAGAGCAGAGTTTACTGATGATTAAGCAGAAAGTTGAGACTGAGATTGAAAATATTATTAAGAAACCATAATGGAGGAACTGACTCTCTAGACACTTGAAACAAACATCTGAAAGAGCAATGAAGTCATGCAAGAGGGGAAAGAGTGCTACAAGAGAGTAAGAGAGATTGAGAGGATTTATGAAAAGAACGAAAGATGAAAACACTGCTTTAGTTATTTTATAGGGTGATATGTTTGAGGAAAAAAGTTGTTAGTAATTAAACTTGTTAAAGGAATGTTCAGTGTGTCTGAAAATGTCATATTTTGCCTAAGAAATGATGTGTGAATGGGACTTCTTTGTCATAAATATACCAGTAGAGGTGGAATCCCATTGTAAAAAAAATTTGGGGAAATCTGGGGAAAATACGTATAATATTGTGACTGGGGTCACCGAGGATTCATCATCACAAGGACAGCTGCTCTTCTGCATCTGGTAAACAGTAAACCAAAGGCAAAGTAATTGATTGTCCTCTCCATGATTAGGTTTACTAATTGGGAAGTGTGAAGGAATTTAAGGTGGCCCGGCATTACAACTTTCTTTGTAGGCTTCAGAGATTCAAGTGTTAAACTGATCATTCAGACATTTGCTGGAAATATAAATTATGATCACAGATTTTTAATATCTGGTATAATTTAACAGAGCTCTGAATTAATCTGGGTTAAAATATTACTTTTTGTATCTGTGTAATATTTGGTATAATGAAAATGTCTCCACTTTTCCTTATAAAAATGTTTAAAAAATGTACAAAACATCTTTCATTCGGACCCTGATCAAGGACCCTGATCAGAAAGGAGGCAATTTCTTTCAAGAATGAAAATGCTACTGGTGTGTGTATGTGAGGCTGAGTACACTGTGATGCTTTTTGGGAAGTGCAGAATGTGTATTGTGCATAGATAATACTCAGTGTGTGTGTATGTGTGTCAGCCGACTAATTAAATAGGCTCCAAAAGTGAATGACTCTTCACGTGCATATATAAGATATGGATATTTGTTTTACAGTAAATAGTTTGAACGTGAGTTGTTAGGTAGCTTAACTGTTAAGGAGGGGTGATATGGTGGCACAGTGATTAAGATTGCTGCCTGGCAATAACAAATGAAGGTTCAGACTTTTTGGAGTCTGTGTCATTAGAGACTGTCGGGTGTTTGTTTGTCCTGATCAGTAAAATGTAAGTGGAGTGTAAAGGTAAGGTAGTTAAGTTGATCTTCTTTACAGTTCATTTCTTTTTGTTTGTTTTTGAGCATTGATTTGTTTCCAAACTAAACAGTGTGTAAGTAAATAGACATCTTAACACACTGCAAATTGAAAGAAAGGAAATATAAGGCAAAAACTGTGTAAATGCTTTATATAGTAAATGTTAGAAAAATTTAAACGTGAAGAATGAGTTTAAATGTGTTAAAGACATTTTAGATGACTTTGAGTATGTTATGCAGTATGTGAAAGGGATCTCTGTGACGTGCATTAGAAGAAGTTTAAGTGAGTCTGAGAAAATGTGTGATAATATCTGGAGTTGTTTGGAAGGTTGAAGCAATTAATAAAAGTGTCCACAAAATTGTGAACATTTATATTTTGTTTGTTTGAATTAAAAAAGCTCTGAATTTCAAAGTTAAAACAGTATGTATATGATGAGTGGGTGCAATGAAGATGTCTCCAGATTTGGTAAAGTGTGTGCATCGCCTTCCTGTTGAGCACCGGCCAACTGGCCTTTCTTTACATGGAAGAACGTGGTTTTTTTTTTTTGCAATTTTAAAGTAAAACAAGGCAAATTCTCTAAGACAACAAAGGAGTTGGTGATAAACACTGACATATGCTCTACCAATAAGCGGTGTATAAATAATGCAACAAAAAAGGTAGACTGGGCTGTTTGTACAGAACCAGCACTCAAATCTCAGATGATATCACTGAAAAAGCATACGTGAGCGACTAGCCTTAACAGGAGGTTATGGGTAAAAGAAAGCACAGGTAAGTTTTACTATACATTAGAATATCTTCATATAATTTGAATAAAGAACTGTAATGTTTAACTGACAAGGACTGACAGGACCTCCATTCTCAATATGCAATAGTTTGATACACTAACTACCCTGAAGAGATTTTAAATAGAAATAGATTTGGAATTATAAGGCATTTGTTGTATGTGATATATTGATTTATTTTTCCATCTCCTCCTCGTGTTATAAATAATTTGTATATTTTAATTGTGAAATGAAATAGAACATTAATGTTTGCATAACTACAAAGCTGATGGAAGGTTCAGTTTTATTTCCTATAATTTGAAGTTCTAATGAAACTAGAATAGAGGAGCCTTCACCCTGCAACTAACTTCCAAGAGCACCCCAGTAAAAGGATGGCACCATCCCCATAATGGATGATCATATGTTTTGGCCTCCTGACCCGGAAACAGGACCTCAATTTTTCCAGCCCAGATTTCCATTCACCCAAGCTGTCTGTATATTTTTCTGGCCTCCCAGACACTAAAGGGGGCACCAACCACCTCGGATGTGATACCCATTGTGGTCAGGCAGTGTAAAGAAAGTTGAGAAAACAAAGAATATTTGGGACGGCAGCCAGGTCACCCCTTTTATTTGCCTTCAGACAAATTTAAATGTGCGGAAAAATGAATTGAAACGATTTAGTGTTGCTCTGTAAGCTTTGTCTTCTCATAAACAATGAAAAGTTTTTTCTTTCTCTACTTGTCGTTGAGACAGTGCCCTGTCCTGAGGCTAGCTCTGGTCTTCACAAGACCCCCTTTCCTGAGACTTCCTTGTTTTTGACTGGAAAGGTTGGACTAGGTGCCCTTAGTGGGTGCTGTGAGGGAAGAAGAACAAGGAAACAAAGTTAGCGGCAGGCCCCCTCTCATCTCGGCGGGGTACTGCATACCTAAATTGAGCCCATGGCAGAGTCTTCTGATGCACATGCGTGACACCACCCATTGACACTGTCTGTCCATTATTAGGCCTCCCTGGCTGGGAAAGGGAAACTCCATTCTGGTCAGGGTGCCAGGCCATGCCTGCCTTCCATTACAGTGTGACTTTGTGTTTACAAGGTCTCCTGTTAAGCAAACCTTTGCTTGAAAACTTTGACCTTGTCTTTAGAGTCACATTTTAGCTTGGTGATCTGATTGTTTGTCTTCCCGGGTTCTTTGAACTTTACTCTCCAGGTTCTTATCAAAAACAAACAAAATGCCTTCCTTCTCTCACCAGCAGGACACACTGCCACTGGGCAACGCCAGGGAGCTGAGTTTCCTAAACAGTGGGTGGTTGTGAGGCTCTACATTTTCATAATGTTTAAATATCAAGATTTCAAATTCATTTTTGTAATGGGGGGTGTCCATCTTTAAATTTAACACAATGGAGGATTCACACTCTGAGGGGGAATGAAAGTGTGTTGATGCCATAGTGTACTCTTCTGATGTTTACAGAGAAACGCCAAGCCAAATGACCCCTTTTACTGGCTAACTAAAAAGATTACAATATGCAGGCTTTCGAGGCAACTCAGGCCCCTTCTTCAGGCGAGATGTAATACAGAGACTGGAGGTCCCTGTGTTTATATACACACTCTAGGACAAGAAACAACATTAGTAAATCTTTAAATGAGAAATTTGAAATGTAAAAAATTAATAGATTCATTCAGGCCAGGGTTAATTTAACAAGAGAGAGAAGAACAATGTATTGACCATACCTCTGGATAAGATGACTGTCCACCAAAGTCTTTTGAAGTTTGTAATGAGTTTTTCAGTACAATGTGGCTCTGTAGTCGGGTTGTCTGTCATTCTGAGATGTAAACAATCCTCATATCTGGCCAGGTGTAAATGCTTTGAGTAGATAACTTCATCAGCCAGCAGTCTTTCAAATATGTTCCACTTTGACTCTAAATAAATAATTCTTTCATTTAGCATGTAGAGATTTCCACTCACATTTACCCAAAAAGCTGGACTTGCTAAGGAAACATTTCATCAGTAAGGTAGGACAAAAGAATCTTTAAAATAGAAAATACGATATACTGGAAAAAAATAACGTTTTTTTATCCACACTATACTTTGCTGTTTTTCTTGTCAGAGTTTGATTTTAGCAGGTTTAAGAAAGCTGGGCACTCAACTAAAAGCTGTAAGTGTGAATGCTGTTAATTTAAGAAATCTGAGAGAATGATTTCAAATATATCTAACATATTCTCTTTAGGTGACCATCCCCTGACTAGTACTCTCACTTTCCAGATCCAGTGTACTCGGTTCAAATCCCGGACCTGATCGTCTGGCATGTGTTTCTGTACTTTCCTTCAGGATACTTCAGTTTGACGTCCTACATTCTCAAAGTTTTGCAGGTTTGGTTAAATGTTGTGTGTGTGAGTGGACCCTGTGATGAACTGGCAACTGGGGAGGAACTATGACCTGCTGCCAAAACCAGACGACATTTGTTAAAGAACACAAGAAGAAAATCCATCCATCAGGTGCACCATCTCTGGGGGTGCTGTCAGCCTTGACCGCACAGGTACCAGTTGGCATGGGTGGTGGACCCGCTAAAGGAGAGCAAAGTCCTGTGAACAAGACAGAGTGGAGTCTCGCTGCAGCCTAGCAGATAGACTTGAGATCAGCTGCTGTGTAACTATGGGTCCTTTTTAAGGTCCCCTACGTCCATCCACATGCTCTCCTTTTGCTTTGTGTTTCCTCAAGTATCACCTAACAATACTCAATACAATAACAGCCCCTAAAGCCCCTCACTGCAGCAGCAGCACCAGTCTCAAGCAACCTTCATACAGGACTACTGCAGTAATTGCAAAACACTTTCAGGTTCTCTACATTTATGTAAAAAAAATATGAAAAGGCAATTTAAAAACAATCTTTGAAATTAGAATTGATTTTTTTAAAGAACATCGACCTCACCATAAGTGCATTTATTTTTATAGCTCATTTTCATCCACAGAATATAGCTCATAGCGCTTTACAAGATGTCAAATTACTTTCCAAGACATGAAAAATAAATTAAATTAGAATAATAATAAGTAACTACCATAAAATACAGGATTGTTTCTTTAGGTCCATAAATGACAGTCCAAAGCGAAGGTCAGATGACCAGAAGCACAGAAAAAACCCTCAGAGAAAAAAAACCTAGGGGTTCAAGGGGGGCCTAAAGAACTGCCACCATTGATTTGGCACGGCGAGTAGAAGAGCCATTAGCTACTTATCTAAGTTACATGAAATGTCTGTCTGTATATTGGTGCGTAGTCTATGAGAGGTTCTTATAACCCCACAAGTTGAATTGAGTTGGTACATTATAAATGTTTCTTGTCGCTCTGACCATAGATTAGTCTCAGTTAGTGACCTGCCTGGCCGTGTGTGAGGTATGGAGGGCACACACTTTCAAACCGCACCTTAACGTGCTCAGTTCTATGTGCAGAGCTGTACATTCGCCAGCAGCTACAGGGGGTCTCATAAAGAGTTAAGGTGTTCATTTTTATTCCATTATCACAGGTAGCTGCACAGAATTTTAATAGAACACAGCCAGGCAGACCCCAAATTCAAACCACTGCACAAAACGATCTAAGTGAATTTCTTGAATTTTTCTACCGATTTGAGCACAAGAATATACTTGAGCCTGTTTGTAGCCTTCAATTTAGTAAAGTTTAATCAGGTATCTTCAAAACACAGAGCATAACACCCTACTTAAGTCGTTGAACCGTGCTTTGACACCTGTGCAACTCCACTGAGCAGCCAACTTCTGAAGCTCCTGCAACCTTAACAGACTGTAAAGAAGGAAAAAATACAGTAATTCCTAAGTAACAAATCAGGCACAATTATAAATGAATTATTTTAAAAAGATATTGGACATTTTGGCAAAAATCAAGAGACTGCTTACCATATAAATATGAGCAGGAAATTTGCACATTAAAAAATTTGAATTTGTGGGGATTTATAAATGTGTGAGGGGTGTGCACTTTAACACACCAAATTTCAAATCATGAATATAATCATGCTTTGTTACATCGTGTCATTACAGAGGGTATCACGATGATACCTGCCAAGGCCGCAAAGCCTGCATTTGTTACCACGTCATCCTAATTTCTTTTTGCCTTCATAAACAAAGTTAAATGTTTTATATGGTTGATTACATCTTGCCTGAAGAAGGGGCCGGAGTTTCCTTGAAAGCTTGCATATTGTAATCTTTTTAGTTAGCCAATAAAAGGTGTCATTTTGCTTGACTTTTCTCTATGGTTCTTCCTAAATACGCCTGGTTTGGTTTGATTAAACTCAATGGCTTTTGCACCTCAGAACAAGGAAAGGAAGAGTAGAAACTGAAGAGTGTGCATTGTGGAGAAGCAGATTCAGCAAGTCCTCATTCTTCAGTCTAAACTATGAGAACAACAGGGACATCTCTAGTCACCATAATGGATTCCTTGTGTCGACTCGACTCAACTTCATCCAGACCTGTGCTGGCAACATAACCAACAGAGAGACAGCAGGCTGGTATAGTCAGACTTTTCAAACAGCTATTGAAAACACACCTTTTTTATACGTTTATTGTTATTATTTATTTTTTTTATAATTTCATATTAAGTTTTACCCTTGTTCTTATTTGACAACGTGGTTGTGTTCATCAACACCGCTGTTGATATTAATTATTATTCATATTTAAATTCACACAGTACTAATACCGGTACTTGTCCTGAGTAGGACGTTAAACTGCATCCAGTCCTGCAAGCGGTCTTCTAACTTGCAGGGAAATCATGGGGATTGGTGGCAGGATTAGCACTCCAGCCACCGTAACAAAAACTTCACAAAGCTCCGAGACGACAGAAAGGACTCCTTTTTGCTCTCCGCAGGAGTAGCTCTGCTACAGCCACCCATAGGAAGGCTGCTCGCATCATGAAGGGGATGGGGGAAAGCCCTCGGGAGCCCCTTCCCCGGAAGAGTCGAAACTACTGGAGAGCCAATGGGGTCAGGTCTGTTGCGGATCTGAACTGGTGTGGTGCTGAGGTGTCGCCCGCTGCACGGCAGCACTCAGGTCCCAACTTGAGGTGGCCCATACAGGTGGGCACATGGAACGTCTTGTCACTTCGGCAAGATGATCATCTTCCTCTGCTGTTGGAGGAGGTGCGTAAACTCCGCATTTCAGTGGCGGCACTCTCTGAGGTGCGCAGACTGGAGACTGGCCAGATCTCTGTAGGTGGATACACCTTTTATTGGTCTGGATGGTCTGATGGCTGACATACTCAGGGAGTAGCTGTTGCTGTAGCGGATTGGCTTCTTCTGATGGTGTCCGATGTCACTCCTTTCAATGAGCGTATTATGGCACTCCCTGGGTGCCTTGTCTGTTGTCTCAGTGTATGCTCCGACCGCGGTGAGTGATGTCTCGGCGAGGGAGACATTTTATTTGCAGCTTCCCTCGGTGGTTGATTTGTGTCCATGGGGTGACACTCCTCTGGTCATGGGAGACTTCAATGCAGCCACTGGCACTGACAGGGCTGGCTATGAGGATTGTCTCGGTCCCCATAGGTCTGGTGACCATGGTGAAAGTGGCTCCATGTTCCTTGACTTTGCAGAAGGTCAGGGGCTGCGAATCGCTGGATCCTGGTTCCAACACCCTGAACCGCATCATTGGACTTGGTACTCCAATACTGGTGGTGCGGTGAAGGAGATCAATCACATCCTTGTGGGCAGATGCTGGAGGCTCTTGCAAAACTGCAGGGTCTACAGAAGTGCCCAGTTTGTGAATTCTGACCACAGGCTTGTTGTTGCTACTCTTATGGTGCAGCTTAGGTCCAGTAGGTTACCACCTGCTAGGAAAATGAGCCTGGACTTGGTCATACTCCAAGACCAGGCTGTTTCTAATGAGTTTGCATGCAGTTTGTGTGAGGAACTTTCAGATTTGGGTACGACTGCTAATCAAATGTGATGTGGGAGACCTTCCGTGACAAGACCCTGAAGGTTGCTGAGGGTTGTGTTGGTGTTACCGGTTTTCCCAGAAGGAGGTGTTTCATCTCGTAGGGCACCCTGGATATCATCGAGAGGAGTCGCAGCACACGGCTCAATGGCAACTCGGGTCTGTACTGGGAACTGAGAAGGACGGCTGCAAGGGCTCTGAGGGCAGATAAAGAGGCATTTGTTAGAGGAATCTGTGAGCAAGTGACACACCATCTGTGGTCTAGTGACCCACGTCCTACTTACAGAGGAATCGAAACATTACGCACATCTAAGTCTGTTCCTCGGAGAGTCGCAGTCAGGGCGGCTGATGGAACAGTCCTTACGGATTACACTGCAGTTGTGACCCACTGGGCTGGCTACTTTGAGCAGCTGTTCAAAGCTGATCCTCTGGCTAGGACATTGAATATCTCTGGGTTCACAGTTCTTGAGGATGATCCTCCAATTAGCTGTGAACCACCCAATCTCACTGAGATTGCACAGGTGGTGAACCAGCTGAGGGGGGGGAAAGGCTGCAGGGATCTGTGGTATCAGGGTTGAACTTCTCCAGGCTGGTGGTAAGGCTGTTCTCCTGGCATTGCAAGCAATTTTTGCTTCCATTTGGGAACCTGGCATCATCCCAACTGACTGGAAAACAGAACTTGTCGTCCCTATCTGGAAAGGGAAGGGTGATCACCTGGATTGCAGCAACTACAGGGGGATAACACTGCTCTCTGTGCCAGGTAAGGTCCTTGCTAGGGTCATCTTCAATAGGATCCATGATCACTTGCTCACCTACCAGCGACTGTAACAATCTGGTTTTACGCCCAAGAAGTCTACAATTGACCGCATCCTGGCACTCAGGGTTCTCATAGAGCACAGAGTATCTTTGCAGCCTTTGTCAATTTTCGCAAAGCGTTGATCGAGCTGCCCTGTGGGACATCCTGAGGGTTTGCGGGATCCCCTCAAGGTTGCTGGATATCATGGCCGGCCTGTACTCTGGTACTGTGAGGGCTTGCAGAACCTCTGCGCTTTTCCCAGTTGATTCTGGTGTTCGTCAGTGGTGTGTTTTGCTCCTACTCTGTTCAATGATCACATGGACTGGGTGGTGGGCAAGGTCGTGGGGTCCAGTGGCTGTGGGGCATCTGTTGGTGAAGAAAGATTCATGGATCTTGACTTTGAATTTTGCTGTGAATTTCATTTTGCAGAAATATCTTTGTTTATCACTAGTGCTGTATATCTCAGATCCATACTCTTCACTGCCATTTGTATTCATTTTTGGGTGTGAAATTTCAAAAGATCATTGGGCTGAAAATTAAAGTGAATATGTATTGTTCTCTCTCTTGCTAAACTAATCTTGATCATGTGTTACTGATTATCTCGGTACAAACACCTAACTGAAACACTTGGAGTGAAATGTAAAGATCTTCTCAAACTTAATTCTTGCATTATACTGGAAGTCATCAAACCAGATGGCAACAGATGGTCTTCCCTTCATTATACTTTGAGGATAATACAAATTGACCAAATGAATGTACTCCCCATTCTCCCACATTTTAATCAGAACACTCCTACATATATATAGCCATGTATAAAACTAAGTACACACCATGGAATTTGTTGATGTTTTCAACATATCTGAACAGGAACACCATAGATCTTCATGTAAATAGCACCTACAGATAAAGGCAATCTACTTGAACAGAACAGAACATTGATATGGATATTCCTACTCATAATGTAAATTTAAAAAAAATGCAGGTTTGTGCTTTGAAAAGGTAAGTCCACCACTACATTACCACCACCTTAGATCCATCATATTAGGATTAGCTGTTCCAGATCAGCTGTAAATGTATGGCATTTCTAAAAGTTAGCTTTTTTCAGTCTTATTCTCTCAGTCACATTCACGCTCTCCCTCCCAAATAAACTCTTTCCCTGCCTCTAATATTGCATTTGTGCGATGATGTTTTCTGATTGGTACTATTCAGGTCATAAAATGATTTCTTCAAAATGTCACATATATTTGTCGCTTTCTTTTTTTTCCCCGGTGCTGCGTTGACATCATGCACCAGAAGGTGTGAGCTTATTCAGTGCGAGCAGGGACACACAGGAGGCTGGTTGCTTGTGCTATAACACGCTTGACTTCGCAGCGATGAACGCACATGTACTGTATAAGGCATGCACGGGGGCCACTGAGAAAAGAAGAGTGTTCATGGCTCACCTTCCTGAGGAACTTCGTCATCGCTTCTTAGAAGAAATGGCAATGGATAAAGCAAAAGAGGATGTAACATCGACAAACTTCTGTTCCAAGACAGCCGCTTCCCCAGCCCTTTCAGTGTAATAGTAACACAGCATAGAGAGAAGTGTGAGCATTGCAACAGGTACACACGTCGTAAATGTAGGAAGGACGGCCCTTGGGTGTGTGGGAACTATTAACATTTGAATTTGCACTGTGTAGCATCATGTGAAGACTGGCAAGATCGGGGAAAAAACGCGGTCACTGATTACAAATGCAAAAAGTTGTGCAAATGAATATGAATAATATGAATAATGTTACATCACTACCACATTTTCCGAAATGTACTATACAGGTCATAAAATGAGTTATTCCAAATATCATATATAGATATGTCTGTGTTTTTTTGTCAGTGCGGCTTTGACATCATGGACCATAAGGCGCATACTACTTCAGCGTGAGCAGGAACACTCAATAAAACTGAATAAAAAAATCAAGTGACGGTGAGATACGAAGAAGGCAGATTCACCAGCGCTTGTGTGTCAGCTTTTATCCCTCCAGATCAGAGAATGTCCAGTTCCATTGTCTCAAAACACCACTCACATCTACAGTTACTCCCAGTTTCAGATAAAAAGTAACTGCATCAGATCTGGGGCGGGGGAGTGGGTGTTGTATCGTGATCGTGACTGAGAGATTAAAAGTGAAAAAAAAAACACTAACTTTTACAAGTCCTATAAATTTACAGTGGCTGTTACAGACACAAGTCAAATGTATATTTTTATTGTATAATATTAACAATAAGAGCAGCTCACTACTCAAAACGGTAAATTTGCCGGGGAACCGGTTTGAAACTCACAACCTCCAGATTATAAGTCAGCAGTTATAACCACAGCACCAGAGAAGCTGTCATATTGTACTTGCACCTTTTGCGAAAGTGTTTGTTTGATATTTACCTTCAGCCTTCACATATTATACAGTTCATGTCTACATTTTGTTATTTATTACTAAAACATAAAAAACGTTTCTGTTTTAACGATGTGTTTACACAGATTGTTGTAGACATAAAACACACATCAAACACCCTTTACAATTCTGGGTAGTTCACTCCTAGATAATCAATCAAGGCAGGAACTGGGAGAACTTCTTCACTGTTCTGAGGTGGTGGTAGGGGGAATAGCAGGCTGCTTGCTGCTGACAAAAGATGCTGACGGAGAGGTGCGAAGGGATTTAAGGTGGGCCGGATTTACAAGTTTTTTCATTGGCTCTGAAAATTCTAGTGTTAAGCATCGGCTAAATTCATTCCCATAAAGTAATGTGTGCCATGGGGTGAGGATGATCATGAGAAAGGTGAGGGATCAGCCCAAAACTACACGGGAGGATGTTCACTGCCAAACTTTTGATGGGCCTCTACATGTGCTTTGTTGATCAGGGGGACCTTGCAGTTGCTGCAAGATTTCAGTCCATTACGGTGTAGTTTGTTACCAATGGTATTCTTCGTTACTGTGGTCCCAACTGCCTTCAGATCATTAACAAGATCTTCCTGTGTAGTTTTGGGCTGATCCCTCACCTTTCTCATAATCATTCTCACCCCATGAAGCAAGATTGTGCATGGAGCTCCAGATCGAGGGTGATTGATGGTCATTTTATATTTCTTCCTCTTCCAAATAATCGCACCAACAGTTGTCACCTTCTCACCAAGCTTTTTGCTGATGGTCTTGTCACCCATTCCCATTCGTCCTGATGTCTTTTGACAGCTCTTTGGTGTTGCCCATGGTGGTGGAGAGGTTGTGCTTTATACACATAATGAGTTGAGATCAGGAGTATCTGGAATTAATCGATTGATTGATTAATTGATTGTAATCTGTGTGCCATGTGGGCACACAGCTAGTCTGTGGGAGGCAGAATTCTGGCTGGGTTGTAGGCTATCAAATCCTTATTTCTCTCAATGACATGCAAGTCAGTTTATAATTTTTATGTCGTGTGTCTTTTCTGGATTTTTGGTTGATATTCTGTCTCTCTCCATTAAAATGAAACTAACATAAAAATTAGAGACTGTTCAATTCTTTGTAAGTCATCAAACTTACAAATTCAGCAGAGGGATCAAATACTTATTTTAATACTTATAATAATTATTTTAATACTTAATAATATAATACTTATATTTTTAGTTTTTTGTTTTCACCCACACCACAGGATACTTTTTCAGTGTATCTGCAAGTGTCTATGTGAAGTAAATTTGTATGAAGTTTAACCAACGTCACAGTGAAAGAAGACATTTAATAAAAGATGACACCAAATCCCTCCATAATTTTATACACTTCTGTCATGTCACCGCTTTATGTTTCTGTCCATAAACTGGTGAGATTCCAAACAATGCTACCTGGCAACAATCTGGTGAAAGCCTTTTCCTGTTTCAGCAGGACAAAGCAAGACGCAAAGAAAAATGATATAGAAGACCTTTATTGGCCTGCACAGAGTCCTAACCTCAACCCCATAAAACACATTTCTGATAAATTGAACTTCAAGCCATGCCTTATCATCTAATGTTTATGCTCTATCTCACTAATGTGAATTTCCCCTTGGGATTAATAAAGTATCTATCTATCTATCTATCTATCTATCTATCTATCTATCTATCTATCTATCTATCTATCTATCTATCTATCTATCTATCTATCTATCTATCTATCTATCTATCTATCTATCTATCTATCTATCTATCTATCTATCTAATGCCTTTGTGACTGAATGGAAGCAAGACTCTGTAGCCATGTTCAAAAATTTGGCAGAAAGAAGAGTGAAGGCTGTTACTGCAATAAAAGTGGGCAGATAACTCTGTATTAATGCCTATGGTTTTACAATGAGGTATTCAACAAACACACATGGCTGTAATGTACCGGGGTCTCATGTATAATTCTGTGCATAGAATTCACACTAAAACATGGTGTACGAACAAAAATGTAAACGTGCGTACGCACAAAAAAAAGTCAGATGCATAAAACTGTGTGTAAGAAAACTTCCATGCACTTTCTCTTTAAAAATAACAATATTAATTTTAATGCAAATGCACGTGGCTACAGCCCCACCTCGACTCTTCTCAGATCTATTTGAATATGCAAAACAATATCAATAACCCCTTCTGTTCAGTACTATTTGGTGGCTTAAGAAATGGTATAAACAACAAAAGGAAATTGATAGAGTGGCACAGTGTGCAGGAAGCACTCTAAAGTTCAAGGTCAGAAAAATTCACAGTGCTCAAAATAAAAAAGAAACGATCAGTTATCAAAGTCACCATGAAAAGGTGAGTTGCCGCCCACCATCTGAAACAAAAGATGTATGTCGAGATTAAACTCAAATTGTTGACTTTAATCTGGAAATTTCCACTTTAATCTCATACTTTATTTTGTAATTAAAGTAGAAAGTTGAAAACTTCATCTTAAAATCGATGTTTAATTTACTAGAGTTTCTCAAACCCCATTGTAATTAAAGTAGCAAGACAAATGCTTCGTATTCTAAGTGTTCCCCGACCCAGTTGTTAATTACTACATGCTTCTTAAATGGGCTTTCTCTTATGCCGACAGGAGCACGCAGTCAGTCATCGCCACACAGAATACATTACATTCATGGTATTACAGCTCTCTGAACATTTTAGAATACTAAGAGTTATGCTTGCTATTATTTTCATAAGGAAATGCATCAAAGCATGAATTAAACATGGGATTGTGCAGCAATAGCAATGCGCAGGTGCCCCACCAACACAGAAAGGGCAAAAAGCCCTCCCAGCTCAATCCTTGATTATCATGGAGTGAGGTACCTAGAGATGTAAAGGGTAAATAATATTTCATTATTTGGAATACATACATGCGGTGGGCTGGCATCCTGCCCGGGGTTTGTTTCCTGCCTTGCGCCCTGTGTTGGCTGGGATTGGCTCCAGCAGACCCCCGTGACCCTGTAGTTAGGATATAGTGGGTTGGATAATGGATGGATGGATGGAATACATACATTTCATGTGTGTTCTGTGTCTATAACAATCTGTGTAAAGGCAGGAATTTTTATTTTAGTAATAAGTGACAAAATGTAGACATGAAGTGTATAATGTGTGAAGACTGAAGTCCAAATATCAAATAAACACTTTCACAAAAGGTGCAAGTATAGCAAAACAAGTGTGCTTGGTGCAGTGGTAAGAACTGCTGACTCGTAATCAACAGGTCACCGGTTCGATTCCGAGCTCATCGTTTTGAGTAGTGAGCTGCTCTTATTGTTACTATTTTAGAATAAAAACATACATTTGATTTGAGTCTTTAACAGCCGGTGTAAATATATGGTTCTTGTAAAGGTTAGCGTTTTTTTTATTCAGTTTTGTTCTCTCAGTCACGTTCACGATTGCCCCGATCTGACACTGCTGTTTTCAAATAAATACATGCTATCACAGAGGTGAACTTATGAGGATGAGTAAGGCATGGCAAGCTTGCCAAGGTATCGTGCAACGTTCTGTTTGTCATTATGTTTTGTGATGGTCTTTATATATAAAAAAACATGTATATGTTACTTATATAAAAGCCAGATTGAATGTTATTTACCTTGATTCATTTAGTTATCTTTCTACACCATAAAGTCACAAGTTAACTTCAGAGCTTCCTGTGTTTGATCGACACGGGCACGCTGACAAAGTACATGTGTACTGAAGTGACTTTAGCTGCAGGTGGAAGCTCCTATTGCACCCTACGCAACTGTGTGTGATCTTATTTGATCTTATTCAGGAAAAGATCGTAGTCACCCCACGGGAGAAAAACTATCCTAGGCTGTTGTCATAAAGCTTATGGAGCCGTTTCTGGACAATGGCAGAACCGTAACAACAGTTGTTTAAAGTGTGACAGGAGCTTCCACCTGCAGCTGAAGTCACTTCAGTATACAGGTACTGTGTCAGCATGCCCGTGTCGATCAAACACAGGAAGCTCTGCAGCTCTGCGGGATTACGAGTTTTTTCGTAGGATTCAGGGATTCTAGTGTTAATCCAGATCAGGGTTTCAGGCCTCACACAGCCACAATCACATAACATAAATTTTGAATTACCAATTAACCCAACATGCATATCTATGGGATGTCAGAGGAAAATCAGGAGTGACACAAGGAGAACATGCAGACCTGACAAAGATAACAACTGGGCAGCGAATTTAAACTCATGAAGCTGAATCTGTGAGGCCTCAGCTCCAGCCACTTGGCCATGATGCTGTTCTGAATTGAATTTTGTCAAGTTCATTTCCTCTTCTTTCCATTTATTTTTATTTTTATTTTAAAGGTCATTTCTACTGAATGAATCATCTCCTTTACTGTCTGAGCAGCTTCAGCTCATTCCATAATGATTTTCTTCATGAATTGCATATTTCTCAGCACTCAATGGCCATCTTGTTTGCTGGGTAATAAATCACTGAGCTGTCAGTCACAAGTTTTATGACAATTCATTACAAAAAATTAATTCTCAGGCAGTTATTTTATTTTTATTTTTTATTTTCACATTTAGTGTATCCCTAACATGCTGGGTTACAGCTAAACATTTAGTAGGCCACTGGAATTGGAAGAACAAAAGACTGGGAATAGAAGGAGAAGAAGAAAGAGGATCAGGGGTTCATTGTGAGGAAAGGAAACTCTATTTTGGGATGTGTGACAGTGAATTGATTTAAAAATAAAGATGTGGACTCTGATAATAAAAACCATCATTTTTATAAAGCCTGTGGTCAGTGCAGACAGTACAGTACATTAGAACTCATTAGAACTCTGACGGTGACATTATGGCATTTATTGTAATTCCAGATGACTGAGCCTCCTTCCAAATGTCCAACTTGCATGGATTTCACTTTATTGCCTGTTGTAATCTTTTTGTAATTTCAGTTTTAATTCTCACAGATTCTGTCCAATCAGATGAGCTCTTTACTATCAATTGCACTCACACAGTTCACATTTGAGTTCCATCAGCGCAGCTCCTGATTGGTTCTTGTTAATCGTCTGTGTTGTGCTCCGCCCCCAGTCCCATTACACACTCACAAATTTCCTCACTCATTTAATTTTCTCTCCTTTCAGACTTCTGTCCACTCACAATGGACATCAACACAGAACATAGAGACCTCCGTCTGACTGATGGGATTAAGAAAGTGATACGTAAAGAAACAGAGGCCAAATACCCTGATCATCCTGACAGATTTGACTGGTGGCCTCAGGTTTTGTGCAGAGAGGCTCTGACTGGGACTCGTTGTTACTGGGAGGTGGAGTGGAGAGGAGATGAGATGCTGATTGGAGTCGCATATGAAGGGATGGGCAGGAAAGGGGATGGTGAGGAGTTTTGTCTGGGATTCAATGACAAGTCCTGGAGTTTGTGGTGGTCTCATTCTCATTACAATGTGTGTCACAATAGCCAGAAGACTGTAATCGGCGCACCCTACAGCCCTAGAATAGGTGTGTATCTGGACTGGCCTGCTGGCTCTCTGTCATTTTATAGCATCTCACACACAATGACCCTCCTGCACAGGTTCAACACCTCCTTCATTGAGCCGCTCTATCCAGGGTGTTATCTTGGTTGTAAGTCCACTGTAACAATCTGCCAGCTGATGCCTTGTGACTACTGACCAGTACTTTCCACCTGTCACTTGACATCTCCACAAGTGCAGGTCCTCTTTGTGTTTGTTCTAAATTTCCCATTGCAATTCCACAATTCACACTCATTCAATACAAATGAAAGTATAGAGTGGTGTACAAAAACGGATTTCAATTTTGACCTTAATTGAAATATGTAGTTGTTTTTAAAAGCTTTTAATTCTGATGCTTTAGTCAATTTTAATACAGACTGTTCAACAAAAGGATAACAAGTGTTGTGATATGAAATTTTGCATACAAGTTGATAAATATTTTGTATGTCTTTATTTGTAACTTAGACAAAGCAATGTAATATTAGTGTTACATTACAGATAATATCAACAATGGTTTGATGGTTTAAGAACCCATTCCCCCTTTTAGGACTGAGTCTCTTTGTAATTTTATGACAGGGGTGGGTGAAGTGTTTCAAACAAGTTTGGTAAGTGTTTCTCTGCTGAAGTCTCAGTCAGCCCCCACAGGAGAGCCAGGCTGCCTAACTGCCAAGCTTTACCTTAACATATGGTTTGGACGGCAGGTGTGAAGGTGTTCTATCACCCCATTAGTCTGAAGTATGGCTGTTTGGAACTGTCTTGTATCAGAAGACATTAAGTACCACGACACCCTATTGGCTCTAGGGGTTGGACAGGAAACCTATAAATTTGCTTACTTTACCTCCCTCTCTGTCTCTGACCAAGTGATGTAAGACCATCACACACCATGAACTGAAATATTGAGACAGGCATGAGGCCTGTTCTGAAGAAAGCTGACTACAAATGATGCCTTAACTAGAGACTAACTGAGTAGCTAACAAGTCTGTGTGCCGCCTGAAACTACACATCACCATTTATTAGGTTGTAAGGTTGCCAATATTCACTTGTACTTTGCATATTGTTATGTTTATGAATATTATCAATAATACATTGTTTAAATTGTAACTTAACTCCTGCATGTCTTTTACTACACCTAATTGCCTGAGGTTATAGATGTAGGAGGGAAGGTGGGGAGAAGTTATATACTATAATACCTTATAAACAGTGGTAAGTCTGGGAGATTTGAGGCACTCTAACAAAGGCTACACATTAATAATACAAAAGGGGAAAGTAGAGTAAAATATTACTCTATCAAGACAAAACAACAAGAAAAAAAAAAGAATATTTTATTTAACGTCAAAATTTAATTTTTAAATATTTGATTCTTTTTTCTTATTCTGATCTCATTTTCTATAAAATTGGAATCCATTTATGGTCTTACCTTTATTTGTAAATGAAGTCCATGCGCCTATCCTTGTCCATGAAAATCTCCGTCACAAAAGTCCTCCTTATTTTGCTTTAGTTTTAAAAATCTTAATCTTTCATTTTGGCAGTTAGTCGGAACAAAAAATAAAAATAAACGGACCATTGCAGTACACTTGACTTTCTTATATCGCTAATTTATTGGCGCCTCTGCGTAGAAGAACAGCAGCACTGAACACCTGTTGGGCTCACATGCACCCCCTTCAGGATGGCACGGTACTGTCTGCTTCCTCTTGTGCCTTCTCACTGCGGTTTTATGTCCAATCAGCAAGACTAAATACGTCACACACATTCATTAAAGACATTAGCCAGACTTTGGAAAGTCAGGGTGTATAACAAACGTGTTTGCAAACCTTATGTTGGTGATAAACAGAGAGACAGCAACAGGCATGCGCCAATTGTAGGCATCAACCCCATGTGTGAGGGAGAGCGCAGTCCAAGGGGAGGCGAGGCTTGTCGCTGCTGCATCTCACATTTTTCTCTTGTATTTGATCAGGAAATGCACCAATTCAGCAACTTTCACTATAAAAATTATCAAAATTATTGGAATCATACAGAAAACAAGTTTATAACACAGACCAGTTGGCAAATTTATTTTATGTTGTCATTATTAGTTTTTTTAACTTTAGCTCTGCCTCATCTGCCACCCCTGACCACACATCCCTGCCTCGGGTGTCATTGAATGTCACCTGTCAACATTAAAACTGCTGACTATAAGAGCTTAATCCTTTAAGTTAATGTTAATGGTAAATTTACCTTAGTTTGCTTACTTTTGAACTTGAATATAATGTATCTTAACAAAGATAATGGAAGCTTTGGTTTAATCCCCTATACTGCAAGTTAAAGACAATATTCATAATGTTAGCTCTGAGGGAAAATAGAATGAATGCCCTTAGATTGAAGTTGGACAACTAGAAAGAAACATGAATGTTTAGACAAACAGACATTAAGGGCATATCACTTTCTGATCATTATGTACATGATGTGGTGAATGAGATAACATAAGAAATGTAACTTTGATACTTAATCCTTAAGCAGAATTCTGTATGTTTCCATTTTTCCCACTTTTTTGCATGCATTATTAACTTTTTTTGAGCCTTTTGGAAACCCTCAACAAACACACCTACAGTGACTAAGTCCAAAGGTCATCTGAATCATTTTATTCTCATTAATGACCCATCAGCTCTTCATCCTGATAATGCGGAAGCCACAGATAGTCTTAATCTAGAAATTTAATGAACATAAAAATAAATAATTTCATGGTACATAGATAGATAGATAGATAGATAGATAGATAGATAGATAGATAGATAGATAGATAGATAGATAGATAGATAGATAGATAGATAGATAGATAGATAGATAGATAGATAGATAGATAGATAGATAGATAGATAGATAGATAGATAGATAGATAGATAGATAGATAGATAGATAGATAGATAGATAAACTATTTGCCCCCACGGGGAAATTTGGCTTTTTACAGAAGCACTTTAAATAATAAATAAATAAATAAACTTTGGTATAAACACACACTGAAATTACAATTAAACAATAAAAAGTTTTAAAAAAGACAAGTTCTGACTTGGCTGTCCAGGTGCCAATGAGGCACTATACAGCTATATTACTGCTGGTATACAGGAGCCTCAGTATCATTTCAGGATTCTGCAGATAAGTAAATAAATCAGGATAAATAGGAAAATAACATTTGATCTGGCTCTTATCTACAAAGTACAGCGACGGCAGCTTCCACCTTCAGCTATAGACTCTCCACTCTAGTGTTTAGATCTGGATGGTGCATGTGCCCAAAACATTAACATTTATATGTTACTTACACTTACTTACTTAGACTCTTTTTTGGGCACATATACCGTCCAGATGTAAACACTAGCGTGGAGAGTCGCTCGCGTACTGAAGAGTCTATAGCTGCAGCACCATTCATACCAAGTCTAGCAAGTTGTAGAAGACAGTGTCCGGTCACAGCATTGTCATCTGGTCAAGCACATCTACATCCAACTACTGTATAAAAGTGACCAAATATTGAAATGTGAGCTGTTTAGATAAAAATAAGAAATAGTCCCCATACCTGCAGGGTGATTGCAGTCTATCACTAGGTCCAGTTTCCTTTTCCTGTCTGATTGTGGGATATGTGGTGTTGAGAACTAAGGTACTTTTTACTTGGAGTCTGAGTATGAGTGTGTGGCTTTCTCCAGCCTTCATCACTGCAGTCTTTTGCAGTGGGTGACAGTTCTCATCTCATTATATTCACTGTATCGAGAAGACTTGCCTTTTCTTCAATTAGCTTGTTCACAAGGGAAAGCAATTAAAAAAAAAAAACATTGTCCACGGTGATGTTTCTCACTTTGCCAGTAAAAGGTTCAACCAGTCACATCACCACAGTCTCTGACAGCCATTCTCCTGTTGGTCACATGGAATCTTTCCCAAATACTAAATAACATTTAACAAGTACACTTGCTATTCACTTCAGCAGCTGTCAACAGTATTTGATCCCACACTTGTCAGATTTGAATGACATGTACTGGATGAAAGGACATTGGCATTATGTCAGGAGGTTTTGTTCATCAATCGTTATGTTCTGCTCAGGCTTATAATACAAAATGCACTTCTGTACAAAAGCAGGCCACGTGTCTGAAACAGCAGCAAATGTGTCACTCTACAGACCCTCCTGTCGTATTTCTTTGTTGGGAAAATGCAGAAACTTCATTATTTGCAGCACCAGTTCTGTAGCATGGTGCACCACAGTGCACTGTACCCAAGACTTGCTTCACCCACTCTGTGCCATTATGCCCCTCCTGCTTTCTTTCTGTGGAGACCAATGCTGTCTTTTTGTAAGCAGGAGCTCATGATGTCTTTGTATGGCACTCCGGCCCACTCCCAGGCTCCTTATCTGGTATACGATCAGATTAAGGTAGAGAATCAGAGAACATGTCACTCTCTAATTCAAAGTCAATGTCAGATCCCCCATCAGAATCGACAAAGTCCATGCTCTGCTGCATCTCTAAAGCATTCTTGGAGTTCTTCTTTCTCAAAACAGATGTCCACTATGTACTTGCTCCTCAAAGTTGTGTCAGAAATACTACATTGCACTTTTGGGTGAGTTTATATGCATTTGTTAGCTAACTGAAATAACTGCAGCACTTAAGCTTTTCACATTAGTCTGTGGCCTTTTTTATTTTTTGTATTGAAGCAATGCAAGTGATCATAAGTGATATTTTTCTGTGATTACAGTAATCCCTCCTCCATCGCGGGGGTTGCGTTCCAGAGCCACCCACGAAATAAGAAAATTCGCGAAGTAGAAACCATATGTTTATATGGTTATTTTTATATATTTTAAGTCCTTATAAACTCTCCCACATGGTTTATAAATATTCCCCGTACAGTTATACAGCATAAACCCTTTATATTCTCTTAGTTATTAGGTAAGATTCGTTGAAATTATGTATGTAAACACAGTTTATATACTACTCACAAACATACGTATCGTATATCATTGAGGAGTTGTATTTAATACGTAATACAGTTTTAAACATATTGTAATTGAGTAGGTGATATAAAAATACGTGAAAAATCTAACATGTAAATGTTGTACATAAAACCAAAATGTTATTTTAAAGATACTGTAGAGCGTCTCCGATATCACATTTGTTACAGCCATTACGATAGACAGGCCACCGGCAATAAATACCAACAATGCAAGGAAAAAATGGTATAAAATGTGTGCACAGTTACAATAAACGTACATACATGTACGAAGTACGTAGAAAAATAGTTTTGGGTACTCACCAACTTGTCATATAATGATGACATTTACTGCACTGTTACAGCTGTTCTAAAGGAGCCTCTTCACGCGACTGTGTAGCACCACCGTTGTCTTCGTCCACTGAAGGCGTACTAGACAGTGTTTTGTGTATAAGGAACATCGTGATGGGCAGTTGCTGGCGCTGCCTTTTCATTTGTGTAAAGAGGTTCCTATACACTTCTGTGGCGCTGTCAAGAGCATTTTTAAATTGCAAAGAACGAATCCTTTGCGGGTCCCATTCTTCAGCTGATGTCTGGAGATCTTTTGCCATTCGTAGAATGGTCGCGAGACGCTCGAGAGTTAGCACAGCACCCAGGAGCTTAACCGCGTGCTCTGATTGGGTAGCTTCTCAGCCATCCGCCAATAGCATCCCTTGTTTGAATTCAAATGCGTCCCTTGTTTGAATTCAAATGGGCAAATCAACTGAGGAAGCACACGTACTGTAGACCGCAGACATCCGCGAAGCAGTGAAAAATCAGTGATATATATTCACATATGCTTACATTTAAAATCCACGATGGAGTGAAGCCGCGAAAGACGAAGCGCGATATAGCGAGGGATCACTGTATTGTATAGTAGTCTGAAGGACAGAGAGAGACAGCAACTCACATTTTGGTAGCAACACAGAAGAACTTTGATAATGGCATCTAGAGTGGATTTTCCAAAGCAAAAAGAACATCCAAATGCTGCCAAGTCTATGCTGGATGAGAGAGACAGTGATTAACACCTAGGTACCAAAGTTCAATGTGAATTGCTAATGGTGGCATATGGGGTCTTTTGTGTATTAAAACAAAGAAAAATGCCATCAGTCACATTTCCTGTGTATAGTTTTGGAGTTGCAACAACATGGGCATTTGAAGTGCAGCACATTAGGAGTGTGAGATGCACACAGGCAAAATCATGAAACATTTCAAACACAAGCCATCTGGCACTGGCCATGGTGCTTCTAGTGTTAAGACAGAAAGGCACTAGTATCCAGAGCGAGTGACCAGTGACTACACGTAGGAGCACAGAGTGACAGAAGAGACTAGAGTTCTGTCCTCTCACCACCACTATTCAAAACTTAAGGGGTCCATCACTTCTGAATTTTTCCACTGTGGATGTTTGCTCGCAAGGACTAACTGTTGGCCATACTGTTGGAGTTTGGTGTTTTACTGAAGAACTTGATGTCACTTTAGACATTAAACTGCATCTCTTTCCTGGTCTCCGATTTGTTACCATCACCCAAAGTTGAGATGAGTGAGCTGACAGACTTTATCATCACTCTCAGGGTTCAAAATGCCAATCAGATTTGATGCTTGTGAAGACTTTTATCTTTCCACAGAAACACACAATACCAGGATTCATTTGCAATTCCCTCAAGACCACCGAAGGAGTGTGTCATGTCACCTGACATCAGTCTTTGTAAAGAGGTAGGTGAAGACCCTGGCTGACAACCTCTCCACCCTGCATTACAGGTCTCATCATCAGGTGGTCACTGTAAGTTCTAAATCTGTCATTTTCATGGGGCCTGAGGGGTCAAAAAGAAGAAGAGAAAGTGAAAAGGGAGTAGTGAGTGTGACAAAGAAAAGTGTCAATGGGATGAATGGCAAGATGAACCTTGAGAGACAAAGTGAGTCAAATTGGTGTGCAGCTTGTGTGCCTGTGCTATTGTGACACACATAAATAAAGAAAGAGCTGAGTTTTGCTCCACCTGTCTCATTTTCTACTTTTTGGTACACATTGATTGATTGGTCTCCTTTGATTGTATTCCTTGTTGATCAAATCTGTATCTTGATGTTTGATTCTTTAAGCACTTGGTCTTCAGACAGGCCAACATGATGAGCTCTTCACTGCTGACCTAAACCCTGCTGCCCTCTTCCCTCTCCTGTTATTTCCCTGACCAGCTCTCCTATTGTTCTCATCCTGATCTAAATGTCACCACTGGCCCATCCTAATATCTCCTCAATGTGCTGCTTGAAGCTCACCTACTGATGTCCATTACCATGTGTTCATCTTTACTGGTTGTGTTTGTGTCTCCCAGACTTCTTTGTGACTGACACTAAGTCTCAATCCACATCCTCGGATGTCAACTGTCTCTGAAGTTGTCTCAGGTTCCCACCCTGCGTGCAATGTGTCACAATTAAATATAACAGAACAGAAATGATCAACTAAACATGTATACATGTGTTTCATCTAGAACAACATCTCAAATAAAGTGACCATATAGGGGAATTTGGTGCTCACTGTTGACTCTCAGCTTAGACTCTGATGGCTGACAATGAACAGCAATGGCAGACACAGACATTTCAGCTCCTCAGCTGCACAGTTCCTCTCATTTTATATTAATAATCATAATACATTCCCATGCTCAAGGCACTTGTGTGCCTCATTGCCTGCATGATCTTCTCAATGTGTTGCACATTTTTGTGAGGTATTCATGAAGCACTTATCCCAGCTTCTTCCGTGGCTTCTCCTTAGCTTGCTCTTCAGCTGCTCAAGTAAACTTGCCTTACGATGTATTGTGTCTTTCATTGTAGGGATCATTACCAAATGCTTTATGAAGGAAAGAAGAATAAAAATGTCTAAACAGAAGGAATTAAAGAATACGTTATTCATCCAAAAATGAGTCAATGTTTGATTAATCTTAGATTGGAAAATGGGAAAAACAATCAATCAGTCCTATTTATAGTGACTTTCTAATTTTGGGCAGCACGCTGGGCCATGATTAGCAGTTCTGCCTCACAGCTGTGGCTCCCAAACTCAGGAATAATGAGAGAAGCTCCATTACTCTGAATATCTAAATTAAAGCTCAAGACTCACTAGTCTAGCATGGTGACTCCTAATTTTAGAGTATCGACTGTTGCTGCTGATGCGGCTGGTAATCCTTCTTCTGTGTCCTCTCTGATCAGCTGTAGAACTTGTTCTTTTCATTATTTCTTAAGTCTCTTGTTTTCTTCTCTACTCAGTGACTTGTGGTGGCACTATGTGGTGGACCTGTTTTGAGTTGTAATGCTTTCAAATCTTTGTGGCATTTAGCTATAACCATCATTGTTTGTCATTTCAGAGTGAGTCTGACAGGAATATGGGAAAAGAAGAAGGAATTGTGAAATGGGAAATGTAAGAGACAATCTTAGAAAGTTAAAGCTTTAAGATAAGTTAAATTCATATTAGTGTTTGATTAGTCATAGTCATTAGTCACAGGGACTTAAAAGACCCATTTTCAACATCGAAATGGGATAGGCATACAATTTTCTGACCGTCATTTTGAAATGGTTCAGAAATGCTTAGAAATGGTTTAACTGTATAAGCACACTTAAAGAAATGAAATAAGAATATTAAGCTTTAAACAGAACTTTTCTTAGCAAGAGCTTTTTTTTTCTTGCTCTATCAATTTTCTCTTTTTTTGTGTGAACTGTTTTACTTTGAATTTTTACTAAAGCTTTTAAAAATGAAGATATTTTGTCTGTGGAATCATTTTGACGGGTTAGGATTTTGTTGAATCCCTTTTTGTATGCTAGAGCTGCTGAACTTTGGTAATTTTGGGAAAACGCAGTTACAGTATGTAATTGAATTTACTTGTGAGCTTGTTATGGCACTCTGAGCCTGCACTAAATGATGAGTGCTACATGGAAATAAAGTGAATTGATGTGAATTGAATTGAATTGAATTGAACCTGAAGGAATAGTCATTAGCTACTGTGAGGATGGAAGGTGATGGCCTCAGCACTTTGGAATTTAAACATCTTCCTGGGTTTGAATGCAATTGTCAACTGAAGAGCTCCAGATGATTTACCTGGTGGAGCCATCAGCTGTTGCCAGACTTGGCAGTTCTTCAAGTGACCCCAGTCAATGATCATTAGTGGTGGGTGACACAGGTACATTTTATTCACATCAGGTCTTGTGAAAATGACACTAAAATTGTTTTGCAGGTGAATGGGAATTAAAGTTTTTTTTGTGGAGGAAAATAAAGAACTTTGCACCCTCAAGCCTCATTCTCACCTTCGTGTTAACCAGTGTTGTTTTTTTTTTCACTGCTGCACCAGGCAGATAATCCTCTGCATTACAGTCAAATGAATTACATTTTAGTCCACTCATTCACAACACTGTGGAGCAGCACAGTGCATTTTTAAAATGTTATCTGCTGCATATTTACTTCATGAAGAAATACTAAAACAGACCATCATGCACATTACTGGCTTGTCTCCACAGGACAACTCCTTCAATGAATGGCTGCTTTCCTGGACATTACTTAGCAATGGCCCCTTCTTGTTTCTGGATTCATGCCAAGGATTGTGGATGCACTCTCTGTAAGTGCCATGGAGTTTTTAGTTTAATTTCTGTACCATCATCCTGGTCTATGTGGGCATCATACCACCATAACAACCACAACACACTGCTGGTGAATTAACACAATGTTTTCATGTGACAGGAAATGAGTTGTTGACAGCTCTGGTGAACCAATAAGTGCTGAACTATCTGAGAATTTCTGCAAGTGACCTGACCTGCTGTTCTGTTTCTAGTCAAAGGTGTACAGAGTGAAGAGTGAAACAGACAGGCCTGTTCATGTGGTGCTCCAGTGTTGCCCACACAGTTCTTGAGTCTCATAAACTGTGGTCTACCTGGCAGGCTCATCCATCTGCTTATCTCTGAGCTGACCCCTTAACAGGGATGACTGGATAGTATGGAAGGTGCTGGAGAAATCAAAAAAATGAATCCTCACAGTACAGCCAGCTTTGTCCAGGTGAGAATAAGTCTTGTGGAGCAGACAGATAATTGCATCCTCCACTCCAATCTTTGTCTGTTAGGTAAACTGCAGTGGGTCCAGGTGGTCTACCACAGGAGGACTCATATAGTCCATGACCAGCCACTCAGAGGTCTTCATGATGGGAGATGTCAATGCTACTGCTCTGTAGTCATTAGGTGAAGAGGTGCCTGCCTTCTTTGAAGCAGGATTAATGAAGAATGTTTTCCACAGCAGTGGCACTTTCTAAACCCTTAGTGACAGACTGAATGGGTGACAGAGGACACCATACAGGCATTATGAACTCAAGGACTGACTCCATTTGGTCGGTCCTGCAATTTTTCCTGTGTGTAGCTTCCTGAGTTGTCTCCTCATTTGGTCTTTAGTTATGGACAGTTTCACACTGATGGTCAGAGGTGGACTAGTCACTGGCCATTCCAGTTGATGTAGTAGGAATGCAGCAGGGGGACTGGTCATTGAAAGAAGGTGGCTGTGGGAAGTAAAATTTATTACAATTTGTTCAGGGTGTTACTTTTGTCCACATCCCCTTCCATCACTGAGCCCTGGATTGCTTGAGTCCCGTATTTACTCCCAGTCCATTTCAGACATCTTTCATGTTAATTTTGAGTGAGATTGTTTTCTATTTTAGCTTTGTAAGCTTCCATCCCTTCATTCAGCTTTTTCTTTAGCACACATCGTACCTCCTTCATATCTGCTTTGCCACCGGATTTCAAGTGCAGGAAGAGAGAAGGGAAAAGGAGAACCAGGCTTGGATGGGCATCGCCATCAATGCCATCATAAGACGCACAAGACAATGTATCCTACCAAACTGGCCATCATAAATTAATGAGGTCAGCAAAGATGGAATGGGAGAAGATGGCTATCCAACCAGAGTCTTCATTTCAACATTTGTTAGTGCACGCCAAAGAAACACCCACACAACACAGGTGGTTGTTCTCTTTTGACTGTGTTGATTGTAATTATGGTTGTTCTTTTGACTTTTTGCTTTTATATTTCCGTATTTGTACTCATTGTCTGGAATTGATGTGTCAAGTAGGTCAGTGGCTTTATGTTTTCTAGTTCAGTTTGAAATTTTAAATTGAATATGCCGTGAAGTGTCACATCGTGTAGGAATCGGCCTTAAAGACACCTGCTTTTGAACTCAGCTTAGTGTCTTTCAGTCTTATTTAATTTCCTGAAACTGATTTTTACTTTTGCTTTTTATATACATCAAAGATTCCTGTTGTACTAAAATGATGAGAGAAATCTGCTTACACCTTCTTAATTAACCCTGATAAACTACTTTAAAGAAACTGAATTGTATTCTATATGAACATCACAGTCTTAACCTGCTGCGACTCCTCGTCTGCACTTCTGGAGCTCCTCTCTATGAAACGTTCTTCTGTGTCTTGGGGTGTCCTGTCTGTGTGAAAATTTGTACTTCTGAACAGGTAAAAAGTCTGGTCATCTCCATCACAAGTTTCACATTTAGTTTATTTGAGTTTTATTTTCAGTTTATTTTCAACTTCTTCTGTCTCTTTAAGACTCAGGTGTGTTTCTTCTGGATGGCTACCAAGTTAAAGTGAAAAAGAAACAGACGGCCGAGCAGCGCAATCTCCAGGCGGGAGCTGTGAAGGTCTGACTTTATTACGACTGGATATGCTTTATAAACTCACTGATGATTTTGTAAAGATCTGCTCTTCTTTGAATCCCCAAAAACACAATCTGTGACAGAAGAAAACGAGGAAAGAAGTGAAGGCAGGTAAATGAAAAAAGTAAGTTTGAGTTTTTATCTTCATTGGACTGTGATTAGTGAGCTGACAGTGAAAATAGCAGAGAAAACACACAGGAGTTAAAGACAAAAAGTGTGAAAACCAGGTGAGGATTCAAAACACAGGTTTTAACAAACGGTAACCACACACTGATCAAATACTCGGGCTCAGCTTGTAAGCCTTTCAGCATCAGGGAGGCACCACTGCACCACAGTGCTTGACTGTGAGAGGTGCTCGCTAGAAGTGAGGGGTCAGTGGTCTCATCGCTTGACCATTAAGGAGATGATCACATAATTAAAAGGTTAGTAACAGTCACATGCCATATCCTCCTAGTTCTGTCTGTTTTAAAATGGACGAGATGAACAGGACAGATAGGAACTGCAGATTTGACTCTTAATGGTGCCTCAGATGCAGTCCTTGGAAGACAGACTGGCATTGGTGACCTGAATGTCACAGTCTGCAGTGCTTTAGTGACCACTGAGGTTTCTGATTCTTTATTTTCCATCAATGGTTACAAAGTGAACAAAGGTTTTTGTTTTCCTCCAGGATCTTTAAATGAGGACATGGCTGGTGTATTTATGGTCACAATGTTTGAGAAGCTCCCTTCTCTTTCAGGTTTATCAGCAACTTCTCACACTTGCTGTTTCTTTAATGTCTGCTCACAGTTTGCTCCATCTGTTTATTTTCGGTGGTCCTAATGAAAGTGTGCCACTCTCTATGTCTGTGTGTGTGTTTTTTCTTCCTATGTTGTTACAATCATGGACAGTCACTGCAGAAGTGTTCATATGATGGACAACTGACCATTGATCATAGCATTGGTTTAGTTTTTCTGCTATGCAGCACAATTAAATCCAGAGATGGCGACTAATGGGACATTAGTTTCTTCTCATAGAACACTTCACCTTCTTAATGTGTGATTTTTGCTGTTAGGATTTGTTTTAGGAATTTGATATTCAGCCAGGCCTTGCAGCAGTGGCGCAGCATCGTGGTTAGTTCTGCCACCTTATGGATCCACCGTCCTAGGTTTTAATCCTGCCCAGTTATTTCTCAAGAGAAGTCTATGTGTCCTCCCTGTGTCTTTGTGGGTCTCCCTCTAGCAACTCCCATTTTCCTACCATGTTTCCTAAGATGGGTCAGTGCATTTGACTCAAGTGTAGACAGAAAACTGAACAAGACTCTTAGTAATACTCATCAGTATATTGAGTGAGAGCTCGTCAGGCTCTTTTATTTGTTTAATCAGTGCAGAAGCTACTTGCTCTTCTGTTGTTTTATTGCAAACAGTGGTTAGAAGGGTTTCTGGGAGCCCACCTGCTCAAATGATTGACACCTTGTAGTTCATTGGTTCAAAGCACACAGCTCTTTAGGTCCGCAGAGCTTTTTCTTGATTGTTTATTTCACCACTTTGGAAAATAAGCCCACATGCAGAGACATGGGTGACCCCTCTGTGTCGCTGCCTTTAAGTTCTCTTTATACAGGATTTGCAGTTGTCACATAGCGGAGATCCTCTTGGCATCCTACCTGAAGTGAACTGACTCTAACAGTCCTGCTTCCCCTTTTTATCAGACTTCCTGGAGTCATGTGACCACAAGATAACTGGCCTGCACTCTTCACTGCTGCCCTGACAATGTGGTCATTGAGTTCTTTGTTGGCTGATGGTGGCTTCTGGATCTCACTTGGGAAGGTAGAAGAATGAGGAGGTCCTTGTGTATCTCCCTGGGCTTTTCTGTGCTCCCAGTGTGGATATCATGAATGCCTGTATTGAATCATGGGTAATGTTAATGGAATGATGGAAGAATACAGGGCTGCAGCTCTAAATTCAACCTTGCAGTTTGTGATCAGATTAACACCCACCTAAACCCCCCACCAGCTGTGTTTAATAATGAGACAAACAAGAAAAACCCAGACATCATTCAATCCGGCTGTCTCGTAATGGAGTTGTAGCTCTCATCTTGGCAAAGCATCATGGGACTGAGGAAGCCGAGAACCTGGAATTTAAGGAGTAAAAATCTGTGCCTGGAGAGGAAAGGCAGATGAACATGCTGTCTGTCTGAGCTTAGAGTGGGAGAAAAAGGGGGCCAGAAACTGAACAGGAAAAGAATTAAGACAGAGACGTGCATCTGCCTCTGAAATGTAAAGAGGAGCTGCTTTGAGGAGGTCAGGGCTTGTCATTTTGTTCTTTAATTAAAAGGACACTCTTTGTACGAGTGAGGACAGCTAGATGGAGTCTGTTTAGTGCAGGAGCTCCCATTTAGAATAGAAAAAGAGCAGACAGTGTTAAAAATACAGAGATGGAGAAGAATCTGACAGGCCTGTTAGCTTAAGAGCCAGAGGAGGCTGCACACTTGTTGTCTTGTCGGAGGGCATTATGTGAATGTTTTATTTATTTTATTAGCATTGTGCCTTGTAGTGAAGACAGGTGAGTGGAGGAGGCGTTATCATGGCTCTTTCAGTTGAGTATGTTGTATTAGTTAAAACATTTTTATTTGATTTCCATTGATTAAACCCATGTGGTCAAATGTTTATTAAGTTTAAAAATAGCAAAGATGACCCTTTAACATTAAGTTAAACCATAACCATGGCTGGTTATGAAGGAGCTCAGTGGAAACAATAATTAAAAAGGAAAAAGAAAAAAGAACCTTAACAAATAAAAGAATTCTCTTTGAGTGGGAAAACTAATAAAGTATAAATAAAGTCACTAGTAAAAAGAACCAAGTAAATAAAAACGCAACATAAACTAAATATCTGATAAACGCAGATAACGTTTGGGACTGAACACCAGGGAGATCCCAGCTAAAAGACCAAATGGACACCCTCCTAATCTGTGGTGGAAAGTCTTTGATGTAAAGTTTACAGCCTAAAATGAGTCAATCCAAATATGAGTGTTGTAGGCAGTACAAATAATCAAAAATCAGCACATCAATGTGATTTTTGCTTCACATGACTTTCCCAACACATACAATCTAAATCTGACACAGAGCGTTAGTTTGTCTAACTTTAGTATCTGGCCTTTGTTAGGTAATGGACTCAGCTGTCGTGTTGTCTCAGATGCTGAAATCTGACTTTAAAACTTCAAGAACAGGTCCTTTTATTCAGTCAGTGATAGACTGCATGAAAACAGGCAAAGGTCAGGCACAAAAATCATTTATACAGCAGCCTTTGAGCCTTATGTTAGGCCTACAATATGGAGAACTTTAATGGATAACTGAGTAATCGAGGGCTTAATTAGTGGGGCTGTTCCTTCTTAAATCAGATGATACAAGAGCAGCTACAACCCTTCACTGGTGGCCATCAGTCACTTATATCTCACATCATTCATCCTCTTCCAACTGGCACAGACCAAAAGGACACCTGGGCCAAGTCCGCCAATTCTCTATTACAACACAGGTCAGCCAACTCCTCCTCCAGTTCAGTGACCCTGAGCTTGAGGTGCTGGATCAGCTGGCATCTCCTGCAGATGTGGCCCTCATAGACAACTGGCTCTTCCAAATCATCTAAAAAGTCCAACATCCAACAGGACTTGCATTGCACTGGCCTTATTATTAAAATTTGATTTAGTATTAGTAAAACTGCCTTAACTTTTTCTTTTTTTAAAATTAAATAATTTAACTTAAATAGTAACACTAAGATCTGCTACAGATATTTTACACCTTTTGTCCCCTTAAGCTCCTGTACTGTTCTCCCTCTCAGCTGCCTGTTGTTTGTCTTTCTATGAGGTTAACTTTACTTTTCTCTGTCTCTTCTCCTAACTTTGCACTCCTCTTACTTATAATCTCTCCACTCACACTGTTTGTATTAATGAGCCCTTATGCTGTTGCCCACTTAACTGTTCTACCTCCGACCCTTAAGGACTGTTTAATCTAAAATAAACAAATAAAGTAAACTTTACTATCTTATCTGCTCCTACAGCCCCTTGTGCCTGATCAGAGTCTTAACGATGGCCACTGAGCCTTCACCTTTAGAGCCCGCGCTCTGAAGTCAGCTGTAGCCTTCTTTTTTCTTTTCTTTTCCTTTAAACTAAGGACTCGCTGTTACGATGACGCCGTTATTTACTTACAGATGCCAATATCAGTTACTGTTGCTTTCTGTCCTGCCTCCTCGATGCTAATTCAAATACAGATAATAAGAACAAGTTCAAGTAACTTTTTCAAGCCCACCTCTAAACACCCAGATACTTTTGCTCTTGTGGAGGCAAAAAAAAAAAGAAAAAAAAATTTCTAAAGCGTTAAAAATTCCCACATGGATCCTTAGCGGTAACCAAAACCTGTTTTTAAGAGCAAAATGTATTTTCTTTATTGTTTTGCAGTCATGAAGGTCCAGAAGAGGTGGATCTGCTTTGTGTTCTTTCTACTCCACATGACACACGTCGCCTGGACACGTATGTATTTGTATGATTTGGGATTCTGGTTTGGCTCAGAAGGCTTCTTGCCTGTAAATAGAATTGATTTCTTTTTGTTCCACGTCAGACTTTCATTGTACCTCACAACTTTGTTCTTTTTTTGGTGTTTCTGCTTCAACTGCTTTTCTATCCTGATCTTCATCTACTGAACTCAGTATTTGAGTGTCAGGCAATGGAGGTTTGAGGCTAAAGTTCACAACAGTCAGTAAGACAGAAAATAAAAATATATAAATTAACTTTTTCCATTTGGGAAATTGTAAAGATGACAGAAGAGCATTCAGTCTTCATGTAAACCCCGATGAGATCTTCTCTGTTGATTTAAAAGGAATTGTTCTTATGAACTGACTCCATCCTGACACTCACTGCGGCTGTCTGTGGTTTGTTTTCAGAGCGGTTTGACATCATTGGACCTTCTACTGACATTTTTGCTCTTCTTGGTGAAGATGTCACCCTACTCGCCTCACTCTCACCACCACTCAGTGCTCAGGGGTTTGAGGTGCGATGGTTTCGAAATGACTTCTACTCTCCAGTACTTTTGTACCATAATCTTCAAATTAGACCCGAGAGTCAGTTGCAGGCCTATAAGGGAAGGACTTCACTTTTCCCAGAAGAGCTCGTGAGTGGAAACGTGTCTCTGAGACTCCAGGATGTCCGTGTGTCTGACGGTGGTCTCTACACATGTTTAGTGGCCTCTCGACTATGGCAAGATGAGGCTCGCATCGCGTTGAATGTTGAAGGTAATTCTAAATTTCATTTTTTCTTTTTTTACATGTCCTTCTAATGGCTCTGATGTGCTCCTGTACTGTGGTCTGTTTTTGATAGACGTTTTTTCCTGAGTAAATGTAGCTTCTAATATTCTTGACATTTGTAGTTACAGTCTGTTTTTTTTCAGCACAGACACTTAGATTATATTATTCACTGAAGTTCAGATTATAGTTCTCATATGCAGTGCACCATCTGCTTTTGTCAAGTGTCCTCATGGCCAAGATAATTGATTTTCAATTTCTCATTTTAAACCCAACTTTGCAAACTTTTGTCTACTAGCATAAAAGTGACTTTTAAAACAAGACACAGCCTCATCTTTTCAGTCCAAGGTCAATTTATAGCACCTAATAGTAATTTATTTACACTACAGAGTCATTACACTTTGATATTTAGTATTCTGTCAATTAGCCCGTCCTATACAATCACATGGAAAGTCTAGTGCTGTGTGTTGTTTGTGTGTAAAACTTAACTAAGGGGTTCTCTAGGACTTTTCATTTTTTCTTATTTTTTTCCCTTTAGAAGTTTTTTCTTTTTTTTATGTGAGGGCACATTGTGAGTGAAGAGTGTGTGTGTGTGTGTGCATCTCGGTGGCAAAGGTGGGTGAAGCAGCAGCAGGCATAGTGCAGCTCAGTGGTAGGACAGAAGTAAATAATCAGCCAGCTTTGGATCAGTGACTGAGATTACCAGTAAGGAAGGAAAGGAGTTAAGGACTACGAGTGAAGTCAGGAAATTCACCCTCAAACCGACACACACTGGCATAGGGAGAAGTGGAGGGTGAAGGGCTTTTTGGAATTTATAATATTGATAGTTGTATTGGATTAGAAGGGAAGGAAGCGTCAAAGAGACAACTGAAGGAAATGGACAGGCTTAAGGGAAAGTCAAGTAGGAGATAAAAACCCTCAGCAGGCAGCTTAAAGTGCAACAGCAACAGAAGGCACCTTAAACGGTTAATACAGGGGCTTAGAGGGGGCCAGTGAGTATCAAACAAGTCCTGCAGTTTGTTAAACTCATAATTAATTTATATTCAATTTTAAGAAGGGCTTAACTGTCACCCAAACAAATTGTAATCATGAGGCCTTTACAATGCAAGTCCTGCATGATGTTGGACTTTTTGGCTTTGACGAAGTCTGCTTACAGGGAATGCCAGCTGATCCAGGACCTCAAGATCAGGGTTTCTGAACTTGAAGAGAAGGTGGCATTGTAGTAAAAAAATAGTGAATCTGGAGCCCTGATCTCCTTTAGAAAAACAGTGTGAACCCCCAAAGTGGCACAGGAGGGCACTCCTGAACAGACATAGAAAATACGTGGGTCACAATCAGACAAAAGCACAAGGTGCATATTGTGCAAGGTTTTCAACCCTGACCTCAAAGTGAACAATATTTTCAGGACCTTGTAGAGCTGGATGATGGCTCTGATAACTCTGAGGTGATAGGTAGGGATGGGAAACCCTAATGGGTCACCTCCAAAAAACTCTCCTGATTGAGAGAAGTAGCAATAGTATTGGACTCAGTCATTATGGGGATTGGCATGTAGGTGTGCACCAGGGACAGAGAGTCTCATATGGTGTGTTGCTTTTTGGGTGCAAAGGTTGAAGACCTCCCGGGAAAAGTGGATAGACTCTTGGTGGAAGAGGAGATGAATCCCATTAGAACAAATTACATAAATAATGGCAGACTATCAGTTCTACTATCCAGGCAGTGTGGTGTAGGCTTTAGACTTAAAATCCTAAGGTTGTGGGTTCAAATCCCACTAGTGACACTGTGTGACCCTGAGCAAGTCAGTTGACCCATCTATTGGAAAACCAAAAGAAATGTAACCAATCATATCACAAATGATAAAGGCCTTAGCCAAATAAGTAAATGTTAATGTGCAATCCAAATGTAAAGAGTTAGTTTCTAAGCTGAGGCACAGAACTGACAAGGTGGTCTTCTTTGAAGTTCTGCCTGAGCCAGACACCATTCTAGGTAAGATGGAGTAGATTAGAAGGCTTAACATGTGACTCAAATATTGGTGTTGGATAAAAGATTTATGGGATATTAGGACTCCTTTTGGAGCAGATGTTCAGCCATGATGGGTTACATTTGAACAGAAGGGGTATCAATGTGGGGGGCAGGCATGTGAGGAGGTTAGTCAAGGACTGGTTGGGGGTGCAGGCCAGGTTTACAACGTCACATGAAGGGACAGGCAGACAGGCAAGATCACTTGGAACATTCTAAAATGCAGTCAAAAAGCTAAAGTAACCTAAATAATGCATTCAGAATTGCTTGTCTTAATCTTAGGCGTATTAAAATTAGAAATCCAGTTTAATTTACTTGCAGCTACACATAATTTGATTTAACAGAAATAGCAGAAATGTGGCTACATAATAGAAATGGGCAGGAGTAAAACATAGACAGGTACAGGCAAAACCGAAAATTTGGGGAAGTCGCTTTTTAGAATTTAAATGGAAAGCTCCATCACTTGGATGGTGAATCCACCTTAGTGGCTATGTGTTGATATGACCGGACAGCATCAGGAATCGAGACCTCATATTAGGAGTGTGTCATAGACCACCCAATTCAGACAGTAACTTCAACACACATCTGGTTAGTAATATCAAAAAGGCAAGTTTACAGGGAGATATTATAGTCATGGGAGACTTTAATTATCCAAATATTAACTGGGATAACCTTACAGATGGCGGAGTACAAGAGCAGGAGTTTTTAGAAGTAATCAATGACTGTTTGTTAACACAGAATGTTAAAGCACCAACACGGGGTGAAGCCTGTCTGGATTTAGTATTTTGTAATAATCAGGATAGAATTGAGGATGTAAAGGTGCTTGAATCATTAGGATGTAGTGACCATAACAGAACAGATTTCACAGTGTTTAGCAGAGTGCATCTTCTAAAAATAAAACAGATAAATTTAACTTTAGCAGGGCACAATTTGAATAGATGTGGTAAAGTTTAAATAAGAAAAAATGGAATCAGCGTCCAAGTGTGAACATAGTCGCAGAGATGTGGAGAGATGTGCGGCAGGTTTAAAATGTATAACAAATACTGCAGGACAAGTTCATCCCAAAATTTAAAAGCAATGAGAAATTAAAAAAAAAACTATGAGGTGGATAAATAAGGATTTTTTTATCATGTAAGGTCCTGTGGTGACCCTATTTTCCCCCTTTAATACTCTTTATTGTGTAGACCTTAGTATTGAAACAGGCTACACATCTGCCTTAATGTGGCTGCTGAGATAGAGTTGTCTTCATCATGGTCTCTTCTTCATGACCAGAAGATGAGAGAGAGAGGGGTAAAGGGAAGGTGACCAATTATATGCCATTCTTAAACCAATGGGGTGTCATAGTACAGAATAGTCTTCAATTCCAAACTAATCATAAGCAGCCATGCGTTAGACCAACTGAATTAATGTTCCAGTCCCTTCCTGACTAGTTACCACTGAAAGTGTTCAGGTACAACTCATGCCCCATTGCTTTGATTAGTCAATTTATGTCCTTCCTGTGGCTGACGGCTGGCTTATAGGCTCTTAGTCCAAACACAGTCACCCTTACCTAGCTGGTTTCATAGATGCACCATCCCTCTCACCACATTTCACATCCTGAGTCAGTCCTAAAGACTGAAGGTGGGGGGTGTTTTGTTAGGTAAATTAAACAGGCCTCCTGAAACACTACCTAATGTTACATTTGTTTTGTTTAGCTTATAAATAAAGACATACAAAATACTGCATTTATCAACTTACATGCTACAAATCAGTCCACCACAAGGAGATAATGAAAGAATTTTTAAAGAAGAAAACAGCATGTAAGACTAGTAACTCCATTGCTCATCAAAGGACTTATGAAGACATGAAAGCAGTGGTTAAAATTATACTGTTACAGTTTGACGCCTGTCCTTGAGCGCACACCAACACTGCTAAAAAATGATCCAAATTGACTGTTCATCCAGAGTTTTGATACGACTTTATGCGCATCAGCATGTTCAAAAGTTCTGCCTCAAGTCGGTTACGACATTTTGTCTTGATGTCATTCATGAGACTGAAACCGCATTCACAATCGGCAGTCGATCCTTGAAACATTGCACAGATATCTACGAGGCAAGCCAGCATCGCAAATTCTTTTTCTTTGAGTACAAATTGAACTATATATAAATGTCCAAAGCAGCCCGGTTTTGAGTTTTTCAGACACGACAAATCAAAAACTGCGATACTGCATCATCACTGTCTTTTACAGCTCATTCATCTCAGTTGACTGGGGAAGAAAATGACGGTACCTTTCAACCAGTTTTGTGATTTCTATTTCTCCATTACCAAAGTTAGCTGTGTTGGAAATAACTGTGCCTTCGAACAACCTCCAGTCTATCAATTAATATTCAGGAAAGTGAGCCTCCATGTGCAAACAGATACATTCAACAAACTGAACAGTAGGTGCCCCATTGACTTCCTTATCGCCATTTATAAAGGTTTTTGCTTCCTCACTTCAGTGCACGTTCTCGCCCAAGTACTGAGCATGCAACCTTAATATTCTCACCTTCACAAACTGAAACACTTCAATTGGTGTCAAGTTGCTTCGCTGTAATAATCTGCTCAATTCAGCTAATTCGCCAACCACATCATCGAATATTATTAGTGCAGCTCGAATCTGCGGGTTGGCCAGCTGTTTAGTGCAGTATTTGCTGATTCGATCATTACATTGTTCGACCTGCTTCTTACAGTATTCAATCAAAATGGGAATATTTCTGATAAAAGCACTTAGTGCAAAATGTCTAGAAAGCCATCACACTTCATTCAGTTGATGAAATGTAACCGAATCATTGTCTAGAACTGCTGCCAGTTCAGTGAATTCTGTTTGTTTTCACCAATAAAACATCATATACCCTGTTCGCAGTAGCATCTCAATGTTCTGCATTAACTGAACATGCTTGAAGGCGTCATCAATGACAAGGTCTTCCCGGTGAGCAACACAGTGTTGTTAGACCAAGTGTAGAATCTCACGATGAAGTTCAACAGCCACACCATTTGGTGTGCGGCAATTTTTTGCCAGGTACCTGTGCAGCTTAGAGGAAACGTTGGTGACATGTCTCAGAGGTTCTTTACTCACACTGGAAATCCACCACCAGCTCTTTTTGTCTTACTGATCTTGAGCTGCACTAAAGACAAAGTCTTCCACAGCCTGTACTCTGACTCGTCTCTGTTATTAATGCAGCCTATGATGGAGGAGTCATCTGAAAATTTCTATAGATAGCAAGTGCTGGGGCCTCATGCATAACGCTGTGCATAGAATTCACACTAAAACATGGCGTACGGACAAAAGCGTAAATGTGCATATGCACAAAAAATTCCAGATACATGAATCTATGCGTACGCCAACTTCCACGTTCTTCTGCTACATAAATCCTGATGATCGTGAAAAGTAACGCACGTGCACGCGCCTGCTACCAGAATTACGCCTCTTTGAACATGTAAATCAATATAAATAGCCCTTAAGCTCAGCGTTCTGTGAAAAAGCAATGGCAAAAGCACAGGGGATAAATAGAAGAATTTCAGCGAACACCAAGTGGAGGCAAAGAAAAACGTACTATTTGTTGGTTTAAACAGTGCTATAATCAACAAAAGGAAGTTGATCGAGTGCCATAGCATGATGGAGAAACTCAAAAGCTCAAGTTCACAAAGCTGCACGGTTCCCGATATAAAAAAGAAGTCGTCACATATCAAAGTCACGGTGAAAAGGCGAGTCATAGCCCACCGTCTGAGTGTCATATGAAAACTTATTAGAGTACAGAGAAAAAAAAATAGGGACACAGTGGGGAAAAAAGCAAGAAATGTCAACTTTAATCTCGAAATTTCCACTTTAATCACGTAGTTTACTTTGTCATTAAAGTAGAACATCATAAACTTCATCTTAAAATCATTTAATTTACTAGTTTCTCAAATCCCATCGTCACTAAAGTAGCACATTAAATGCTGTTCTATGTGTTCTTCTATGTATGTGCTCTGTGTGTGAATGACTACGTGATTCTTAAACTGGCTTTCTCTTCCCCCAACTGGACACAGAATCCATTACATTCGTGATATTATTAAATACTGAGATCTATACTTGATATAATTTCAGTATTCATATCATATCAATTAAAACATGTATTAAACATGTGAACACGGTGGCACAGTGATAGTGACGTACTGCCGCCCATCCAGAGATTGTTCCTGCCTCACGCAAGATGTTTGCTACGCCGTGCGCAACCTTCAATGAAATAATTTATTGCAGCAGTACTGTCTCTTGCAAATGTACTAACCTCCAATTCCTGTCCTTACTTTTCTTTCTCCAAATACCCAATAGCCACACAATCAGCTCTGTAATAGACGTTAAGCCATCTGTAAGCTTAGAACGCAGATTCTTCAAAACTTTTAAGGAACATTGAAATATCTTCATAGTACATGTTTAATTATTCTATCCATCTATCCTTCCAGTGTCGCGCCAGCCCCAGCAAGCATGCAGCGTGAGGCAGGAACAATCCTTTGTTAGCACTGCGACACCATGTCATCAAATAGATTATTTAAATGATGTTAACATTTTATCTGTATAATGTAATAAGCATATTTTGCTGCATTTCATCTTAAAAATGATATTGTCATCATATGTAAATACGCGCTTTATAAAGTGGCTCAGGTTGTGCAATATTAACACTGTATCGCAAGGTTACAGTGAGGTGATTGTACTTATAAGTACAAACAGTTTACAAGGAGCACTTGATGGACTGATTGAGTGTGTTTAGAGTTCTTGGGATGAAACTGTTTCTGAACCGCGAGGTCCTTACAGGAAAGGATCTAAAGTGTTTATCGTATGAGAGCAGTTAAAATAGACAGCATGGCTGAGGCAGCGTGTGCTTGATGCTGTATCCTGATAATTCTCTTTCCGATCAGCTGCTGTAGATCTGTGATTCCACACTCAGATACGGTAATATAAATACTCCGAGTGGTGCAGTGAGAGTAATATGGAAAAAGATGATCGGATGAGGCAACCCCTAACGGGAGCAGCTGAAAGAAGAAGACAAAGGTGCAGTGAGAGTAACAACGCTAAAGCAGTTATGGTATTTGGAATAGTTTGGCCATTCAGTGGACCATTATATTGTTACAGGTTAATTACAATCAGATGCCTTAAACTAATAAACAATATGCAGTTAATTTCAGTGTATATGATAAAGCCGCGTCAGGGATGTGGTGCTGCCAGTTTGCAAAACCGAGTGGAGAACTTGCGTACGCCAGGGTTTGAGCTACTGTGAAAATGTGCGTGGCTTTATGCCTAGTTTAGGTTTTATATGTCGCGATTTGAGCTTGGAAATGGGAGTATGTAACATTTTTGTGCATACGCACCATTTACATATGAGGCCCCTGGTCTAGAAATGGCACACAGCAGGACCACAAAGTTCACCTTTGAGTGATGGGGAAACAGAATCTCTCACTGGGTGTGCATTCCCTAACTTGCAGGACATCTACACCAAGAAATGTTGCACCATGGCAAATACAATTATCAGTAACACCAGCCATCCCAACAATGGCTTCTTCTCTGTGCTGCAGTCAGGAAAACAGTACGAATACCAAAAGTCCAGTTCAGCGACTGAGGAGGAGCTTCTGCCCACAGTTCATCTGTGTCTTGAATGAAGACAGTGTTGACAGCCACATGATGCCCTATTCTACTGTATTAAGTTATTTATTATATACTTTAATAATAGTCATACAATGCTGTCATTGTACATATTGATATTTACTATAGTTGAGTATTTACTCATTAATATGAGTGTTTAAATTCTTTGAATGCACAGTCTCAGAGTTCAGCAGCTAGGAATTTCACTACATATTGTACTGTACATATAAGTGTATTACTTAAGTAAAATTGGATTTGATTTGAGCTTCAAATCTCGACTGATGTTATTAGGGAGACTCTCAGTGAATTGGATCTGTGAATTTCTGAGGCTGAATGGCCTGTTCTTGTCACAATTGTTCTAATATTCTATATACAGTCGACCCTTGATATACAACCGGCCTGAGATGCGAACAACTTGATTTACGACCAAAATTTTTATTTTGATTTACGACCAACATTTTGCGTTACGACTTGAATGCGGTCACGTGTATCCACTTGCGTGATTGTAAACAAACAGCCGAGAGCGTTAGTAAGCGTCAGTCGGAGCCTAGATACATGTGTTTGTGGACATAATTTCGGTCAGTGCAGTGATTTATCTATATATAGGTAAAATTCCATTACAATGAATATCTTTACAACAAAATTTTCATTACAGCGAAGTGTTTTTATGGTCTGGACAGCTTCCCCATATGATGCGAGTCTATAGAAATCTCGTTACTACAAAGTACATTCAGCAGATACTTTCATTACAACGAAGTGCCCTAAAGACCTTGAAATGCTTGAATGAATCATCCACAGAGCAGTTAATTCTCAATTGTGCACAACAACCCCCCAAACAGAAACACTGTAATTTTTTTTGTTTCTTCTGAGTTTTCCTCGTAGTTTTTTAGACTCCACGTCTATAGAAGACTGTGTATCTGTTGCTGGGGCAACAGCCGGCTCAAAGCAAACTGAGTCTCTCAGCCAAAGCAAACAGAAAAGATATCGATGGGTGATATGCAAGGAAGATTTGAAATGCAGGTTAACAGGTAACTTGATCACTGATCTGCTGTGTCTGTGTATAGCAGAGTGGCAGATCACGCTGCAATAAATAAGTGTGCTGTTCCTGTTTCAAGCTGAATAAAGCTGGTTTTGTTAAAGTACTGAGACTCAACCTCGTGTTTTGGGGAGCAAGACAGGGACTTATAGCGCGACCCCGATCTTTGTCACTTCACTGCAGCGCTATGAGTCTGTTGTTACCCTGCCCGGCAACGGGCAAACAAGCTTCGACAGACGCGGCAATCGCGCTTCAGGACGCACTTCAGCGTGTCGTTCCCATGGAGTGAGGAGTGGGCGGGGGGGGGGGTCTCAAAAGAGTTCAGAAACCTCACAATATGAAGGAATAAAAAGGATTTTACAGCTTCTGATTGATAACTGTGCGGCCCACAACATGCTTCCACATTTAAATAAAGTTCCAGTTGAATTCCTCCCACCCAAGTGCATGGCAGCACTTTAGCCATTGGATTTGGGTATCATTCGGACCTTGAAAGTGTATTATCGCAAGGAAATGCTGAGAAAAATTCTCGTCAGAATAACTTGTAGGCAGGAGGAGATTAAAATTAATGCAAAAGAAGCTATTGAAATGATTGCAAACGGCTGAGCGCAAGTTAAAGAAAGCCTTTAAAAAATCTTCCATTTCATTCTCCTCCTCCCTTCCTGCAGCCCAAAGATGTCAAATTAAATGGTGAGTACAGTATGAAATTGTTGTTTCTGGTAGGCTAGGCACTTTTTATAACTTTTTGGTTAGTACATTAGAAAAGTTATTGGTGTTTTGGTAAATTCTGCACATTATACAACCCTTTTTTATTATGAAAAGGTTAAGTAAGTGTTGCAGTGGGAGTTTCGGAATGCATTATGGGTATTTCCATTATTTCTTATGGGAAAAATAGTCTTGACTTACAATCAACTTGAGTTACAACCAGCCCTCGCGAACGAATTAAGTTCGTAAGTCAAGGGTCCACTGTATATATTTTATATTCTTTATTTTACATATAGTAGTGCCATTGAGAGTTTAAAGTATCACAGGGTGGTTTACAAACCAAAAATACAATTACAGTTCAATACTAAATACACAAATGGAGTAATACAATAAAAAACCCTGCAAATACACAAAAAAGAGCAGCAATGACAGAGGTTGCAAGGAATTTGGTGTAATCCTGGCAGATATTAAATAAATGCAGCAATACTTGTAGAAATTCAGGACAGCAACACAATAAAACAAGAAGCAAGAGGAGAAAATAGACTAATAATGTGAGTTTATTAGAAAAAAATTACCCTTGTGTTAACGCACTAAGAAATTATATTTTTAATTCAAATGGCTTTCTCTCCAAAATGTCACTCATTTTCTCTTTCTGTTTCCTTCAGTCGTGGGCACTCGGCCTTCCATTTCCATCAGCACTGCAGAGGACCAGCAGACCAGACTGGAGTGCAGCTCTGAGATGTGGAGTTCTCGACCTGAAGTCACTTGGAGAGACATGAACGGATTGGACATGACATCAGCATCCAAACTGACTTTTCAACGGGGCGATGAGGGTCTCCTCAGAGTGAGGAGCGTCATCCTTATTAAATGGGAGCTCAACGTGTTCTCCTGTCTGATGAGAAGTAACACAACCAGACCGGCCTATCAGTCCAAACTGGGGGTCTACGGTGAGTTCTCAGAGGTCATGTCACTGACATTGGAGTTTATGTGATTTTAACAAGACTGTCATTCAATCAATTATTATTGTAACATTAATGCTCCTCTCTTTTAACACTTGAATCCCTGAAGCCTTCGAAAAAACTCGTAATCCCGGGCCACCTTAAATTCCTTCACACCCCTCCGTCACTGTCTTTTGTTTTGTAAATGTGTCGATCAGCACAAGCAGCCTGCTATCCCACCCCCAGCCCCCTCCACCACCGCAACTCAAGTCGTAAAGAAGATTCTCTGAACTCAAGTCTGCTTATCTGGGAATGAGATACCTGGAGTTGTAGACGGTAAATAATATATCGTCATTTGGAACACATGCAATTCATGTTTGTTCTGTGTCTACAATGATCTGTGTAAATATAGGATGACAAGAAATGTGAGTCAAAAAATGTTGAACAAATAACTAAAACAGAGACTTTTTTCATCTTATAGTAATGATGACAAAATGTAGACATGAAGTGTGTAATGTGTGAAGACTGAAGTCCAAATATCAAATAAACTTAAACTGACCTTTAAGTATTTTGCACACTGCACTTTGACATTCTTTAATATCCTTCTACTGTGAAACATTCTGACCTGTCATTGTCACAGCCGCTGTAAATGTATGGTACTTGTAAAGGTTAGGGTAATTAAAAAAAGTTTTATTCACTTTTATTCTCTCAGTCACGTTCATGCTCCCCCCGATCTGACACTGCTAGTTTTCAAATAAAGAAGAGCTATAACAGAGATGAACTCAGATGAGGATGAGGGTTCTTCATCAGAGAAAGAGAACAAAAGAACAACGCAGCTGCACCAGGCATAACTAGATATTTAGACTAAAGTCTTCACATATTATACACTTCACGTTATTATTAATATAACATGTAAAAAGTTTCTGGTTTAGCTATGTGTTCAGCATTTCTTGCATTTCTCGCATTTCCTTTCATCCTACACTTACCCAGAACATTGTAGACACGGAACAAACATGAAATGCATATATTCCAAATAATGATATGCTGTATTATTTACCCTCCACAACTACAGAAACCTCACGCGCAGATAAGGAACCTTGGGTTGAGCTGGGAGAGCTTTTTGCCCAAGCTGAGCTGCCTGAATGGGGCTCTTTCGTAGGCTTCAGGGATTCTAGTGTTAAAGGTATTTTACATTAATGCAAAAAGAGTAGGGGGTCAGTTAGGTTTGTTATAAAAACTGAACACCTGTAAGGAAATTATGAAAACAAGAAAAAAGTAAATATATTTAGAGAATTATTTGAAAAAAAAGTAAAGCTTAGCTATGATGATGACACCACACTGTAAATAAGGAGGTCATCACTGGCTGGACTTGTAATGACAATGGGAAGAAAGTACAGTAACTGAAGGGAAGGAGCCAATGGAGACTACAGTGAGTAGTGAAGGACACACAGCAGTATGATGGTGTGTGACAGGTGTGAGTAGTGACCCACTGGGGGAGGGGGGGGGGGTTAGTAACTATATCATGTGACATTGTGGCCTAACCTGAATGCACAGTGGCTCTTACCCCTTGAAATTTGCCAAATTAGGATCAGGGGTGCAAATCTCTGAGAGTACCAGGAGGTCACTGGTGTTTTTAGAAAGATGTCATAAAGAGTTGTTATTGGCCAAAAGAAATTCATGGTGTAAAGGTGTCCTGTGGAGTTTTTTATGCAGAAATGAAATGGGCGAATTGGTGCTAACTTTAATTAGTGGGCAAAAGGACTCTGGCTTTTGTGATTCTACTCTCTTAACTCACTCTTTTATTTCTATCACAATTTTATTTTTCTATCTTTTTGGAGTTTGGATTCTTTATTTCCTGTTGAGATTCCTAACTTGAGCACCACGAGATGGCACAAATGACAATACTGTCCATGTACTGTATAAAGCATGTGTGTGTGTTATTGTAAAGTCTGTAATTTGTCTATTTACCTGTGAATTTGTTGAGTCTACACTCAATGAAGAGCACACATTGAAATGAAATGAGTACCTACTTTCATTGTTATGTTTATATACCATTTGTCACTTCAGAAAGTGTTTTGTGTTGTTATTTATCTCAAAAGTTAAAATTAAAAAATAAAGAGAGCATGGTGTCAGGAATGTTTGATGTGTGGTTTCTAGCACGTTGTTTTCAGGTTCACTGAACTTGAGAAGGAGGTTGTTCATCTGCATTCTAGTAGAGATTTGGAGGATCTCACTGAGGTGTCCTTCACAGTAATAGTGTGCACCTCTAAAGTGGAGTAAGATTCCAGACCAGACAGATAGAGAGAGTTTGGTCACAGTCAGATGTAGGCACAATATGAACACTGCACATTATCCAGGAGCATCAACCTCAGAGCTGGAAGTGTCCAACCATTTTCAGCACATTGCAAAGCTGGGCAGGAATTCTGACATCTGTATGGTGGTAGGCAGAACTAAGCAGCCAAAGCAGCTCAACTCTAAACCAACCACCAGAAGAAAGGTTTGATGGGTAGGAGGAGGTCATCTATTATGAGGACTAAAACACACATATGCTTCACTGACACAGAATCTTGTACTGTATAGTGTGCCTTCAAAGTTCACTGGTGAGAGACCTCCTTGGGCATGTGGACAGGCTTCAGGCCTGAGCTGTCATATTTGTCCATGTGGGAACAAAGGATACAGGGTAGGGCAGGCTGCTAGTTGTGTAAGACAGAGGTAAAATGTACAGACAGAACTGTAAAGATGGTCTTATGTAAAGTTCATGCACATGGTCAGGTAAGACTAAGGTGATCTTAAGGTCTACTTCAAATCTTGTCTTCTGGACTTTTGAAACATCTTGTATATGTGCCATGGGATGGGTTACCTATGAACTGAGGGGGCACCAATCTATTGGGAAGTCTACTCTTTACAATTTAGCTCTTTCCACTGTCTGCATTCTAATTTGTCCTCTAACCCCATTACTGAATGTAAAGTGACAATTCTTTGGTAGAGGGATGCATGGCTGTGGTCTGGTGATTATCACTTTACTCTTTCAGTTCCTCTTCTTTACCCAGTTGGACTTCTGCATAGCTGTATAGTGTCCTCCATGGCCACCCTGGCCACAAACTGTTTTAGTGACCATATTTACTTAATTTGGCTGAGGGAGAGGAGTTTGTGGTGTGGGGACCATTGGGATGGGTTTGAGTGGATTAATATAACCTTCTACTGTAGTATGTGTTATTTGACTATTACCATCTTCTAATAAAAATGTGAAAAATTAAAGTAATTATTAGTCTCTTCATCACAAAAGCCATGTGGTGTATTTATATTCTATTTATATTTGCTATAAAATCTATGACCATGGTAACATATAAAACATAATTATTAAGTGTATATCAGCACATTTATAATAAAAAAGAGCCACATTAACTTGTCCAGTCACTGTGTGCCACCATGATCAGGTGATTTCCACTCAGGAGTGACTGACAGTTCACTCCACCAATCAGCATCCTTGTTTGGTTATGCATTACCTTATGAGCATTGTTCACGCCAAATTTCTTGCACTTTTGATATTGGGCTCTTTAAATTTTCTACCCCTTGCACCCCAAGGCCACCATACATGGCACGTTGGTTCACAAGTGGGTATTATTAGGTGTTTGAAGCCTACCTGAGCATGTGGTCATCCCCAGTGAGCATGTCACATTACCTTTGGGTTATCTTCCATGACAGCTCAGTTTTTATTAAAGAATTTATCAATCCTGGCACTTTTGAAGATGATAACCTTTTTCACAGTCACCTGACACTCCATTTGTGTTCTGATTGGTGTTTTTTGTCACATTTCCCCGCTAGATACTGTTCAGGTGTCGGTTATTAAACTCACTAGTCCTGAATGACTTCTCTCTGCTTTCAGGCCTCACACTTCCCCTCTTGTTGTGTTTTTCAGACTCATAGACATTTATTCCTCTCTTCTTTTTACAGTTTTCTCTCCAAACATCTCTGGCTGGTCGGTGGTTTTCTGGTTATCGATGGCTCTTTGTGTCATAGCGACTGTGCTGCTCATATTGAAATGGCGAAGAATGAGAGGTGAGTCCAGAAGTGGTAAATAAAGATGACACCAGTTGTTCATTATGCTCATTTTTACAATATTCCTCTGTTTATTCTTTTAGATAAAAAAGCAACATACAAGACCAAAGGTAAGGACACGTCAGATGAAATCCTTGACCTTCTGGGATTCAGGGGAGCTCAGGTGGTGTAAAGCAGGAAGCGTCTAAAGAATATGTGAAATTACCTGACTGAATTGTTAAATGTCTTTGATGTGAGATTTCATGTGGACAGTCAGCCGACACAAGAGGTCAGGGTTTAAGGCTGCCAGGGTATATGGGATTTGACTAAGCACAGAAATCAAGGTGTTAATGTCTGAGGAAAATGGGCTTATTTGGAGGCCGCAGTGCTTGTGTAATTTATTTAGCTGACAGATAAAAATGAGAGTGAAATTAGCAAGTGTGGTTGATACAGGAAGGAGGCTCATCTGAGTAACTGTTTAATCACTCCATGTACTGTATGTAGAAAAAGTGCAATACTCCTATCTTAAAAAACAGAAAATCCCCACAAATGAAGGAGTCACAGGTCCAGATGGCTGACTGCCCACGAGGAGTGTTGGCTTCTTCTTTCATACCTACAGTATTGAGGGTACAAACAGATGGAGTGCTAAAGGTGAATGAGTCCTCATAAAGTTGATTTGTTGGTGTCCTGTTTCAGATAACACACAATGGCAATGGAGGGTTGAAGGGATTCTTCCAGTTGGGCTAAATAAGTCTTTCATCAAGCAGTGTGCTATGAGATGTCATAACTGATTTTTCATCCCACCTGTTGTTACTCCAAATATTCCCGTTAAAGTGTTAGTGGTGAATTGCAATCCAAGGCCAGGCGAGTGTACGACATTCCCAAGAACAGTGACCTGTGATGTGAGCACTTGATGCCATTATCCACAGGTTATCTTTTGACCTTGGGTACCAGACTGCTCTTGTCTACTGCAGTTTTCAAATGAATTCCCCCAAAATAAACAAGCAATAAACGTAAGTTAAAGTCTGATCAGAGAGGATTTTTAATTTTGGTAAACTGGACAGACATACAGTATTGGCAGGTTAGGCTGCTGTCTGCTTTTAGGGGCTTGAAGAAAAGAACATCAAGGCAGCTGCTTCTTTAGACTGCTTGTTTGTGGCATTTTGGTACACAAAGACATTTGGACTATTGAGATTTTATTGAAGGTTACCATTCAAAGTTAAATTTCACCATGTAGGATTACGCTTTTGACACAAACACAAATGATTGGATTCCGGCTGACATGTAAACTGCGCCCGTGTGGCTGATGAAAATGATAATGATGATGTGTGTATCAAACACTTACAACAATGTCCTTACACAGTAACATCTGCACTTCAGAATTACATGAGCAGAAACAAAATCTGCCTTTATTGAATTTTAGAACACTGTAGACGAGAACAGGCCATTCAGCCCAACAAAGCTCGGCAGTACTATCCACTTATTTCTTCCAAGAAAACATCAAGTCGAGTTTTGAAAGACCCTAACGTCTTACTGTCTACCACACTACTTGGTAGCTTATTCCAAGTTTTTATCGTTCTTTGTGTAAAGAAAAACTTCCTAATGTTTGTGCGAAATGGTCATACTTTGGTGGGTTTTGCTTTCACACGTGGGTATCCAAGTTCAGTACATTAAAGAAGGGGATTACCAGACGTTTGCAGAGAGAGAGTAAATCAGGAGATTTCCAGCAAGAGGCTAAGATGAGTTTAGCAGAGACAGTGATATATGAGGCAAAAGAGGAATATTAACAAACAAAATATCAGACAGGCAGTTGGAAACATTCAACCAAAAAGCTTAAACTGGAGGGCAGTCCTAAAACATATGGGGGACATTTAAAGGACAACGGTGACAGATGGGATCAGCAGAGAAAAGCATATGACAAAGTTTTTGAGTAGTAAGGTACAGATGATGTATAAATTAAAATTGTGTTTGCTGATAACTGGGCTTTAGGAGGATGCTGAGATGTTGTTAATGATATCCTTACAAGAGATGGGAGCAGAAGAAAGGAGGTCACATCACCAGACTGACAGTAAAGCGAGAGGCCTGGCAGATGTCTTATTCAGACTTGCATATAAAGATGATAATTCTGGAGCTAATAAGCAATAAATGAATAAATTTATAAAGGGGGTGGGAAGGCAATGCAGAGGATATTAGGACCCCATTTGTCTTAAGCACTGATCTGATCTGAAGATAGAAAAAAGAGAGAGGAATGAAGAATAGAAAACCCGGACCTGAGTAACTGGAACATTCTGAGTCCATAGTCATTCTAAATGTCACCAAGTATCTCAATGCCCTGATTTGCCCATGGAAACATACAGGCCTTCCACCAATGCAAAGGGCTGGATTCTGGAAGACAGGGGCATAGTTGTGCCAAACTGGAGTGGTGCCAACGTGTTCCTCCACTTTCCACTAAATCTACAGAGCATGCAAGACTAAGGGACTTAAAGTGGCGTCGGGGTGGTGACTTAGAAAATTTATTTCTATAGCACATTTTCATACAAACATGGGAGGAGGAAAATGAGAAAGGATCAGTACACTCTGCCACCCTCGGTCTTGCATGGAATTACCGTCTTATGAGCCTTTTAGCTGCTTCCCATGCACACAAGACGAGGTGCTCGACAACGTGAACGCTTTGGTTCAGCATGGCACCAAGACCTGTGTCCGAAGCGTCTGTCTGGAGGATGAAAGGCAGAGAAAAGTTAGGAGCTTTAAAGACCGGTGCTGATGTAAGGGCCTGCTTTAAGTCATTAAATGCAGTTCCATACCACATTGTTCGGGGCCCTCTTCTTTGTTAAGTTAGTCAAGGGCACCACTCCCTGGGAAAATCGGGGTACAAAAGGCTTGGACTTTTCTCTTGGTCTTCAGACGGGGCCATTTCAATATGGCATCCACTTTTGAACACTGTACCCCGGCCCACCAGGTAGCCAAAACACAGCTTCATTTACCCCAAAGAAACATTTTTGGATTAATTAGAGGGCCAGCTTCCCCTAATGTCCACAGTAAAGCTCTGACCTGTTGTAGGTGTTCCTTCCATGTGCTGGAATAGATGACCATGTCATCCAGGTAGGCAGCACTATAGGAGTTATAAGGATGGAGCACTTTATCCACCTGATGCTGGAAGGTTGCAGTGCCCACTAGGGATGCTAAACACAGTCTTAACCTTTGTAAACTCCATTAAAGGAACCTGCCAGTTCCCTTTTGGCATATCAAGTGTGGTCAAGAATTCAGCCTGTCCTAGCCACTCGAGGAGGTTGTCCACTTGTGGCATCAGATAGACATCGACTTGGGAGACTTCATTAAGCCACTGGAAGTTATTGCAAAACCTCCAACTTCAATCAGGCTTAGAGATGAAGACAACAGGGCTGGAGTTTGTTCTATTACACCTAGTTCCAGCATGCGCTTGATCTCCAGTTCCCCTTCTGCACTTTTTGCCTTGGGAAGTCGATACAGGTGTTCTCAAATGACCATTCCGGGCTCTGTCATGATGTCATGCGCAATCAGGAAGGTCCGCCTGGGTTTCTCGCTCACTACCTCCGGGACAGGCAGGATAACTCACTCATACAATAATTTAAATGGTGAGAATCTCGTGGAGGCTTGTGTGACTTCCCGATATGCAAAAATATTGAGAGGGAGGAGCTGAACCCAGTCCCTTCCATCCTCACTGACCACCTTGTGTAGCATCTGTTTGAGGGTCTGATTAAATGCTCCATTAGACCATCGGTTTGAGGATGATACATTGAAGTCTTTAAATGCTTTATCTTAAGTAACTTGGCAGTTTCCCTGAACATCTCCAAGGTAAAGGGCGTCCCTTGGTCCATCAGGACTTTCTTAGGGATGCTAACTTGTACAAAGACCCCTACTAACTCCCGTGCGATAGTTTTGGATGTGGCTGAGCACAAAGGAACAGCTTCAGGATATTGGGTAGCATAATCTACTAAGACTAGTATGTACTTGTGTCTTCTAGCCAAGGGTTCTAAGGGTCCTCCTAAGTCAACCCTGATGTATTCAAATAGGACATGAAATAAGGGGAATGGGAACCAGAGGAGCACAATCCCTCCTGGGAATATGGCACTCCGGGCAGAACATACAAAAGCTGCAAACCTCCTCATTGATTCATTTATTCGACACCTAAATGGACTCCTGGGAGGTGAGTGTGTGCTAGTTCACAGACCTGCAACCAGTAGGACTGAGGGACTAACAACAGCAACCGTACTTCCCCCTTGTGCTCTGCTACCTGATACAGAAGGTCATTATTAAGACAAAGTGAGGGCCCTGTGGCATAGGATGGTGAGTGCGGTGGTCATTAACTCTTTTAGGGCTAATTTTTTTTTGTTTCTTTTCTCCCAGGGCTGAATATTTTTCCAAAAACTAACATTTTTTAAAAAAGAACACAAAGCAATTGTTTAACATATCAAATCAACAAAAAATATTTACTTTTGACAAATGTTACTGTCTTGCATGTTGTATGAGCCTGCATACTCTATGATTTCACATACATATCACATACATTTTACACAGCAAAGTCTGATCTCGCTCAAAGCAGCCAATTTCAGTCATTGCCACATTGCACTCCTTACAATATGTGTTGCTTTGGTGCCTATTTTTCAATTGTCTGTTGCTGCACTTTCTCACATATATTGTTAGTGTGTACTGTAGAGAGACAAGTCACCCATTTGCCATCGTGCCATGCCACTGCCACCAAGTTTTCTGCCTGCATGAAAACCGTATTGTCACCTCCTTTCATCTTCTGAAACTTTATGAACTTTATGTATGGCATTATAGCCTGGCTCACCCCATGGGATTTGCTTCTGTTTATTACAGAAGTGAATAAAACTTTGCAGCAGCACGTACCTAAGCCACCAGGGGACAAAACACGTTTGGACCAATGCTCCCTGAAGTTATATCACCAGTTCTGTCTCATCTCTATTTGTAATGCCACAGCGCGCTTCATTTCGTCTTTCGTTGTGGGTTTCCACTTTGAAAAACGAGAATGCGATGCAACCTTAGCCCGCGATTCAAAAAAAATCTCTGCCTACCTGTTTGTCTCGTCTGACAGTAGCTGAAAGGCAGCATCAGGAGAGAGCAGCCTGAAGTACAGCAGCTGGTGATCTGTCGTGTCCAACAGCAAGCCATGCCGTCTTGTAAACTCCGGTAGCCAGATCGCTCTCAACGGATCAATGTCTGTGTATTTATCCCATGCGAACGCAAGGTTTAGTTGCCGAGTCAACGAGTCTAGCATTCCTCCAAGCACAGAGGGAATGGCTGTGACGTGACAGTGAGATTTGTCGCCATTAACAGCTGCTTGTCGCCCCCTATCCCTGGATGTCGACTTTTGTCGACATTCGCCTTCAACCCCTCCTGTCGACAAAAGTCGACATCCGCCCTAAAAGAGTTAACCAGAACAAATGCATATTTTGCAAATTTAATACTAGAATCCTTGAAGCCTACAAAAAAACTTGTAATCCCAGGCCACCTTAAATTCCTTCGCACTTCTCCATTAGCCAATTTGTTTAGCAAAGGTATCGATCAGAACAAGCAGCCTGCTATCTCATCCTCCACTGACGAAGCTGTGTCCATAACAAAATTCTCCCAGCTCAAGTGTGTTTATCATGGTGTGAGGTGCCTGGAGTTGTAGAGGGTAAATAATATATCGTTATTTGGAATAAATATATTTCATGAGTGTTCCGTGTCTACAACGATGTATATAAATGTAGGAAGGCAGGAAAATGGGACAAAACAAAATGCTGAACATATACCTAAAACAGACCCTTTTTCCATGTTATACTAATAATGACGTGGAGTGTATAATGTGTGAAGACTTTAGCTCAGATATCAAATAAACATGTGCGCCTTTATCTATAGTAATTAATAAAAGGCAAAGCCCTCACTGACTCACTGACTGACTGACTGACTGACTGACTGACTGACTGACTGACTGACCGACTCATCACTAATTCTGCAACTGGAAGGCTGAAATTTGGCAGGCTGATTCCTTACAGCTTACTTACAAAAGTTAGGCAGGTTTCATTTCGAAATTCAACGCGTAATGGTCATAACTGGAACCTCTTTTTTCACAATATACTGTAATGGACGGCAGCTCGATGGCCGTGGGAGGAGGAGTTGAGTGTCACGTCATCACACCTCCCACGTAATCACGTGAAAAGACTGTGAACACAGTAGGGACAAATGGAGGAGGAGCCGCAAACAGCGAAGAACAAAAAATTCATTAAACAATTGAGAAGGGAGTGAAACAATAAGAAGTGAGTGAGTGAAGCATACAAGCATGTTCATAAGGGAAACAAAGCACAGTGTAAAACGTAAGTTTAAATTAAGTTAATAGAAACGCTCCTGCTGCGGATTGCAATAACATATTCGCGAGATAAAAGTTTAATGAGAAGACACGAGGTATAAACGAACCACACGCCGTAGCGCAACGTTAGGGGCAACAGTTTCAACCATTCTATGATCTGCTTCTCGCAACTGAAAGACGGCACATGGCGGATGTTAGCCGACTTGCTGACCGCAATGTTAGGGGCTTCAACTCTGGCGCTGACGATAGAGATTCGATTCCCGAGAGGGGATGCAGTGAGTGTGTATGCCTGATGAGCCCAGAATTAGGGAGAAACACGTGTCGCATACTCTTTGCATTATTTGAAAGTAAACTATTAAAACCATTCTATGATCAGCTTCTGGGAACAAAAAGAGGGCACGTGGCGGATGTAAGGCGACTTCCTGACCAACCACAAGCGTAACCTGGCAGGTAACCATCCATACAGTCAGATTGTGATTCAGAAAATGAATGCCATGAATGTAATTACCACGATCTACATACTGTCAAATAAACGAAACACACGCCGTAGCGTGACAGCTGTGAAAAGCGAGGTTCACAAAAAAACAGATCCTTAACAAATTGTTATTGGTATATTTTCGATCCGTTTAAAAAAGGTTTTATTTTCTTCTTAAAAAATTAAAAGCAGTACTTCGCCGCAACGAAGCGCGATAATTTGGCTATATATATCTGCTTCTCACAATTAAAAGAGGGCACGTGGCGGATTTTAGACGACTTCATGACCAAACATAAGTGTTACCTGCCAGGTAGGGTTACCACTTTTAATACAAAAAAATAAGGGACGCATACTGCAGCGGGTGCCACATCCCAGTGCCAACACTTTGCAGACTCTACTTAAAAGACCCGCCCTCCTCACTGGACAGTTAAAAAGACCAATCAAACTAACGATGACATCAAGTATTACCCAATCAAAAGTAGGAAAGGAGGCATCTTCATAAAATGCGTGTGGCATGATTTGCATGAGACGCTGCTTTAAAAAAAATGATAAAAAAAATACGGGACAAATCCCGTCCCGTATTGGTTCAAAACGGGACGTGCAATTTCATTCTCAAATACGGGACGATTCCGTATTTTAAAGGACGGATGGCAACCCTACAGTGCCAGGTAACCACCCATACAATCAGATTGTGATTCAGACTAGGAATGCAATGAATGTAATTACCCCCATCTACATACAAGGCGAAAGTCTTGCAACATTCAAAGATGTTGGTTTGGGATAAGTACACCATAGAACATAAAAGAGCTTATGAAGCCTTGAACCGAGAAAAGCAAGATCTCAGAGATCGTAAAAAAAAAAAATAGGAGGTAATGTCGTTTTACTCGCTGTAGATTTTAGTCAAACATTACCAGTTATTTCACGAGGGAGACCAGCAGATGAACTCAATGCGTGTTTAAAATCCATGCTTCTCCCACGCTCGGTTATATGTCGCGTGTTCTCGGGTAGGTGCACCAAAAAATGTATACATTTAAGCATGTAATGGGCAAACAAAAAATGAGGTATACCCGAAGGCACTGCAGTAGTACTGAATGTAACTTTACTTCTTAAATGTTAATGTTTTACTGTTTAATAATTTATACGCTTCTTATATGTTGTTCAGATTCTTTTATCAAAATACCACTGACAGCGCAATGCACGATAACGTGGAGTGAATACACCATACGCATCCGCCCACGGCCGCCCTGGTGTGCGCAGATAGGAGTTGATTCTACAATAAAATAAAATAAAGATAAAAAGAGTAATACAATCATCACCCATAAAGCGGATAGTAGACGTGATGTACTATATGTGTACCAGATTTCAAGTCAATAGGTGAAACGGTTTGCGAGCTACAGGTGATTTAAAATCCTGGACAGACAAATGAATAGCCACGGTAGCAAATTACAGAAGAAGATTTTACTGTTTAATAATTTATATTTATATGAAATGTGCTTCTTATATATTACTTCATATTCTCATATGATAATGATGTTAATGTTGTTTATATTGATTTCTATGTTATTGAAACTGCATGTATGTGTGTATAGGTATGTATATATATATATATATATATATTTGCAGTTGGAGATCCACAAAGGGAGAAAAAAAAAACGAATCACGTATCATAAAATAATTTTATTCCTGAGCTTTCAACCCCTGTCAGGGGTCTTCATCAGAGGATAATACTTAGACTTACAAGAATCAAAGGCAATATATAGCAACACATTCAGTGGGGGGTGGGTGGAGGTGACTAAGTCCGTATGATCAAAGGGGGGGGGGGGTGTATCGTTAAATTAAAGTGCATATGTCCTTCTTAAGTTGGCATATGCTGGGTTTATGTCCAAGTGTCTGTTGATGGCATTTTCATCTGATAGCCAAGACTCGGCCAACTCTCTGGCGCTTTTTGTACTGGCCTTAAATTTTACTTTTACGTTGTCCCAGTTGAATGTGTGTCCTGTCGATTTAGTATGTGCATATATCAAAGATAGTGCGTCCTTTCTTCTGACGGCGTTGCGATGTTCCTGTACACGTGTTGAGATTTTTTTTGACGTTTGTCCTATGTATACAGCTGAGCAAGAATTGCATGGAATACTATAAACTGCGTTTCGTGTTTCGGCTGTCGATTTCTTGTTTTTAGCATTAAACAGGACCATGCGCAGATTGTTGGTGGGTTTATGTGCTATTTTGATGCCCCACTTGGTCAGGGTGCGTGCCGTGCCTTCTGACACATTATGGTGGTACGGGAGTGAATGCCAGGTGGGGTGGGGGTTCTGATTTACGTCGCTTGTATGCTGATTCCTTTGGCGCCTGCTGTGTAGACTCCGATTAATGAATGATTTTGAGTATCCGTTCGAGGTGAAAAGTTGAAACAGATAGCGTCTCTCATTAATTTTTTTTCAACTGGGACAACGTGAAAGTAAAATTTAAGGCCAGTACAAAAAGCGCCAGAGAGTTGGCCGAGTCTTGGCTATCAGATGAAAATGCCATCAACAGACACTTGGACATAAACCCAGCATATGCCAACTTAAGAAGGACATATGCACTTTAATTTAACGATACACCCCCCCCCCCCCCCCTTGATCATACGGACTTAGTCACCTCCACCCACCCCCCACTGAATGTGTTGCTATATATTGCCTTTGATTCTTGTAAGTCTAAGCATTATCCTCTGATGAAGACCCCTGACAGGGGTTGAAAGCTCAGGAATAAAACTATTTTATGATACGTGATTCGTTTTTTTTTCTCCCTTTGTGGATCTCCAACTGCAAATATGCAAACCGTATCACAGACCTTCTCTTCCATATATATATATATATATAATATATATATACACACATATATATATATATAATATATATATATATACATATATATAATATATATATATACACATATATATAATATATATATATACAAATATATATTATATATATATATATTATATATATGTGTATATATATATTATATATATGTGTATATATATATATATATGTGTGTATATATATATATATGTGTGTATATATATATATATATATATATATATATAACAGATATATGTGTATAGATATATATATATATATATATATATACACAAATATTATATATATATATATATACACATATTATATATATATACACACACATATATATATATATATATGTGTGTGTGTATATATATATATAATATGTGTATATATATATGTATATATAATATATATATATATATATATATATATATATATATATATAATATATGTGTATATGTATGTATATATATATATACAGTGGTGTGAAAAACTATTTGCCCCCTTCCTGATTTCTTATTCTTTTGCATGTTTGTCACACAAAATGTTTCTGATCATCAAACACATTTAACCATAGTCAAATATAACACAAGTAAACACAAAATGCAGTTTGTAAATGGTGGTTTTTATTATTTAGGGAGAAAAAAAAATCCAAACCTACATGGCCCTGTGTGAAAAAGTAATTGCCCCCTGAACCTAATAACTGGTTGGGCCACCCTTAGCAGCAATAACTGCAATCAAGCGTTTGCGATAACTTGCAATGAGTCTTTTACAGCGCTCTGGAGGAATTTTGGCCCACTCATCTTTGCAAAATTGTTGTAATTCAGCTTTATTTGAGGGTTTTCTAGCATGAACCGCCTTTTTAAGGTCATGCCATAGCATTTCAATTGGATTCAGGTCAGGACTTTGACTAGGCCACTCCAAAGTTTTCATTTTGTTTTTCTTCAGCCATTCAGAGGTGGATTTGCTGGTGTGTTTTGGGTCATTGTCCTGTTGCAGCACCCAAGATCGCTTCAGCTTGAGTTGACGAACAGATGGCCGGACATTCTCCTTCAGGATTTTTTGGTAGACAGTAGAATTCATGGTTCCATCTATCACAGCAAGCCTTCCAGGTCCTGAAGCAGTAAAACAACCCCAGACCATCACACTACCACCACCATATTTTACTGTTGATATGATGTTCTTTTTCTGAAATGCTGTGTTCCTTTTACGCCAGATGTAACGGGACATTTGCCTTCCAAAAAGTTCAACTTTTGTCTCATCAGTCCACAAGGTATTTTCCCAAAAGTCTTGGCAATCACTGAGATGTTTCTTAGCAAAATTGAGACGAGCCCTAATGTTCTTTTTGCTTAACAGTGGTTTGCGTCTTGGAAATCTGCCATGCAGGCCGTTTTTGCCCAGTCTCTTTCTTATGGTGGAGTCGTGAACACTGACCTTAATTGAGGCAAGTGAGGCCTGCAGTTCTTTAGACGTTGTCCTGGGGTCTTTTGTGACCTCTCGGATGAGTCGTCTCTGCGCTCTTGGGGTAATTTTGGTCGGCCGGCCACTCCTGGGATGGTTCACCACTGTTCCATGTTTTTGCCATTTGTGGATAATGGCTCTCACTGTGGTTCGCTGGAGTCCCAAAGCTTTAGAAATGGCTTTATAACCTTTACCAGACTGATAGATCTCAATTACTTCTGTTCTCATTTGTTCCTGAATTTCTTTGGATCTTTGCATGATGTCTAGCTTTTGAGGTGCTTTTGGTCTACTTCTCTGTGTCATGCAGCTCCTATTTAAGTGATTTCTTGATTGAAACAGGTGTGGCAGTAATCAGGCCTGGGGGTGGCTACGGAAATTGAACTCAAAAAATTGAATTTTTTAACAAGGGGGCAATTACTTTTTCACACAGGGCCATGTAGGTTTGGATTTTTTTTTCTCCCTAAATAATAAAAACCACCATTTACAAACTGCATTTTGTGTTTACTTGTGTTATATTTGACTAATGGTTAAATGTGTTTGATGATCAGAAACATTTTGTGTGACAAACATGCAAAAGAATAAGAAATCAGGAAGGGGGCAAATAGTTTTTTCACACCACTGTATATATGACAGCAACACTCATAACAATGACAACACAATTACATTGACAATCATGTTACGTTATTTTTAAAATGTTTCCTTTACTTTTTCATAACCTCTTTAACACACTACTTCTCCGCTGCGAAGCGCGGGTATTTTGCTAGTGTATATATATATATATATATATATATATATATATCTAAATCCCCGCAAAGTACTGCTTTTAAATTTTTATGAAGAAGAAAAGCTTTTTAAATTGAGGGAAAATATCCCAATAGCAATTGTTAAGGATCTGTTTGTTTGTAAAGCAGCCTTAACACAGCTTTTCCGCTGTTTTATAAACGAACGCCATATAAGGTCTTCCTTTTTCCTTGCTTCGCCAAGGAAAGAGCCTTTTTATTAAATCCAAGGGTTCTTCGTTTTTTTTTTTGTTTGTTTATTTATTACAATTGTTATAGTTCTGTTTGTATACGACGTTGTCAGTTCAGCACTCAGGTTGTAATATGACCAAGCTGTGCAAGCTTACTGTTAAGAATGCAACGTATAGTTGTACATGAGAAAAGCAATCTTGCCTCAAATCAATGGCTACCTTTTGTAGGTCTATGAACTTATAATAAATAAACGAACCACATGCCGTGGCGCAATTTTAGGGGCTTCGCCTCTAGCGCTGACGTCCGAGGTTCGATTCCCGTATTGGAGTGAAGTGAGTGGGTGGTTACCTACCAGGTAACGCTTATGGTTGGCCAGCAAGTCAGGTAACATCAGCCACGGTGCCTTCAGTTGTGAGAAGCAGATCATAGAATGGATGAAAATAGTTTACTGTCAAATAATGCAAAGAGTATGCGACACCTGTTTTCCCCCTTATTCTTGGCTCATCAGGTGTACACACTCATTGCACTCGGTTACGGTAATCAAACGTCGGACCTCAGTGCTAGAGGGGCTTCGCAGCGGTGAAGTATTGCTTTTAAATTTTAATTAAGAAGAAAAGAAAACCTTTTTAAATTAAGTCTTAAAAAGAGGTGTAAAGATATTGACAATAAGCTACGCAAACCCACCAAGACATGCAATCATTTAAATCAAGGCGCAAGTCGAAAAACACCATCCCATAATATTAGTTAACGATTAACACATTTGTATATGTATTGTAAGCATACAATACAACTGATAATATGTTGCGCTTATTTATCTGGTGTACTGACATTTTTTGCGCGTTTAACGGCTGAAATCTAACGTGGTTTGTGCCCTTCAGAATGAAAAGAGTTTGCATTTACCTTTTTAATAAAAGGCGAGCTTTTAAGCCTGAGAAATCACCCCGTAAATGCACACGTTTAATTGCAAGTGTTAATATGTATGCTTACACAGTATTAAAAGACAGTCAACAAGTACACAGTATTAAAAGATAGTCAACAATTAACGTCATTTACCTTTGTTCCCGCGTTTGACTTGTGCTGTAAATCTCTTCCTCGTTTTCAGTTCACGTGGAGGCGTAATACGTGATGACGCGATACGTGACTCCGCCTCCTCCATTAGAGTATATGGACAAAAAACAGGTTCCAGTTATGACCATTACACGTAGAATTTCGAAATGAAACCTGCCTAACTTTTGTAAGTAAGCTGTAAGGAATGAGCCTGCCAAATTTCAGACTTCTACCTACACGGGAAGTTGGAGAATTAGTGATGAGTGAGTCAGTCAAACAGGTTCCAGTTATGACCATTACGCGTAGAATTTCGAAATAAAACCTGCCTAACTTTTGTAAGTAAGCTGTAAGGAATGAGCCTGCCAAATTTCAGACTTCTACCTACACGGGAAGTTGGAGAATTAGTGATGAGTGAGTGAGTCAGTCAGTCAGTCAGTCAGTCAGTCAGTGAGTTAGTGAGGGCTTTGCCTTTTATTAGTATAGATAACCTCATTATATCCATTTTTGCCAATCATTAAATTTTTTCTTCTCTACTTATTTAGTTTGAAAAAATTACTACTCATCCATTCAGAATCACAAGAAAGACATTGTGTCAGTGAATCAAGAGAGTCAGGGTCGTCAGGTGCTATTGATAAATACAGTTGTGTGTCATAAGCGTATCTGTGATAGCTCACGTTGTGCCCTGAGATTATCTGACCTCATGGAAGCATGGAGATAGAAAAAAGCAGCAGACCAGGAGAGAGCCTTGTGGACCACCATATAGAATATCATGTGTCTTTGAAGTATAATTACCACAACTAACAAAGAATTTCTCTCCCTGCCAGGTAGGATTCAAACCAATTTAAGACGCTGCCAGAGAGGCCCACCCATTGACTAAGGCGATTCTTAAGAATATTATGATCAATGGTGTCAAATGCGGCACTCAGATCTAAGAGGATGAGAACAGATAAATGGGCTCTGTCTGCATTTACCCGCAAGTCATTTACTACTTTAACGAGTGCAGTTTCTGTGCTGTGATTTGTTCTAAAATCTGACTGAAATTTATCAAGAATAGCAGGTTTATTGAGGTGGTCATTTAACTGTATAATGACTGCCTTCTCTAGAATTTTACTTAAGAAAGGCAGGTTAGAGATGGGTCTAAAAATTTTCAAAAGCAGAGGAGTCGAGATTATTTTTCTTGAGCAGAGATTTAACTACAGCAGTCTTAAGATAGTCTGGGAAGACCCCCGTATCTAATGACAAATTTACTATGTCAAGAACATTATCAATTAGCACGCCTGATACTTCTTTGAAAAAACTTGTTGGTATTGGGTCAAGGACACAAGTGGAGGGTCTTAGTTCTGAAATTATTTTATATAAATCAAGTAAATCTATCCTGGTGAAAGAATTTAATTTGTTTATAATGGAGTACTGGGGCTAAAGAGGATTAGTATTGGGGAGATGTACTATATTGTTTCTAATATCATTAATTTTTTGATTAAAAAATACAGCAATAGCCTCACAAGTTTCACTGTAAGTATTTTGGAGGCATTCCATTGAGTGACCTGATTTAGCAGATGATCAATCGTAGAGAATAAGACTCTGGGATTACTAGCATTGTTATTTATAATTCTAGAGAAATAGCAGCGCCTCTCAAGACGGACAGTGTTGTTGTATTGTGTTATTTTAACCTTCAATATCTCATAGTGGATAGTTAGTTTAGTTTTTCTCCATTTGCGCTCAGCTCTCCGGCATGTTCTCTTTAGATCAGACACTCTTTGGGTACAAGAAGATTTTTTAACTGTCTTTTCAGGTGCAACTAAGTCAACAGCAGCTCTCACTTTAGTATTAAAATTTTCCACCTTACTATTTACATTATCCTCGCTATTGTAATAAGCACTACAAATAGACTGGTTGCTTAAAATGTTTGTAAACTTTAAGGCTGCAGATTAATGAAAGAAGCGTTTTTTAACAATATGTGTCTCATTAATTTTATCTATCATTATTTTTAATATTAAATAATAAAAGAAAATGGTCTAATATGCCAATATCCACAATCTGCCTCACATTAACTTTTAGTCCAATGTGTGCCCTCTTTTGTTTGTAGGCTGACTAATGTGCTTTCTCAAATCAAAAGCGTGCAGGAGGTTCATGAATTCTTTTGCTTTTGGGTCACACTGATTACACTGGTCTACAAAAAATATTTTTTGTTTGCTACTGGGAACTTCAGCAGCAGCTTTTTATTAAGTTTTTTACAGCTAATTTCATATATGAAATCAGAATTAAGCTAGCATGTCAGGTTTTTGAAATACACATCATTGACGTTTTGACACTTTGAATATCAATATAATATATCAACACGATATCTTGGACTCTGTCCCACCCAAATTGTTTTGATGTGTTTATTCTAAAAACAAACCAGAAGACGATACCAGAGACACGTTAAAGTATATTTATGTCAATTTACCTCAATATAAAAGTGAAGTCAGCGTGCCCAAAAATGTTGGAGGCACTCGCTTTTGCACTTGTACTGCACATCTGTCTCTCTTTGCAAGAACCAACAGTAGTCACCCATCATGCTCAGAGTGAATTTTCCCCCAATATCAGTTTTCCATCATCTTTATATCTTGATGAAATCTTTCCCCATACTCATCTCTGACATCGCCCAGATTTGCTGGAAAAAAGTCGAGATGAGAATGTACAAAATGCGTCTTCAGCTGATACGCTTTCAGCAGGTTCTCCACAAGCTCAGTGTTATTCTCTGCTCTGTGACTGCCAAGAAAATTCTGGACAACAAATGCTTCCCATGCTGCTGATTCAGTGGGCTTCAGTTTCCTTTTGAACTCATCGTCAAGCATCAGTTCACAAATTTCAGGAACAACAAAAACACCTTCCTTAATTTTGGCTTCACTTTTCTCAAGACCAAATTATTTCTTAAATGCTGAAAAGCATCACCTTGACAAAATTTTCAAACTAGTAGTGAATCTAACAAACAAAATTTCCTGAAATGCAATGTTATGTTTAACAGTAAAACTGACCACCTACTGCACCGTCATGTCTGAGTTTTGTCATTATGCTTTAGAGTCATATAAGACCTGGTAATCAGTAACAAATATTTTTTCAACTAATTAAAAATGTATCATTTTTAAATAAAATTAATAATGACAAGGTAAACAACTCACAGCTGTTAGTAATGTGTGGCAAATTTTTTTATCTCACTGGCATCCCTAGTGGAATCACCGTATTTATCAAAATGGTTATCCGCCTTTACTGTCCAGTGACCCTAGTTGTCCAAGACCAGGAACATCATAACTAAAAAACAGGACGTACGGTTTTCAGATTTAGAATCAGCAAGTGAAACCTGTTAAAGTAAAGGTGAAAGACTCCCAGTAGCAAAATGCTTGTTGACCAGTGTTATTGATATGAAAGTTAAAGTCACCGACTATTAGGAACGTGTCATAGTTCATAATTACAATTGACATGAAGTCTGAGAATTCCTCAAAGAAATAAAGACACATTGTATTTAGGAGGTCTATACACAGATAATACTAGAAACTGAGAAACTCCATGAATAACAACGACGAAATACTCAAAGGACTTGAATTTACCAAAACTGACATCTTTACACTTTAACAGGCTCGAGCAAAATGTTTGCTTAACCGCCGCCTTTCTTATCTTGGTGATCCGCATGAGTAAAGCTGTAATTCAGAGGCGCAGATTCAATTAAAACAGCCGCACCATCAGAACTAAGCCACGTTTCACTTAATACAATAAAATTGATTTTCCTATCACTAATAAGAGCATTGATAGAAAATGTCTTGTTGGTTAATGCTCTAACATTCAATAAGGCCATATTTAAGGTCTCGAAAGAGCAGAACTGAATTGTAGAAGCATTTAATGGTATTTGAGATGGATATTATGTCATTCGTATTAACACCTCATTGTGTGTATTTTTATTTAATCTATAGTTTGTTTAGTTTTAATAAATTGTTCATCTAGAGGTGAAATGGTAATTCAATTATTCTCATTTATGCTGCACTGTTGAGGTTAGTTATTAGAGTATTAATGCAGTGCACTTTTGAGGGAAATTTTGCTACAGAATTGTCATATCCTAGCAAGGCATTATGAAAAGAGTTAGGAGTAAAAATAGAGAGTGAAGAGAGACGAATTACCTTAGAGATTTTTTTGGAGAGAACCCGGGTGCTGAACCAATTAGGATGCAGACCATCTCGCTTGAAGAAACGTGGCCTCTCCCAGAGGAGATCCCAGTTGTCCACAAACCCGATGTTTTGTCCTTCACAGAAGCCTTTCAGCGAGATGTTTAATGCCAGCAGACGACTGTAGTACTTATTCTTTTTTTTTAATTTTATCGAATTTATTAAAATCAAATAACATTCTATACACATAACTCAAGTTTAACAAAAAAAAAAAAAGGTCAAAACAAATCAACCCCCACCCTTGAGAAATAGAGCTAGGCCAGCATTGTAAAACTTTATGCTAGTAAAGAAAAGTGAATACATAAAATAATAAATGAATAAAGATAAATAGAGTAAAAGAGGGGAGAGAATCTGCTTCCTCAATTTAAAAGCTTATTCTAAAATGTTATTGATGAGATCCTGACAGGTTTTGAAAAGTTCTGCACAGATCCTCTAAGTGCAAATTTGATTATTTCCACTTTCAAATAGTATAAAACATTGGTTTCCCACTGACTTAAAAAAGGAGAGTTAGGATTCCTCTAATTGAGCAAAATAAGTCTACGTGCCAATAGTGTAGTGAAGGCCATTGTAGTTTGTTTGTCCTTCTCCACTTTAAGCTCAAACACAGCTGTTAGGAGATTAGGAGGGATAGTGACACCAAAGCTGTCTGAAAAGCATTTAAAGATTTTGATCCAAAAATGATGTTAATTTGGCGCAGGCCCAAAACATGTGACCCAGGGAGGTTGGTGCTTGATTGCAGCGTTCGCAGGTAGGATCTTGCCCTTGTGCTCAATATATAATTTTAAGTTGGGTAATTCTATGCTTTGCTCATAAGGAGCTCGATTGAATTCCCTGCATTGCTACCTTCCACTCCTTTTCTAAGATGTTGAGTAAGAGATCCTTTTCCCACTGCTCTCTTGGATCTTTGAAAGGGACGGAATGTAAAAGTTTTATACAGTATATTACAGAAATGCTGTCTGAGTCCTCGAGAGTGAGCAATATTTTTTTTTGAGGAAAATTTGGCAGGTTCTGTTTAATAAAGTTTCTAATTTGAAGGTAGTGAAAGAAACATTTGGAGTGTAATTGTTCGTAGGTTGCAGCAACGTTGTCTATGTACAGATCTCTAAGTGATTTAATCCCAAAATGTTTTCCAGACATTAAAAACTGCATACATTTAAGAGGGAGGAAAAAGGTGGTTCTCGTGCAGAGGTGCCACAGATAAAAGCTTCTCTGTCTTGAAATGCTTCCTACATTGGTTCCATATTCTGAGTGAGTGAAGCACAATTGGGTTGATAGTATATTGGTGATGACTTGTATTTATTGGGGTACAAGAAGTACTGCAGGATTTTATTTCTATTGTTGACCAAGCCTGTGAATGTTCATCTTTTGTGTCAATGTCCATGTTTTTATAGTTTGTATGTTTGCTTCCCAGTAATAAAATTCAAAGTTAGGTAGAGCCATGCCGCCTTCTGCCTTAGGTCTTTGTATGGTGGCTCTTTGGATACGTGGATGTTTAATCTAATCTCTTAAAAAATGATCTAATGATGTATATTGAAATGTTTTGAAATAAAAAAGAGAAGCTTAGGAAGAATATTCATCTTAACAATGTTAATTCTTCCAGCTAAAGTGAGATGAAGGGTTGACCATCTATGCAAGTCTTGCTTAATTTTTTTCATACATATAACAAAATTTTGTTGATAAAGAGCTTTATGTTTACTTGTGATTTTTACCCCTAGGTATTTAAACTGATCTGCGATGATAAAAGGGAAGGTGTCCAATTTAATATTGTATGCTTGAGAATTCACTGGAAAGAGCACACTTTTAGTCAAATTGATTCTGAGACCAGATGTCTTTAGAAATTCTGTTAGTGCTGTTAGGACTGCAGGCATAGTATTTTGTGGGTCTGATATATAAGTACCATATCATCTGCATATAGAGAAAATTTCTGTTCAAGTCCTTTTCTGATAATCCCCTTTATCTGGTAAGCATTTCGACAGTGAACTGCCAGTGGCTCAATGGTGATTGCAAAAAGCAGTGGCAACAAGGGGCATCCTTGTCTAGTACCATGTTCTAGTTTAAAATAGTCTGAATTAATGTTGTTAATACAAACTGAAGCTTCTGGATTGGTATACAGTAAATTGATCCATGCACAAATGTTTGGGCCAAACCCAAATTTCTCCAATGTAGTGAAAAGGTAGTTCCATTCAATCATGTCAAATGCTTTTTCTGCATCCAACGATAATAATATCCCTGGGGTGTTTGACTTTGTTGCTGAATATATTACATTAAACAGGCAACGAAGATAGGAAGCTAAATGTCTGCCTTTAATAAATCGAGTTTGATCTTGTGATATTACCAAAGGAAGCATTTTCTCCATCCTTCTAGCTAGGACTTTGGAGAGTATATTAACATCGTTATTCAGAAATGAAATTGGTCTGTATGATGCACATTGTGATAAGTCCTTATTTTGTTTAGGAAAGACGGTGATTAATGCTTAGCAGAAAGTTTGAGGTAGAATTTTATTGTCTCTAGCTTCTGTAAATGTTGCTAATAGAAGGGGAGCTAGCTGATTTGAGAATTTCTTATAAAATTCGGCAGGGTTGCCATCAGGGCCTGCTGCTTTCCCACTGTGAAGTAACTTTATAACATCTAGTAATTCTGAGAGTGCCAAAGGTTTATCCAATTCCTCTGCACTAAGAGTATCTATTTGTGGTATCTGTAATGCATCCAGAAATGCATTAGATTGTGTTTTGTCTTCTTTAATCTCAGTAGAATATAAGGATTTATAGTAGTCTCTAAATGTGTGCATTATATTTTTATGGTCAATGATTTTGGCTCCGTTTGTGTTGGTGATTGCTGGGATTGCAGTGCGAATTTCTTGCTTGTGGATTTGTTGAGCTAAGATCTTATTAGCTTTCTCTCCATGTTCATAGTAATGATGTGTTGATTTAAAAATGAGTTCTGTTTCTTTAGTTGTCAAGAGGTTGAGCTCTGAATCCAGATCCTGTCTTTTCCTATGAAGAGCCTCACTTGGACACCTGGCATGTTCTTGATCTATTCTAGTAATTTCGTTGATAAGCTATGATACCTTCTTGGTTTCCAATTTATTTTTGTGGGAAAGATATGAGATAATCTGTCCTCTTAAAAAGGCCTTCATTCAGTCTTCTAACCAGAGGTAAGGGACCCAAGATGAAGATTCTTGCAGCTGGGGTCCTCTCCTTCGTGGCTTTAATAAGTGCTGTGAAGTCTGCCATGAGAATCTACAACTGTCAGTATCTCATGTCATTTACCCTGGCGTGTATTACAGTGGATCCCACTGCCCTGTCCTTGTGCCTCTAGAAGACTGTCAGTGTTCTTCTCAAACACACAAAAGATTTCTGTTTAGGGAAGGAAATGTTTAGGTCTCATACGTTTCAATCTCCAATCACAAATACATCACTTGGGGTTGAAGGCAAAGTGGGGGAGCAGAGAGTGTCGAACCGGTTCTGGGTGGAGATGCTTGCCTGGACCGATGGAGGTAATCCCCATTCTAGAATATACCCATTCTAGATAACTGCTCCTTTACAAGGGAATGCTAGAGGATTAACCAGAGCACACCACCCTTCCCCTCTTGTTTCTCCGCAGCCTCCCTCATCACCAAGTAAAAGACGTGGTTGCATATTCAGGGGCTTTGGCATTTGCTCCAAGTGGTGACGACAGAGCTCAGAAGTAGGGACACATACTTATTGGGTTCTGTACAGAGACTGTTCAAATACCCCAGTGTGTGAAGCCACCCTATGTCCTTCAATGACCCCCATGAGGTCAATCATATTTTTAAAGGGTTGTTCCTCAGGCTGGCTGGGCGAGATATTCAGGCAATGAGTTTAACTGAGAAAAACAGGCAAGGTGTTCCACAACCTGTTGGAGCAATCTTTATATCTGACCTTAGCCAGCACCCAGTTTTGCCCCATAGTCTGAATGCTTGAGAATGAGTTGCCACTCTGGGTCAAACATGCACCGCAACAGTTTCCTCACCTGCTGACCCGGGGCTACCCCTCCTTTCCCAAAGGACTCTACCTTTGTGGGTTTCTGGTGGGTGGTCTTCTCCCCCAAGGGGACCATAACAAGCCTTGTGCACTTCCCCCTTCCAGCTCTATTCTCTTAGCCCACCTCCTGTAAAAAAGGCAAATATTTGAGCAATGGTCTTTACAGACATTTGTCCAAAACTGAACTGAGGCGACAGACAAAACATAGTGGTTTTAAAGCTGGAGAGGGTAGATGGGTAGACAGTGTAACAACATTAAAACTGGTGAGATGTGATCAGATTTTCTTTTTCTAGTTAAGATTCTTGCTGCTGCATTCTGCACTAACTGTAACCAATTGATGTCTTTCTTAAGTAGTCCTATTAGGAGAGCGTTACAGTAATCTAGTTGACTGAAAACAAAAGCGTGAACTAATTTATTAGCATCTTGTAAATTAATAAGAAGTCTAATGTTTGCTATATTCCTTAAGTGAAAAAATGTAGTCCTAGTAATCCGGTTAATATGTGATTTAAAGGTTAGGTCAGACTCAGTGATTGCCCCTAAATTCTTTATCCCCATCTTAATTTTTAAACCTAAGGGATCAAGTTTATTTCTAATTCCATTGCTATTTCCAGGTTTGCTAGTCACTAAGATTTCTGTTTTTTCTCACCAATGCAATCACTTCCAGACTTGAGGAAATTCTCCAATGTGCAAACATTTGTGTAAAATTCTTATCAAGGGTTTCTACCTGCTCTCTGTAACCTCCTTAAGCACTCAAGGAGATAAATGTTATCTGGTCCTGGTGATTTGTTTGATTTCAGCCTATTTTAATCTCAGCCGCACTTCTCCCTCTAAAATTTCTAGATCACTAAGTACCTCCTTAGTAGTTCCTGTCATTATTGGGAAGATATTGTTTTATTCACACAACAAAACTTCAGAAAAGTACAAGTTTAGTCTTGAAAGTCCACACTATGTCACTGTTTGTACAGTGTCACTGTCCTTTAGTGCTCCTGATACTCGTCACCTGAGCACAGTAACTGCTAAAGAGTCACCCCTCACTGCCATTGATGAAAGGACAGATGCTGTCCGTTTGGTGGTGGACTGGACAGCCAGATCTCAGTGTTGAGCTTTTCTCTCCTCGTCTGTCTCTACACAGGTGTTGGCATGTCAGGGACCTCTGGGGACCACACTAGCAGCACAGTGTTAGCACTTCTGGGCTGTGGCGGTGGGTGCTACAGGGGTTTACTTTTTGTAAATATGCTCCTTTATTAATGTAATGCTGTCCCTGTAAAGCTCTGTTTTATTGTTTCCTTTTATTCTAATAAAAATATATAGAAAAGATCACATTTTCATTTTCTCTTTTTACAGTTGACATTCTCCCTGTCTGGAACTTGCGCAAGGAAATTGGTAAGCAGAATGTCTAATTAAATTTTACAGATGCACAAACAATAAAAATATAAGTGTTTTAAATTGAAAGATTTCCATGTTAAAGTTTTTAACAGAGGATTCAGTAATCAATATGTCTGTCCAAAGTTCCCCAAAAAGTTAGAAAAAAAAAAAAAAGTTAGACCGTGTTTGGTTATTGATGTGGAAGGTATGGATAACAGCCTTAGTGCTTGCCCATTAAAGGCCAGCAGGGCACAGCCACAGCGATATTGTGCAAAGCTTCCCTCATGAATTTAACACATACTAACATTTCTATTATTTCAACTAGAAGACACTTTTATTCAAAGCAACTTACAAAACAGGTCAACATAAAGGAGTAAACATCAGTCTGGAGACTTAAGGACGTGTGACAAGAGAAGGTGACAGAGTTAATCATCATAAGTGAAGAGCTGCAAAGGAAACAGATCAACACAAGACTTGTTAATCTTAGCTTAGTTGCAAGAACTCATCAAGTCATCATCAATCAGACGTGCTGTACATCCACAGGATAAGGTTGGCTTTAAAAGCTTCTTAAACACACTGAGGGAGTAAGCAGTTGGTAAGATGGTTTGCAGCTCATCTCACAAGACAGGAGCTACACATGAAGAAAGCCTGGATAGAGATGTGATGCCAGGCAGAGATGGCATCACCAGACACCATTTAAAACTAGAGCTGAGTGGCTGAGGAGTGGTCTCCATATACATAGGTGATGACTACTCTGTAGGCAAGCATTAGCGATTTCAACTTAATGTGTACTGTTAGTGGGAGCCAATGTAGAGATCTCTAAAGAGGAGTGACATGATGTGCATCTACATTTTGAATCATCTTTGGTGGCTTGGTGGCACATGCTAGTGTCCCTTGCCAGCAGAGAACTGCAGTAGACCAGATATGCCAAGACCAAAGCCTGGACCAGGGATTGTGCTGCCATCCTTTTCCTGGCTCATGACTCTCACTTTATTGGCCCTGCAGTTTTGTCGGTTTCCCCTTTGCTGTATGGCAAATGTGCAGCCTGAACTTTCCAGTTTAGCATTGGGTCTTGAAAGTGAGAGCTCGGCATGCCACCTTTTTTAATTGCATGCTAGCACTTCTAGTCTGAGATTTTTCCAGTCAAGGCTATGCACCACAATATAGTAGAGAGATACAAAAGGTCAGGTAATTTGCTTCACTAAAAGTAAGTGTCAAAAGTTAAGGGCTAATGACTTTTAATCATAATTTTGTTAACTCCTGATAGTCTATACAAAGGTAAAGGGAGCCAACCTTCTTTTCAACAAAACGTACAGAGCTAAATAAATGGATTTTGTCATTTAATGTAACCATGGAGGGTCTTTATTTCTGGAGCAGACTTCAGATAAAGTCTCTTTTAGATGAAGGGGCACCAGGCAGGAAGAAAAGAAAAATCCTAATGTCTGTCTGTGTGAGGGCAGTTCTAAGAACTTCTGCTTACTAAAACTGTCAGTACTGTATTATATGACAAATACAACTGACCACTGGTCCCTTCATTTTAAACGGTCTGCAAGTTTAGTGATGTTCAAAAAAGGACCAAAGATGAATCCTTTAACACTAGAATTACCAAAGCCTACAAAAAAACTCATAAATCTGTCCCACCTTAAATCGCTTTGCACCTCTCCATCAGCGTCTTTTGTCCTGTAAATGTGTCGATAAGCAGCAAGCATCCCCCACTGCCGCACAGTTTTCTCAGCTCAAGTCTGTTTATCTGCGTGTCAGTTGCTTGGAGTTGTATAGAGTGAGAAGTCAAGCAAAATGACACCTTTTATAAATACTATATCGTTATTTGGAACACATGCATTTCATGTGTATTCTGAGTCTACAAAGATCTATGTAAACACATCGTTAAAACAGAAACATTTTTCATGTTTTAGTAATAATTGACAAAATGTAGACATGAAGTGTATAATGTGTGAAGACTGAAGTCCAAATATCAAATAAACACTTTCACAAAAGGTACACTTATAACAGAACAAGTGCGCTTCTATTCAAGAATATAACTGCAGAAAAAGAACCCGCGTTAGGGTGCAACATTGACACCCCTTTGATACAACCGCTTCAGTGGTGCAACGGTATCAACTAGTGTTAATAGAAATTGTGTTTTTAATGACATCATGGAGCTCAGTTCAAGAGTCTCTTTCTTTATCCTCTTTCCAAATGAATTGTTTTAATACATTAGCTAATGTCAAAAACAGCATCCAAAGTAAAAGGCAAACATTCATAATCATAGCTTTACCCTAATTAAGCACAATTGTTTTCTAATCATTACTTTAATAAACTAAATTTTGGACACCAGTTAAAATGAGCAATTTGCACATATATTATGGCAGCCATGATGTCCCAGTTCTTGTGTCACATGTGTCATGCGCCTAACAACTAAATGGTGTCATAGCGGTCAAATGCAAAAGATGGCCACACCTATAAAACGCAGAAAAACAAAACCGAGGCCTTCAGGCAAACAAACACATAAAACTACACCCATCAAAAACAGACAATCAAAATGGTGACACAATAAAGTTACCAGAATTAAAATAAAAATACAAACAAATTAATATGAAAATTAAAAACATGTCTGATCTTCCATAATTGAGAGAGGACAGATTTAATAGAAAATCAAACTGCACAAAATACAGAAAATGCACATCGTCAAGACCAAAATCAAAACCCTAAACTGAACTCAGAACTTGTCACTAAAGTTCTTTAACCTCCTTAGCATTAGGCCCGAGCGTCAGTCGGGCTGTGAAAAGTGTTAAAGTGTCAACTTTATACTCGCGTCTCACTCAAGTGTTAGACACAAGGATTACTCGTGCTGTAAAAGTGACAGCGTTAGGTATGGGCCTGTCTTGCGTAAGCATCAGGCCCAAGCTTTACGTGGGTAACATCTTCTCCTAGCCTCATGATGGCATCTTATTAGAAACATTTTTCTGCAGCCCAGGGGCATCATGCATAACGCTGTGCGTAGATTTCACACTAAAACATGGTGTACGGACAAAAGTGGAAATGTTCGTACGCACAAAAAAATCCAGATGCATAAATCTGTGCATTCACCAACTTCCACGTTTTTCCGCTACATAAATCCCGGTCGGAGTGAAAAGTAACGCACATGCATGCGCCTGCTGTCACTCCCCAACTCTTCCCAGAATTATGCCTCTTCCATCCATCCATCCATTTTCCATCCTGCTGAATCCAAACAGGGTCACGGGGGTCTGCTATGCAAATCAATATAAATAGCCCTTAAGCTCAGCGTTCTGTGAAAAGACAATGGCAAAAGCACGGGGGAAAATAGAAGAATTTCAGCGAATACCAAGTGGAGGCAAAGAAAAATGTACTATTTGTTGGTTTAACTCTTTTAGGGCTAATTTTTTTTTGTTCCTTTTCTCCCAGGGCTGAATATTTTTCCAAAAACTAACATTTTTTAAAAAAGAACACAAAGCAATTGTTTAACATATCAAATCAACAAAAAATATTTACTTTTGACAAATGTTACTGTCTTGCATGTTGTATGAGCCTGCATACTCTATGATTTCACATACATATCACATACATTTTATACAGCAAAGTCTGATCTCGCTCAAAGCAGCCAATTTCAGTCATTGCCACATTGCACTCCTTACAATACGTGTTGCTTTGGTGCCTATTTTTCAATTGTCTATTGCTGCATTTTCTCACATATATTGTTAGTGTGTACTGTAGAGAGACAAGTCACCCATTTGCCATCGTGCCATGCCACTGCCACCAAGTTTTCTGCCTGCATGAAAACCGTATTGTCACCTCTTTTCATCTTCTGAAACTTTATGAACTTTATGTATGGCATTATAGCCTGGCTCACCCCATGGGATTTGCTTCTGTTTATTACAGAAGTGAATAAAACTTTGCAGCAGCACGTACCTAAGCCACCAGGGGACAAAACACGTTTGGACCAATGCTCCCTGAAGTTATATCACCAGTTCTGTCCCATCTCTATTTGTAATGCCACAGCGAGCTTCATCTCGTCTTTCGTTGTGGGTTTCCACTTTGAAAAACGAGAATGCGATGCAAACGCAGCCCGCTATTCAAAAAAAATCTCTGCCTACCTGTTTGTCTTGTCTGACAGTAGCTGAAAAGCAGCATCAGGAGAGAGCAGCCTGAAGTACAGCAGCTGGTGATCTGTCGTGTCCAACAGCAAGCCATGCCGTCTTGTAAACTCCGGTAGCCAGATCGGCTCTCAACGGATCAATGTCTGTGTATTTATCCCATGCAAACCTTGCCGTAGATGCATCGGCTGCGCGAAGGCACTCAACTGGCAGCAGATCCGCTGGCGCGGCATCGGCTGGTGTCTGATCAGCTGATGCCTGCTTCTCACTCTCTTGCTCGATCTCCTGATCACTGCCAATAAAATCCGATTCTGAAAAATCAAGAGTCTGACTGCGCAATAATGCGCAAAACATCGTCTGCCGAGTGTTTTCTTTTCTGCACTTGCTTCTCTGCCTTTTCACATGTCGGTGCCATCTTGCCTTTGTTTACATTTCGCAACTCACGCACACGCAAAGTTTAGTTGCTGAGTCAACAAGTCTAGCATTCCTCCAAGCACAGAGGGAATGCCTGTGACGTGACAGTGAGATTTGTCGCCATTAACAGCTGATTGTCGCCCCCTATCCCTGGATGTCAACTTTTGTCGACATTCGCCTTCAACCCCTTCTGTCGACAAAAGTCGACATCCGCCCTAAAAGAGTTAAACAATGATATAAACAACAAAAGGAAGTTGATCGAGTGACATAGAGTGTCAGAGAAACTCAAAAACTCAAGTTCACAAAGACTCATAGTGCCCGAAATAAAAAAGATGTTGTCAGATATCAAAGTCGCCGTGAAAAGGCGCGTTGTAGCACACCATCTGAGTGTCATATGAAAGCTTATTAGGGTACAGAGAAAAGAAAAAAAATAGGCACACAGTGGGGAAAAAGCTTGAAATCTCAACTTTAATCTCGAAATTTCCACTTTAATCATGTAGTTTATTTTTTCATTAAAGTAGAACATCATAAACTTCATCTTAAAATTGTTTAATTTACTAGTCTCTCAAATCCCATTGTAACTAAAGTAGAATGTTAAATGCTTTGTTTTGTATGTGTTCTTCTATGTACTCTGTGTGCGTGAATCACTACGTGCTTATTAAACAGGCTTTCTCTTCCTCCGACAGGACACAGAATCCATTACATTCGTTATATTACAGCTCTCTGAATAAATAAAATAGGAGTTAAAGCATGTTATAAAACCTGGAAACACAGTGGCGCAGTGATAGTGATGAGCTGGCGCCCCGTCCAGAGATTGTTCCTGCCTCCCGCAAGATGCTTGCTGCTCCATGTACGACCTTTGATGAAATAATTTATTTCCACAGTACTGTCTTTTTCAAACGTACTATCCTCCAATTCCTGTCCTTCCTTTTCTTTCTCCAAGTAACCAATCACCAAACAATCAGCTCTGTAATGGACGTTAAGCCATCTGTAAGCTGAGTATGCAGATTCTTCAAAACTTTTAAGGAACATTGAAATATCTTCGTAGTACATATTTAATTATTCTATCCATCTATCCTTCCAGTGTCGCGCCAGACCCAGCAAGAATACAGCGCAAGGCAGGAACAATCACTGAACGTAGCGCCAGCTGCGTGTCCTCACATGTTTAATTATTAACTATATAGATTATTTAAATGATGTTAACATTTTATCTGTATAATGTAATAAACATATTTTGCTGCATTTCATCTTAAAATGATATCATCATCATATGTAAATATGCGCATTGTAAAGTGGCTCAGGTTGTACAATATTATAACTGTATTGCAAGTTTACAATGAGATGATTGTACTTATAAGTACAAACAGTTCTACAAGACGCACTTGATGGACTGATTGAGTGCGTTTATAGTTCTTGGGATGAAACTGTTTCTGAACTGTGAGGTCCCTAAAGGAAAGGCTCTGAAGTGTTTGCTGTATAGGAGCAGTTCAAATAGACAGCATGGCTGAGGCAGCGTTTGCTTGATGCTGTATACTGATAATTCTCTTTCCGATCAGCTGCTGTAGATCTGTGATTACACACTCAGATACAGTGATATAAATACTCCGAGTGGTGCAGCGAGAGTAATATGGAAAAAGATGATCCGCTGTGGCAACCCCTAACAGGAGCAGTTGAAAGAAGAAGAAGGTGCAGTGAGAGTAACAACGCTAAAGCAGCTATGGTATTTGGAATAGTTTGGCCATTCCGTGGTTATCAGATGCCTTAAACTAATAAACAATATTAATTTAATTCATTTCAGTGTATGTGATAAGGCTGCGTCAGGGATGTGGATCTAAAAAAGAATGGGAAGCCACACTGGAACAAAAGTACTGCTTTGACGCTGGGTGCTGCCAGTTTGCAAAACTGAACGGAGAACTTGAGTACACCAGGGTTTTAGCTAGTGTGAAAATGTGTGTGGCTTTACGCCAAATTTAGTTTTTATACATCGCTATCTGAACGTGGAAACGAGAGTACACAATATTTTTGAGCGTACGTACCATTTATACATGAGGCCCCAGGTGTTGCGCGCTTTTGATAGTGATAAGAGCAGTGATGTTGAGGAGCCTCCCATCAGCAGTGTCTTCAGACAGATAGACAAAAGTTTGGATATGGCTGTTTTTTTAGTTTTTAGTTGTTTTATAAAATATTATGTCCTTCTGTGGTTAAAAATAATAAAAAAAGAATCAAACCTGAGTCTTCATGTTAAATCTGTCCTGCTGCATTCTGATTGGTTGAGCTGTTTGTGTCAGCTATACACAGTTGGTTCTGCTGGGAGGACTTGGGATTCAAACCAAGAAACCTCTTGATTGCCAAGCAGCAGCAGCTCTGCACCCCCTGAGTTGACCTGCAAGACAGCTGTGTTTCCACTGTGCCAACTACACGGGTTATCAGATGTAACTGCTTGGAAACACACATGCATGCAAACATCTTTATTTTGTACCGAATGACATTTGGGGTTCAGTTTTCACACATTTACAGCAACATGTAAATTGAATAATTTCTTTTTCTTCAGTTTCCTTCTTGAATAAAAGCACACTTGTTTGTTATACCTTTTGTGATTTATTTGATATTTGGACTTCAGTCTTCTCACATTCTGCACTTCACGTCAACATTATATCATTTTTACTATAACATATGAAAAAACTTCTTATTTTAAATATGTGTTCAACATTTCTTGCCACGCATTTCCTATGTCATCCTACGTGTACAAAGATCACTATAGATATGGAACACACATGAATTGTATGCATTTTAATTAACAATATATTATTTACCCTCTACAACTCCCGGCACCTCACACCAAGATAATAACTTCAACGCAGACCAGCTGAGAGAATTTTGCTGTGTGATGACTTCATGCAGGTGAAATGGAGGATGGGTGAGTGCAGGCTGTGTGCTGCTAACTTACACATTTGCAAAACAAAAAACGCTTATTGGTGGGCAATTGGCACAGTGATAAGGAGCTGCAAGGAAAATGAATTTGGTCCGGGACAATGAAAATGTTCACAGGCTTCAGGCACAGGCTGCTACTGTTAACACTAGAATTACCAGAGCCTACGAAAAAACTCGTAAATCCGTCCCACCTTAAATCGCGTCTTAAATCCGTTTGCACCTCTCCGCCAGAATCCTTTGTCATCTAAATGTGCTGATAAAGCTACTAGCAGCCAGCTATTCCATCCCCCCACCGACTTAGAATGAACTTCTCTCCTAGCTCAAGCCTTGCCTTGATTTGATTACCTGGGATTGAAGTGGAGTTTTACAGTGGAAATAATTCTAGCTTTATTTGGAATACACGCATTTCATGTGTGTTCCATTTCTATAGTTGGCTGTGCAAACACATTTTTAAAACAGAAACGTTTTTCATATTCTAATAGTAAATGACAAAATGTAGGCATAAACTATATAACGTATGAAGCCTGAAGTCCATATATCAAAGAAACACTTTCACAAAAGGTACAAATAAAAGAACACGTGCGCCTTCATGCAAAAAAAAAAAAAAAAAAAAAGCCGCGTTAGCATGCCACATTGACTCTCTTACTACAACCGCCGTGGTGGCGTAATGGTATCAGCCCCTGACTGGGAATCAGAGGGTGGCGAGTTCGATTCCGCACGGCTCCACTTCGAAAAATTAACTGCTCTTATTCTTACAATTTTAGAATAACAATATAAATTTGATTTCAGTCTGTAACAGGCGGTGTAACTTATGATACTGGTAAAGGTTAGCTTTTTTTTTTTTTTTTTTTAATTCACTTTTCATTCTCGCAGTCACATTCAGAATCAATCCATACAACCCCAACTGACACAGCTGGTTTCACATAAATAAAAGTGCACTTTTATTCAGTGACTCCGTGAGAACCCTAACTACAAAGAGGACTATTTCATTTATGTTAGGTAGAATGCCCAAAGGGGACTGGGCGGTCTCGTGGCCTGGAACCCCTACAGATTTTATTTTTTTCTTCAGCCTTCTGGAGTTTTTTTTTTGTTTTTTCTGTCCACCCTGGCCATCGGACCTTACTCCTTTTTATGTTAACTAAGGTTGTCTTATTTTAATTTCTTATTTGTCTTTTATTCTTCTTTTCTTCATTATGTAAAGCACTTTGAGCTACTTTTTGTATGAAAATGTGCTATATAAATAAATGTTGTTGTTGTATAACCGAAGAATAAAGAAAGCAAGTTACAGTTGGTGGTTGATACAACAGCTTGCGTGGTGCAATGTTAAGAACTGCTGATTTCCGATCCGTGCTATATAAAATCATCACATTCAAATATTAACAGTTCCCACACACCCAAGGTCCGCCATTCCTACATTTACGACATGTGTACTTGTTGCAGTGTACACACCTCTCTGTGCTATGGTTCCTATTACAGTGAATGAGCACCTGACACTGTACTTTCTTCCCTGGGGAAGCTGAGGTCTTAGAACGGAAGTTTGTTGACGCTGTGTCATCTTTTCTTTTTCCATCGCCTTTTCCTGTAAGAAGCGACGACGAAGTTCCTCTGCAAGGTGAGCCATGAACACTCTTCTTTCCTCAGCGGACCCCGTGCATGCCTTATACAGTACATGTGCGTTCATCGCTGCTAGGTCAAGGATGTTGTACAACACAGCAACCGGCCACCTGCGTGTTCCTGTGCGCACTGAATAAGCACGCGCCGTCTGGTCCATGATGTCAACGCCACGCTGGGGAAAAAAGAAAGACAAATATATGTGACATTTTGAAGAAATCATTTTATCACCAGAAGAGCACCAGAATACTTCGTCACACTAATATTTTTTTCATTAGCATACCTTCATGTGGTTGTAGTCTGTGACCGTGTTTGTTTTTTTTTTTTTTTTATCTTGCCCAATCTCCACATCATGGTGCATTGTGCTGAGAATGCAGACAGACTTCATCTTTTTGGGCACATACACTGTCAGCATGGCACTGGGAGATCTAAACACCAGCGTGGAGAATTGTTCGTGTACTGAACTGACTTTAGCTGCAGGTGGAAGTTCCCGTCGCACTTTATTCATGGTGCCAAGCAGAGCTGTATTGCGGTGCAGCAGTCTATTAGCCAGCGAAAGTGACGTGAAGAAGTTGTCTGTTGTTACGGTTCTGCCTTTGTCCAGAAATGGCTCCATAAGCTTTATGACCACAGACTCGGAAAGCCTTTCTCCCGTGGGACGACTGGGATCTTTTCCTAAATAAGGAGTGGCATTGCACATGTACTTTGTCTCCAAATCTGCCGCAATCCAAAAAGGCAGAACCGTAACAACAGACAACTTCTTCACGTCACTTTCGCTGGCTAATAGACTGCTGCACCGCAATACAACTCTGCTTGGCACCATGAATAAAGTGCGACGGGAACTTCCACCTGCAGCTAAAGTCAGTTCAGTACACGAACAATTCTCCACGCTGGTGTTTAGATCTCCCAGTGCCATGCTGACAGTGTATGTGCCCAAAAAGATGAAGTCTGTCTGCATTCTCAGCACAATGCACCATGATGTGGAGATTGGGCAAGATAAAAAAAAAAAAAACAAACACGGTCACAGACTACAACCACATGAAGGTATGCTAATGAAAAACATATTAGTGTGACGAAGTATTCTGGTGCTCTTCTGGTGATAAAATGATTTCTTCAAAATGTCACATATATTTGTCTTTCTTTTTTCCCCAGCGTGGCGTTGACATCATGGACCAGACGGCGCGTGCTTGTTCAGTGCGCACAGGAACACGCAGGTGGCCGGTTGCTGTGTTGTACAACATCCTTGACCTAGCAGCGATGAACGCACACGTATTGTATAAGGCATGCACGGGGTCCGCTGAGAAAAGAAGAGTGTTCATGGCTCACCTTGCAGAGGAACTTCGTCGTCGCTTCTTACAGGAAAAGGCGATGGAAAAAGAAAAGATGATACAACATCAACAAACTTCCGTTCTAAGACCTCAGCTTCCCCCAGGGAAGAAAGTACAGTGTCAGGTGCTCATTCACTGTAATAGGAACCATAGCACAGAGAGGTGTGTACACTGCAACAAGTACACATGTTGTAAATGTAGGAATGGCGGACCTTGGGTGTGTGGGAACTGTTAATATTTGAATGTGATGATTTTATATAGCACGGATCGGAAATCAGCAGTTCTTAACATTGCACCACGCAAGCTGTTGTATCAACCACCAACTGTAACTTGCTTTCTTTATTCTTCGGTTATAGTCTTGAATAAAAGTGCACTTTTATTTATGTGAAACCAGCTGTGTCAGATGGGGTTGTATGGATTGATTCTGAATGCAACTGCGAGAATGAAAAGTGAATTAAAAAAAAAAAAAAAAAAAGCTAACCTTTACCAGTATCATAAGTTACACCGCCTGTTACAGACTGAAATCAAATTTATATTGTTATTCTAAAATTGTAAGAATAAGAGCAGTTAATATCTCGAAGTAGAGCCGTGCGGAATCGAACTCGCCACCCTCTGATTCCCAGTCAGGGGCTGATACCATTACGCCACCACGGCGGTTGTAGTAAGAAAGTCAATGTGGCATGCTAACGCGGCTTTTTTTTTTTTTTTTTTTTTTGCATGAAGGCGCACGTGTTCTTTTATTTGTACCTTTTGTGAAAGTGTTTCTTTGATATATGGACTTTAGGCTTCATACGTTATATAGTTTATGCCTACATTTTGTCATTTACTATTAGAATATGAAAAACGTTTCTGTTTTAAAAATGTGTTTGCACAGCCAACTATAGAAATGGAACACACATGAAATGCGTGTATTCCAAATAACGCTAGAATTATTTCCACTGTAAAACTCCACTTCAATCCCAGGTAATCAAATCAAGGCAAGGCTTGAGCTAGGAGAGAAGTTCATTCTAAGTCGGTGGGGGGATGGAATAGCTGGCTGCTAGTAGCTTTATCAGCACATTTAGATGACAAAGGACTCTGGCGGAGAGGTGCAAACGGATTTAAGACGCGATTTAAGGTGGGACGGATTTACGAGTTTTTTCGTAGGCTCTGGTAATTCTAGTGTTAAAGCAGTAAACCAGTGACATCACTGGTCACAACCTCCTAGCATGATTGCCTAGCAATACCGTAGCAAAACTACTTTAAACAAAATAAAATCTGCATACTACAAAACTTAGTGCTGGCTTGAAAAAGATCAGGGAAACATAATGGCAAAGTCATAAAAGTGTCATAGCAAAAGGCAGAGGCTCTAAACTAATAAATAATGTGTTTGATTTATCAAGAAAGCATGCATGAAAGTTACTTGAGCATCCAGAGGTTAATTTTCATTGGTCAACAAGCTAATCCTGGCAATGCCAAGTCCTGTCCCTGAGCTCACTAGTCTTGTGTCTCAAGTACACCCCTCCATGCTTACCTCTGGGGTCCTTCGCTGTGGCAGGCCACCTTTGAAAGGATTCAGCACTAAACCTCTGACTGTTTCACAATGGCCGAGGACAAACTTGCTGTCAGTCTCCCCACTAAAGCTCTGAAACCTCTTAGACACACTACGGCTCTCGCTTCATTCTTCACTGAATACCATAACTAATGCCAGGAGCCTCACCTACTGGTATCACAGATCACTGTCTGCTCCCAGTTTATGACCCTGTAAAGATCAGACCTGACTGAGCTCATCACGCTACATCACTGACCTCTAAAGGCCTTCATTAGGCATGTCTCTCCCTGCTGGGGTAAACCTGAATGGGATTCCTTATCATTATATTACTGACCTACTGAGTTAGGACCCTGCAGATCCTCAGTCAGTCATTATAAATCACCTCCACCTCTCTGGTGATTGCTGGTGTATTGTTACTGAGATAACAACAGGCTTTACTTCAGTCTAAACTGATGATTATTTGGAGAGAAACTCGACATATCAAACACTACAAGTGAAAAATTGCATCCTGAACAATTCAAATCAAAATCCACTCGGCAAGTTTCACATCAGATAAGTCGTTTGGCTTTTTAGAATTTGCAGTTTATCTATTGTCTTGTTTTCACACTTTACTCACTTGAAAGCTACATCTTAACTAAATAATCCTAAAATATTCCAAATATCCAGATAAATGAAATATTATGAGTTTTATCTATCAATCTGTAAAGAGCCCAGTTTCCACCCCCAGAAGCAAAGTTTTTGTGACAGAGACAGAGATGAGTCTTCAGGAGCTCAATGTCATCTGCATTATGCCTCACCCCACCACATGGAGAAGATGGTGGACTGTCACTGACCAGTAAAATACTGAGAGTTGGTATCTTTATTGAATTCCAAACATGGAATAGCGAGCGTAAAAACAAATCATGGAATACAGTGAAGACCTGACCTCACAACAGTCAGTGATCACTATGGCAAACCGCAAGTGGGTTTGGGCTCCCTGTGATTTAGAACTAGAAAGAGAAGATTCCAGAAACAAAGAGATGGATTTCTTATTTATGTTGGCCAAATAAAAAGCTCAAACTGTAGTATAAAGTTTTCTGGCCAGCATGTGTTGATAAATTTAATTTTGAATAGAAGTATCACCAAGACTCACATTCATGCCCTCCTCAGGTGCTCTTCAGATTCTTCTGGCCATTTTAATGTCTCCTGATCCCAAACTGTCTTGTGGTGGACTTCATTCACAGTTTCATTCCTTTGATGTGGTGCCCACTGTTGCTATGAGCCTGCTATTGACTCTGATGATGTGACCACATGTTGGTTGAATATCCTGAGGGGGACAGCAGTTGTGTCACCTATCATTGTATGCATCCTTTGAATCACTTGCTTCAATTTATTTTTGTATTGCCCAAAATCACACAAGGAGAGCCACAATGGGCTTTAACAGGCCCTGTTTTTTTAACAGCCCCCCCCAGCCTTGACTCTCAAAGAAGACAAGAAAAAACTCCCCAAAAAAATATTTTAGGGAAAAAAATGGAAGAAATCTTGGGAAAGACAATTCAGAAAGAGACCTCCTCCCAGGTAAGTTGGGCATGCAATGGATGTCAAAAAATGGTGTAAATACAACACAATACACAGAACAGAAAACAAGTCAAGTAATTCTCTCCATCATGGCCACCTCACAAATACAACACAACAGTACAAACAACTTAGTTCCTGCACAGCGCATGTCACCAAGAGACCAAGCGAAAACTCTCAGGACAAAATGCCAGGATAGATGACACCACTCACTAAATGCAGAACTATGAGCATACAGATTTAAAACACATCAAAGAAAAGTAAAAAACAAATAAACATAAATGAAAACCAACAACTTCATCTGTCCATCAGCAGATTATAGAAAAAGAGTCAGACAAACCGGACACAGTCAGAATCCTGTGATACCAGTGCAACACAGCTCGATGTTTAGTCTCATGCTAGTGGCTCGAACATAAAGGCCCCTTGTGGGTCTCCATCATGACCCCAATACCAGATTGCTGAAGACTCTTCTGTGTAGTTTGAGAAGCTCGACTCTTTTGGTCTTTAAATCTGCTTATTGTTGTTCTGTTTTATTGTGTCAAATCATTTAGTTTGATCACATTGTACTAAACCACTATAGGAGTCTTGATTGTAACACTCCCAGGGTCATCACTCAGTGTGTATAAAGTTTATCTTCTGGTGAGCTGGACATCAAATCCACTCAGAGTACGTTTAACATAAAACAGCTGCTATAGGTCACATTATGTCAGCACTCGCCCATCAGTTGTCTCCATCAATGTCCTCTTATCTTGTCTTTGTGCTCAGGATGGCTTCTGGCCACCAACAACTCTGGTATGAACAATATGGTTGGAAAAAAAGACAGAAAAATGAAAACTTTTCAGAATAATTAAGGGAAAAACTCCAATCTCGTCTTTTAGATTTACATGCACTGTCAGGTTTCCTACCCTCCTTTTTTTCCTCAGCCTAATGTCTCCAGGGGGTCCTTCCTGTGGTGGGCTGCTAAATCAGTGCTCAGTTGTCCTGAGGGTCAATGGAATCTGAGATCTGGACATGATTGGATGGACGAGAAAACTGAGGGAACTTCCAAGAGTAGCTTATGGTTATTGTTTGTGTGAAACTGAAATGACATCCTTAGTGTGAAAAGAGAGGAGACTTTCAGAAATGAGGAATCTAAGAAAACTGATCAAACAGAAGCCTCTTGTGACGAGGTGTTAATCAACTTGCAGTAATTCATGTCTGTTATTTTTTTTTTCAGAGATGGCAAAGCATCCAGGTAAGTCCACGGTTTTGTAATTTGTGTTGTTTCTCATTTACTTAATTTACTTACAGCTTCAACAGTGGACCACCCAGCATGATGATAAAATTATTGCGGCCCAGTAAGGCGTCACAGATGCCACAGGCAGTTTGGTCAGACTGGGAAAGCCCACCTGAACTTGTAAGCAATCAGCTGGTGGGAATCAGTTTACATTTGTCAGCTCAATTAGGGCAACCACTTGATCTGATTGGGTGTTTAGAGTAAGTGGGAGGGGGGATTGAAGGTTTGGGAAGGGGGTGGAGACTGGCGGAGCGGGGGTGTTGGGCATTTATGACCAAATTAACAAACATTAAAGATAAAAGGAATCTGTGACAAAGAAGTGAACTTCTTAAAAAGGATGAAACTGAATAAAAGAATTTAAAGACGCTGAAAAGCAGATGCCAGTTTGTAGTGCACCCCCTGACTTCTAACAAGCGTAAAGGTTGCCTCCAGATTTATGTAGAAAAGAAGGAGCTATGCTTTTAAAATGAGGGTCAACATCTAAACCCTGCAGAACTTCCTCCCTGACACCCGCATATTAACAACAGCCCAGGAGAATACTTATGTAGATAAAACACATCCAACAAACACATTTATAAATATACCTTATTTACTATAATAACTACTTACAAATACAGAAAAGCAAAATAATGACAAAAGTACTAAACAAACCCCCATATGATGACATTAACAGTCCTGGAAAAAGTCCTTACTGTAGGTGATGAAAGGGGTTCTGGAAACTTAAACAATGCTTAAAGGATAGAAAGATGTGGTGAAAGTTTATTTTAATAACCTGCTTCAAAGAACTTGGACAGTGCTTACAGTCCTAACCACCAGAGTCCAGAAGAACAATAGTCTTCAGAGGCGCACCTCTTCACAAAGAGCATCGGGTGACTGGAGTAAGAAGGGAAAGAACTCACTGCTGTCCTTAAATCCAGTGGCTGAGCATCCATCCTCCAAGTTAACAAAAGGTTTAGGAGCTGTGGGTGGTGGACTCGATTGAACAGGTACAATCAAAACAGTCCCGCCACATCCTTCTCTCCTGGCTTTATCAGTACAGTGCATTCAAACCACAAACTCCAAATCACACAAGCACCCCGAACAACAGGCACAGACCCCAATTTACAGAGAGGAATCAGTGCCACCGGTATTCTTGTTCACATTTAACAATCAGTCATCAGGACATTTGTACACACAAATGAAACCCCCTATGTGACAACGAAAGTGACCTTCAGTGTGTAAGCTGGCAGTGTGAGGTGTACAAAATGTAAATCAGAGTGAGAAACGCAGGCTCTCAAAGGCAAAAGGGTGGGAGAGTGCGACAGGTAATGTGCTGTCTTATGGAGGTGCAGTAGTTAGTGGTCTGGATTTGAGTCCTGCACACAATGGGGGTCTGTGTGGCTGCTGCATGTTCTCCCTGTCTCTCTGTTTTTTTCTCTTGATTGGTTGGATTTTTCAAACCACACTCCAATTTGTGTCTTTTATTTATTTATTTATTTTTAAATTTTATTGATTTTATTGAAATCACGCAACATTCCATACAAATAGATACATTTTTACAAAAATAGGACTGAAAACAAATCAACCCCCACCCCTGAGAAAGAGAGCTAAGCCAGCAGAGTTAAACTTAAAGCTAATAAAAATAAGTAAGTAGATGAATGAATAAGTGACTAAAGATAAATGGAGAAGAAGAAAAAAGGGGAGAGAACCTGCTTCCTCAGTGCTTTAAAAGATCCATTACCCAACCCACTATATCCTAGCTACAGGGTCACGGGGGTGCTTTAAAAGCTTATTCTAAAATGTTATTGATGAGATCCTGACAGGTTTTGAAGAAGTTTTGCACAGACCCTCTAAGTGAGAATTTGATTTTTTTCCAGTTTCTACTTGTATAAAACATCAGTTACCCACTGACTTATAATAAGTGAGTTAGGATTCTTCCAGCTGAGCAAGATAAGTCTACGTGCTAATAGTGTAGTAAAGGCGATCACAGTTTAATAATAATAATAATAATTCTTTGCATTTATATAGCGCTTTTCTCACTACTCAAAGCGCTCAGCATTTGCAGGTTAAGGACCTTGCTGAAGGGCCCAGCAGACCAGAGTCCCTATTGGCGTTTACGGGATTCGAACCGGCAACCTTCCGATTGCCAGTGTAGATCCCTTGCCTCAGAGCCACCACACAGTTTGTTTGTCCTTCTCCACTTGAAGCCCCTCTGTAAGCCCACCAAACACAGCTGTTAGTGGATTAGGAGGGATTGTGATCTCAAGGCTGTCTGAAAGGCACTTAAAGATTTTGGTCCAGAATGATGTTAGTTTGGTACAGGCCCAGAACATGTGACCCAGTGTGGGCTGGGACTTGATTGCAGCGTTCGCAGGTTGGATCTTGCCCTGGAAACATTTTGGACAGTTTTAAGTGAGACAGATGTGCTTGATATATAATTTTAATTTGAATAATTGTATGCTTTGCACATATGGAGCTCAACTGATTTCTCTGCATTGCTACTTTCCACTCCTTTTCTGAGATACTGAGTGAGAGATCCTTTTCCCAATTTGTGTGTTAATTGACAGTTCTAAATGTCCCGGTGACAAAAGCACCTTTAATGGTTTCAACCCTGAGTTGAATTAAACAAGTCTGATTATGTATATCAGATTATTACTAAGTTATTACAGAGTACGTCATTACACAGTTTTCTGAAAAGTCTTTGTTCACAGGGTTTCCATTTACTAAAATACAAAATTGCATAAACTTCACCTCCATGTCATTTCACTGTCCTCTGTCATTTTATTAGACTTTTCTAAACTGCATTTGCTATGAAAAATTAAGTAAAGGCCCAACTCTAAAGAGGAGCAATGGAGGAGCAGGTAACAGTATGACAATGTGGCCCACAGTGGTCAACCTCCCTTGGTTTTCTTTCCACTCTAAGTTATCAAGCATTTCAAAAAGAGTCCAGTTCTCCATAAAAGCAATATATTGGGACCTCTGAAGTGAGCTTTGAACAAACCCAAAAGTCTTGTAGTGGTGCAAGAAGCTGTTTTTATTTTTTGAAGTCTTGACAGAAGAACCGAAAAGAAAAATACTGAAACTAGAAATAACAGCAGAATCGTGTGAAGTTTCTCTTCCAGATGAAATTGAGTGTTAAATGTTCTTCTTTACAGAAGGCCTCAATTGCAATGAGTACCCTCATAAACTCCTGCTAGCTGCCCTTTTCACTCAGTTACTTATCAAATGCATTTTATTTGTTGTGATTAGCATTATAAATATTGTAGACAAGCCAAACCACACTGCCCCCTAGAGTATTTAGGGACTGCTAATACTTTAGCTGAACATCCTCAACTCTTCTCATCGTCGTCATATCAGACAGCTGTAAGCCTTTTTTATCTCACTAATAAGTACAATTCTGGCTTCCAATTAAACAAATGGGCTCCCTGTAATCCCCCAGTTTAACAGAACCTTTCTCTTCTCTTGCCTTCAGGTTGGTCACTTTTTCGTCATTGTTCTCACTGTTCTTCTCAGGATACATTTCTTCTTGGTCATTCTGACCCACCTACCCGTTCTGCTGTCATTGTATGTCTCCTAAATTTTCTGGTGATGTTTGATGTGAGGTGGCCTATACTGCCTCCTAGAGTAATGGTGTGGGTATACATGGCACATTCTGGGAACTCACAGTGATGTTGTTCATTTTACTGATGTGTTTTATTGTCCTTTTGTAATCCGCTCTCTGGACAACAAAGTCATCTGACAGTTTAGATCATGAGGAGCTCTTACTGACCTGCTGGTAATGTGATGACAGTCCCTGAACTCTACCTAGAAATTTTAATACAAATGAAAACCTTCCAAATGCATTATTTACCATTTCCACTTTGGATAATACAAATCCTGCCCAAGTAGCAACTCTTTGCCTGTGATAAAGTAGAGACAATGGAGGAGACGTGTCAGCCATAGTGGTAAGAGTGTGGACAGAAGAGGTGAGAGGAGCCACAGGGCAGCTTGAAACTGAAGTGTTTTCATTGATTCAGCAGAGGGGTCCATTTCAGTAGTTTTTATCACAACATGGATGGAACAGTTGAGACTGTGAAGGAGCTGGGATTGATGTGCATTTACTTGATCATTGACAGGTGTACCAGACTGACTTTTGATCCCCTGATGTCCACAGCTCCTTCATCACGCTCCTTCTTTCTTTCCTCACTGCAGCTTTGACTCTGAAGTTTTCTAAAGTTATTAATGGATTCTCACATGAAGATCTCCTCAAGATCACGGAGTACTACATGCCTCAGCTGGCCTATGTAATGAACTTCAACATCAGCAGCGTCCTGCAGCTCCTGGTCACCAAGCGCATCCTCACCAATGATGAGGCAAAGGTAGGCTGTCTTCCTGTTACTGGTGTTTACTGGTCTTTGGGCCTTTCCAGTTTTTATTGACATTCCTGAAGATTAGATGGGTGGCAGCAGATGTGAATTTAAATGACAGAGTCACCATTGAATCTTGAGAGATAGTGAGGACTGACGATAGAGGAGATGTGCAGGTGTGTGTGGATGTCACGTTTGGGAAGTAAAGTCACAACAAGCGGTAGCTCCATGAAGCAGGCAGAGGGGAGATGTTCATGGGCTAAAGTACAGGCTGTGATCATAAGACCATAAGACAAGTTCATATGAAGGCCATTTAGGTCAAAATGGCTCATCAAGCCCAAGTCATTTAACATTCTGGAGGGTCCCAAAGACCTGCCATCTACCACACTGCTTAGTGACTCACACGATGTTATCTGTGGCTGTCTATGTGAAGTCAAATGTCCACATGTTTGTGTGAAACTCACCATCAATGGTTTTCAATGGCATTCTAGTTGAACGAGTCATGTTAAAGAAACAGCTGCTGTCCACCAAACTCGGTCCCTTCATCATTTTGAACACTTTCATGATGTCACCTCTAAATCTCTGTCTGGTACCACTAAAGAGATTCAGCCCAACATCCCATGAGCCTTATAAGTCACTTGTGTTTGTGTATGTAATATTTTACGCCACATGTGTGACACTTCAGCAGTTACATCAAACTTCATCTGGCTATGTCCTCTCCTCGGCCCTCTGCTCTTCTGTATCTCCAGGCTTCCCCTTGGCCAGGTATTTGTAGTGTTGGATTGGGTTGTCATTTTTATGCAAATGACACTCAAATCTATGTCAGTGTTAAAAATTAAAGTTCATCAGAGCTTCCTCAGCTCACAATTTGCCTCAGTGAAATGAAAACCTGGATGGAATTTAACTCTTTAAAATGAAAGCGTAACAAAAGTGAAGTCCTGCTATCTGGCACTAAAGCTCAGCTAAAGAACATGATGAGCTCCTTCTCAATCACCCTTGGTCATGACACCATCAGATCTTCTTTTTCTGCCAGGAGTCTTGGTGTCCTTTTTGTTTACTCCTTTTCTTATTCCACTCACATAAACCACATTATTTAACTTTCCTACTTTCACCTCTGTCACGTATCCCATGTTCGCTCATTCCTCTCCTCTTCTCATGCTGAAACACTCATTATCATGCATCGACTAATGAAACTCCCAGCTCCTAGGTGCCCCTTCTAATCTGTTATCACAGCTCCAGTTGATTTAAAACTCTGTTTCCAAAGTCCTGACACAGACCACAACAACAAGCAGATGACAGCCATCTTGCTACACCTTCACTGGCCCCCTGTGTCTTACAGGACTAAATCTTAAAGTCTATTAATCCACTCTAATAAAAAAATGTCTGTCTGTCCGGTTGGTATGTCCCTGTCATTCTAAAAGATGCTGCATCACAAACAGTTTTGGTAATAAAATGCATCGCATTTGTCATTCCAACAGATGGCACATCACATACATTAACACTCCTTTTATGAATCCTATACCAAATGGCATATTACAGAGACATATGCCTTGCATTGTGCACTCCAAACATTAACACTGATTGTCTGCATTAATTACTTAGACTACAACATGTTTTAGATGGTTAGCACAACTCGTAACCATCACTAGGCTCTTGTCTGCCTACTAAAGTCCACTTGTTGTGCCCCACACTAACCCGCGCTCTGTGGGTGACAGAGCCTTCAGCTGTAAAGCAACCGGACTGTGGAAGAACCTCCCTAAATTAATGAGATCTCCTGACAGCACTCATTCTTAAAATAAAACAACTTCAAACATATTTGTTCAGGAAGGCATTTATCTTTGAAATATGGAGATGGGGCACCTCGTGTATAAATATAGGGTACATAGTGAATGGTGACTCCCGTATATTATGAGGATTGTCTTTAAATAAAAAGAAAGAAAAAAGAGCAATAGGCTGTATGTCAGTGTTACTCCATTGATAAAGTCCTTTCTGGTTGGAGTCCGCTGACTGCCGGCTTCTTGGTGGTGCCAGTTCTTATGGAGTCATTGATAGGAAGAGGCGGGGTTATGAGCAGAAGAGGAAGTGACATCACAGCTCTTTGTGCCGTCAATCTTCTGTCCTGAGGATGAGAAAAGTGAAAATCATGAGAATGACAGCGCCACCTCCCAGCTCGGAGTAGAATTACCATTGTTAAGTGAGCCCTGAAACAGTGACAGTGGTTAGTTAACTGGTGTCTCATAATTAGCTTAGAATAACTTCAGGTTTCCAGTAAGGAGACTAAGGCTAATTTGTCAGTTGTCCATATTTGACTGGTATAACTTACTAAAAATAAGCATTAAGCCACATTATAAAAGAAAACCCCTCTATTTGTGTGAGGCAAACGTTATATGGCTTTTGAGAGAGGAAGATGAGGCCAATGAAATGGAAGGAAGACACGCAGCTTTTAATAGGAGAAGGCAATGTTGGTATGAATGAGAGAGCAGGCACAGGCCATTCTGAAGGTGCACTGAAACATCATGATGTCTGAATGAAGAAGAGGAGAAGGGCTGTGCCTTGAAGGTGGTGCAGACTTTTAAAGATCAGCTCAGTTGGCTTAAGAAGAACAAACTCTTTAAACTATGTGGACATCTCTATACTGAACCAAAACTTGCTTTTATTGACATTGATTTGATCTGCGTGATAACAGAAAGGAGCCGGTGGCCAAGGCTTCAGGTGTCACAAATGATGGCAGTGGTGCCGCAGTCCATTCTTTGGTTGGGCGTCTTGTAGTTGAGGATGGACAAGGCAAGTGAGGAGACCACCACAGGGTTAAACCATGCAAATAGGTGCTAAGATTATTAACAACAATGTCATTGTGCAAAAGGTGCAAAGAGAGAAATCAATAATGAATAATGAAATAAATATATTATATTCTTAAAAACAAAAGGTTGTCCAGTCATAAAAGCAATAAATAAAAGCACATTAAAATCCGCAGGAGAAATGTCCAAACAGTCCTTCACAGAGCAGCAGCCCATCCAGCAATCTCCTTACAGTCCGTGGATGAGGCCTTGTCACATCATGGTCACTCACCTGATGAATCCACTAGTGACTCATTGCTCACCCCGTCCACTCCTTCCTCATGCATCTTTGCCACCATTTTTATAAGTTTTCAATCTCCCTCAAGTGTCCTCCTGCCTTTCCTTCACCACATTGGCATCCTAGGTAATTCCATCGTATTCGGGCTCCTGGGCAGTCGCTCTTCATCACCTCAGTGGTCTGAACCCGGTCCCCGCTCATCACTGAGCAGACCTGCTCCTTCTGAAGGCACATCTGTATCATTATGTCAAACATTTCTCTGACTACTCGCTTTCACCCTGATCTTCCTTGTCTCCCTCTTCATCGATTGATTGGTCCAATCCCTTTTTCTCTTCTCCTCTCCATTTTATTTTTTTTTTTCAGGTGCCCCCTTTATAAACTTCTTGCTGAGCTGCTCTTAATACTCTCGTGAAGCTGTGACACGTGTGGTGGTGTTAATCATCTTGACTGAATGTTACATGTCACACATACAACAGCGTGACTCCTCTCAATCAGCGCGACTCCCTGCCCCCCCCGAGTACATTATCACTTCAATATTAATAAACACTGATGGCAGCACAAAATATGTAACATGTTGTCAAACAAATGTATTAATTCCTGAGCAGAGGGATGTTTCTTAAGCAGAATAAAGTGAGTTGCCTTTGAATATCTCTGTACTTGTTGTTAATACAAAACAAAATTGACAATCAAGACGAGATTTTTAATTTTTTAAGCAGCAACAAGTAAAAGTGGGAAATGGAGAAAGCAATGAGATAATGGAGAATGAGACTCAGGCCAGGAAACTGAAAGAAGCACACCAGACCCAAACATCAAGGCACAAAACAAAAGTCAAAGTCAAACAAAAACAAGAAAAGCTTCTTATACTTACTAAGATTCTTTTAGTGTTTCCAAATGGCACATGTCTTCTCAGACCTGGCTTTAGCTACAACAAACAGCTCCACTCATTTTAAAAAATAACCCATCACACCGAAAGTCTTCCTCTGCTTCCTTACTGGCAGTGGCCCATCACACTGACACCAGTCATTCCCCCAGGGTCCTGAGCTGTGCTGGATTGCAGTAAACCAGCTGTTGAACCGGGGGGGGGTTTGTCAGATGAGGTGGTCTTTTACACGATTCCACACATCTCTTTTGATGGTTGGCCACCAAGCGACAGCTAAAATCTTTTTGATGGCTTTGAATCTCCACAGGTGATCAGTCAAAGGCGTATCATGAAAATACTTCAGGAACTCTGAGATGATGGCCTCAGGGATGACAAGTTGAAAACAATCACCCCCTAATTTATATGGAATCTACTAGTCAAACACTCCCTGGAGTTCCTTAAAATGAATACAACAAGTCCTTTCACCTGAGTGCTCCTTCGTCCGAACAAACAGAGGGCTATGACCCTGGACCTTAGAAATGTCTTGTAAGTGGCTCCATTAACCAGGACAACACATTAGGCACTGCATTTCCACATCCCTTTCAATGGTGTACCTGGAAAATAAATTATTATAGTTGTGAAAGATAGCCCGGCCACAGACAGACACGACAACACAGCATCCACAACACACATGTCTGTTTACAATAATATTTACATGTATTTACACAGTCCAGTCCTTGGTTCTCCTGGCCACCTCCACTCCTGTCTTGCAAGCTCTGTCCTCATCCACCCGACTGCAGCCCTCTGAATGGAGTGAGGCGGCCCCTTTTATCCTGTCCTGGATGTGCTCCAGGTGCCTGATGATGAACTTCTGGCAGCATTCCCCAGTGTGGCAGAAGTGCTGCCCTTCCACCCGGAAGCACTCTGCGCATAAACCATTCCTGGGGCCTCATGTATAAACGGTGCGTACGCACAGAAATGTTGCGTACGAATGTTTCCACACTCAAATCACGATGTATAAAACCTAAACTTGGCGTAAAGCCACACACATTTCCACAGTAAGTCATACCTTGGCATACGCAATTTCTCCCCTCGGTTTTGCAGACTGGCGGCACCCAGCATCAAAGCAGTGCTACTGTTCCTGTGTGGTCACCCTTTCTTTCTTAGCTCCACATTCCCGACGCGGCTTTATAAATACACTGAAATTAACTGCATATTGTTTATTAGTGTAATGCATCTGATTGTAATTAACCTGTAGCAATATAATGGTCCAGGGAATAGCCATAGTATTCCAAATACCAAAACTGATTTAGCGTTGTTACTCTCACTGCATCTTGTTCTTCATTTTGCTGCTCCCGTTAAGCGGATCATCTTTTTCCATATTACTCTCACTGCACCACTCGGAGTTTTTATATCACTGTATCTGAGTGTGAATCACAGCAGCAGCTGATTGGAAAGAGAATTATCGGTATACAGTTTCAAGTACACACTACCTCAACCACGGCAAAAAGCGTCAAAGCCTTTCCTGTATGGACCTCGCGTTTCAGAAACAGTTTCATCCCAAGAACTATAAACGCACTCAATCAGTCCATCAAGTGCTCCTTGTAGAACTGTTTGTACTTATAAGTACAATCACCTCACTGTAAACTTACACTACAGTTATAATATTGCACAATCTGCGCTACTTTATAAAGCGCGTATGATGACAATATAATTTTTAAGATGAAATGTAGCAAAATATGTTGCTTATAGTATACAGATAAAACTTTAACTTCATTTAAATAATCTGTATTGTTAATAATTAAACATGTGAGGACACGGTGCCGCAGCGCTAGCTAGTTCATGGATAGCTCCTGCCTTGCGCTGTATTATTGCTGGTGCTGACGCGACACTGGAAGGATAGACGAATAGAATAATTAAACATGTACTACGAAGATATTTCAATGTTCCTTAAAAGTTTTGAAGAATCGGCGTTCTAAGCTTACAGATGGCTTAATGTCTATTACAGAGCTGATTGTGTGGCGATTGGGTATTTGGAGAAAGAAAAGTACGTTTGAAAGAGACAGTACTTCTGTAATAAATTATTTCATCGAAGGTCGCACATGGCGCAGCAAGCCTCTTGCGTGAGATATGAACAATCACTGCGCCACCGTGTTCCCATGTTTAATAACATGCTTTCATTGCTATCATCATGAAAATGATATCACGTATACATCTCAGTATTTTAATTATTCAGAGAGCTGTAATATCTCGAATGTAATAGATTATGTGTCCTGTCGGAGAAAGAGAAAGAACGGAAGCACGTAGTGATTCACGCACATAGAGCACATAGAAGATCACATACAGAACAAAGCATTTAACGTGCTACTTGAGAAACTAGTAAAATAAACGATTTTAAGATGAAGTTTATGATGTTCTACTTTAATGGCAAAATAAACTATGTGATTAAAGTGGAAATTTCGAGATTAAAGTTGACATTTCGTGCTTTTTTCCCACTGTGTGCCTATTTTTTTTCTGTACCCTGATAAGCTTTCATATGACACTCAGACGGTGGGCTACGACTCACCTTTTCATGGCGACTTTGATATGTGATTTCTTTTTTATTTCGGGCACTGTGCGACTTTGTGAACTTGAGCTTTCGAGTTTCTCCGACACTCTGTCACTCGATCAACTTCCTTTTGTTGATTATCCCACTGTTTAAACCAACAAATAGTACGTTTTTCCTTTGCCTCCACTTGGTATTCGCTGAAATTCTTATATTTTCTCCTGTGCTTTTCCCATTGTCTTTTCACAGAAGGCTATTTATATTGATTTGCATATTCAAAGAGGCGTAATTCTGGGAGGAGTTGGGGCGGGACAGAAGGCGCGTGCACGTGCGTTACTTTTCATGCTGATCGGGATTTATGTAGTGGAAGAACGTGAAATTTTGCGTGCGCACAGATTCCTGCATCTGGATTTTTCTGTGCGTACGCACAATCCCGCTTTTGTGCTTACGCCATGTTATAGTGTGAGTTCTACGTACGGCGTTATACATGAGGCCCCTGGTCTGTCAGCACTTCTTGGTGTCCCGGCAGTGCTATCCCCCAGGGATCAAGGACCAGCCGGGTACCCAGGGAAAAGAAGTGCCACTCTCCTGGTTCCTCTTTCCTCCAGGCATCCCAGCGGGGCAGGGTTCCTGGCCATCTATCACATAGTCTTAAAACTTACCTGGCAATTAAAAGCCCATGTCAGAGCACAGGGGTCAGTGATGACATCATCCATGGTTCCTCTAAATACTTCTGTTCTGTTGTGAAATAATTCAGCTCCAGAGCCCAATGAGATCATGAAACGCAGCTGATTACCTTTTCTTGTCTATCCTCACACTGCATTAGCACGACTCCCCGAGCCTAAGGTCAATTGCATCGTTTATATCTCGAAGAAGAGCTGAGGATTTTATTACAAGGTTCTTAAGCTTCTAGAAAGACTTCTGACATGATAAGCTGGTACAAAGGGGTCAGAAAGTAAGCCAAACAAGGAGTACATTTGTGAAACCACTCTCTCATTTCCAAAAAATGCTGTAACTTTTTTTTACTTCTGTAGGATCAGAAGTTTCGATGGCCTCCACCTTCTCCCTGTCCACATGAACCCCTGCATCAGACACCACATTCTCCAGGAAAACTAACAGAAAATTAGCAGAAAAATTAGCCCATTCCAGGATAGAGAATCCAAGTTGAAGTCTCACAAGTGTTGGTGCAGATTTGGAGAAAAAAATGATGATATCATCTACTGTATATACAGTAATCCCTCACTTATCGCGGGAGATAGGTTCCAAGGCCAACCGCGATAACTGAATTTCCGCGAAGTAGGGACACCATATTTATTTAATTATTTAACGTGTATTTGGACGTTTTTAAACCCTCCCTGTATTGTTTACAACCCACCCTTTACTCTATTAATAACAGGGACAACTGCTGAGCAATATGAAATCGGTATATAAGTTTACACTTACTGTATAGCGAAGTACACGTAGCTATATATGACGTGATGATAGTGATGAATATGCTGCGCAGTAAAAATGATGACACTTGCCTAATGCCTGACTTTATTGAAAAGAAACAGGCTCGCAGGCTCGCTCTCAGCTACACACGCACTCTCGCTCTCTCTCTCTCTCTCTCTCTCTCATTCTCTCTCTCTCAGCAGCATGTGAGCCCCCCCTCCCCCCTCTCCTCTCAGCTGCACACGCACTCTCGTGCTCTCTCTCTCTCTCTCTCTCAGCAGCATGGGAAACTGGCTTGTTCATATACCGAGTGTGCGTTCGTGAACCGAGGTTCAACTGTATATTTAAAAACCCGCGAAGTCGTGAATCCGCGAAAAGTGAACCGTGAAGTAGCGAGGGATTACTGTACACATAACAGCATTTTCAATTGATGACCTCAAAACCTGTCCCATTAACTTTTGAAAAGTGTCCCCTGCATTTTTAATCCAAAGGGCATTGCACAGAAATGGAGGAATCCCTCTGATGTCACTACTGCAGTTTTTCCTATGCTATTCTCATTCATCTCTACCTGCCAACATCTTGATTGTAAAGTGCAGAGGGCTAAAAATTAGGGTTCCAGGCATGGACTCTCAAACATCATGTACCAAAGACATGGCATAGACATCCAGGGGTGTTTTAGCATTTAATGCCCATAGTCTACACAACACCTATAGGGGCCATTAGGCTTTGACCTACAGGTGACTCCCAAGCCGAGGAAGAAGATCTTAAAATCCCCTCCTTTTACACCTTAGTCACACTGTATTTTATGATTTGATTTTTCATGGGAGAAACTCTGTGCTGTTTTTCTGGGTTTCTAGGTTGTCTGTAACACCTGCTTGGTTCACTTAGTATCATGAAAAGTGTCACTGAGTCACATAAATGACAATCAGTGCTGATATATGTTACACTGAGAAAGATTTGGGAACTCAGGTGAATATTAAACCCTAAATTACCTCAAGCACTACACTCCTGAAACATCACAACACAATCACCACAATAATCCTATGAGAAGCAGAACTGCATTGAAGGACAAAATTCAGTATCCTAGCTTGAAATCAAAATGTCACTTACCGTCCCCTTTACAAGTACAGTGATCCCTCGCTATATCGCGCTTCGCCTTTCGCGGCTTCACTCTATCGCGGATTTTATATGTAAGCATATTTAAATATATATCGCGGATTTTTTGCTGGTTCGCGGATTTCTGAGAACAATGGGTCTTTTAATTTCTGGTACATGCTTCCTCAGTTGGTTTGCCCAGTTGATTTCATACAAGGGACGCTATTGGCAGATGGCTGAGAAGCTACCCAACTTACTTTCTCTCTCTCTCTCTTGCGCTGACTATCTGTGATCCTGACGTAGGGGGTGTGAGCAGGGGGGCTGTTCGCACACCTAGACGATACGGACGCTCGTCTAAAAATGCTGAAAGATTATCTTCACGTTGCTACCTTCTGTGTGCAGCTGCTTCTTGAAGCGACATGCTGCAAAAGCTCAAAGGGCACGTATTGATTTTTGACTTTGTTTTTCTCTTTCTCTCTCTCTCTCTGCTCCTGACGGAGGGGGTGTGAGCTGCCACCTTCAACAGCTTTGTACCGGCGGTGCTTCGCATACTTAAAAGCCAAACAGCCCTATTGATTTGTCTGTTTCTGACATGCTCTGCTCCTGGCGCGCACTCCTTTGAAGAGAAGATATGTTTGCATTCTTTTAATTGTGAGACAGAACTGTCATCTCTGTCTTGTCATGGAGCACAGTTTAAATGAAGCTCCTCACTGACCTCCTGACTTCTTTCCACCTTCCACTTCCTAGTTATCCTTAGTTTTTCCAACAATCAGCTCACACAGAACATTTTCCATATAATGTTGGGTCGTTCCTTTAATTGCAGAGAGAGGCAGACTATAAATCCAGGGGACTGCATACAGAAACATTCATCAGGCAGACCGTATTAGTGAGACAGTTAACTACAATTTTCCCCAATAAATAACATTTCTGTTTTTATGCATTCAGAGACAAGTCGCTCTCATCCATCCACTCCTCTAACTCACTGACACAATTCATGAAGGACACCATTGGAGAAATGTCATTTGGTCTAAATGGAAGGAACAGCTGAGAAATCTAATCAACAAGCTGGTTAAATCTACAGATCACACCAAACTGTGTGGAAGGGCAGATGATGGAGAATCAGCAGAATTGTTACAGAGGGACTTGAACAGCACACTGGCTCGAGCAGATTTGCGGATGATGAAATGTAATATTACACGTATCACATGTGGGAAGTAAAAATGTGGGGTTTAAATGCACAATGGAGGGTTTGAAACTTGAAAGTACCACTCATGAGAAGGTCCTGGGAGTCGCAGTGGACTCATCACCATCTACGTCAAGATGGTGGACAGAAAACATTAAAATACTGAAGTGCTGTTGTCTAAAAGCAGACAGCAAAACTATGAGTGAAGTGAATTGTGATAAGTTGTTAACCAAATGAGGAGCTGTCGCCAGAACAAGGACCCTAAAACCATGAACTTAGGTGAGAAATGGATACTGTGAGTTAGAACATTAGAACAATCTAGACAAGAACAGGCCATTCACACCAACAAAGCCCGCCAGTCCTATCCACTTAATTCTTCTAAAATAACATCGTCAAGTTTTTTTATTGATTTTATTGAAATCACACAACACTCCATACAAATAGATTATTTTTTACAAAAATCGGATCAAAAATAAATCAACCCCCCTCCCTGAGAAAGAGAGCTAAGCCAGCTAAGTCATTTTGAAAGTCCCTAAAGTCTTACTGTCCACTACACTCGTTCTTTGTGTAAAGAAAAACTTCCTAATGTTTGTGTGACATTTCCCCTTCACAAGTTTCCAACTGTGTCCCCGTGTTCTTGATGAACTCATTTTAAAATAACAGTCTCGATCCACTGGACTAATTCCCTTCATAATTTTAAACACTTCACTCAGGTCTCCTCTTAATCTTCTTGGCCTGGAGACCCAAACTGCACACAGGACTCCAGATGAGGCCTCACCAGTGTGTTTTAAAGCTTGAGTAGATCCTCCTGTGACTTGTAGTCCACACGTCAAGGCACTGAATAACCTGACATTCTGTTAGCCTTCTTAATGGCTTCTGAACACTGTCTGGAAGTCAATAGCTTAGAGTCCACTATGACTCCTAAATCCTTCTCATAAGGTGGACTCTCGATTTCAGACCGCCAATTGTGTATTCATATCTAACATTTTTACTTCCTATGTGTAATTCTTTACATTTACTGACATTAAATTTCATCTGCCACAAATCTGCCCAAACATGTCTGCTGTCCAAGGCATTCTGTGATGATATAACGGATTCCAAATTATCTGCCAATTGATCTTGAATATCCCTGTTAGCACCACCTTTTGGAGAGTTTCACTCCATGCAGGCTGCTCACCTCTCCATTCACACTCTGATTCTCTGCCTTTTCATTTTACATGTCGTCAGTTCTCGTCACACCAGGCTGATGTTTTCCTCTCTTTGATTTCCTTTCCTTTGGACAGATCAGCTTCATCTAAGGCCTCCATCACTCGTTTATTAGATTCCAGGCTCAGGTTTGAGGTTTATTTATCTGTCAGTAAAGTTTAAAATTCAATTGTTGTTTAAATGTTTACACAGTTGGGCCTCAACTGAATGTTTATTGTCAGAGTAAGAAGAAAATTAAAGATAATCCAATGAAGATGTGAAATGGCATCACTGACAAGACAGGAGAGATGATGACATTCTTTATGTGAACACCATGGCAGATGATTCAGTTTAAATGATCAGCACTGGTCACCCAGTGGTCATCTCTAAACTAGACATCTGCTCACTCCAATGTCTTTCAGAGAGTCAAAGTCAAAGAAGACTCTGAGGGGACACCAGGTGTGGAGTTCTTCATTGGTGAGGTGATGAAGAAGGACAAAGCAGTGCTGGTCAGCCTGTGGGAGGCACTGGCTGAAGAATTTGCAAGATGTCCATCACCAAATGTGAAAGGAATCCTGGATGAGGTGACCGAGTGGGGTGAGTTACTGGTCTCATTTTATTAAAGTCACTGTGGTCTCATCACTGTCCACACACATACGGTAAGAGCAGGATGTAGAAACACCATGCACAATAAGACCTCCCAGCTCAATTAGTAGACGTGTTCCAGCAGTCTGGCGGGGACCACCAAAGGGAGCTCTAGACAGACAGCCCCAGATGTTTGGTGAGGTTATGTCTGGCAAGAAAGTGCTACAAAGGAGAGTGAGAAAGACTTTGGAAGAACTGCAGGAATCAGACCTAAAGAGGCCATTGACCACTGGTCCAGTAAGCCTGGAGTTATGGGAGTAATGGTGGACAAAGGGGTGACTGGCAGGAGGAAGAGGGGCCTGAGTGTTTAAGTAATCAGAAGGTATTTAAGTGTATGATGAAAGTGAAGGAGCCTTCACACAAGCCAGAAAGACCACCATCTGTTGAATAAGGTGGGCCCGGAGGGGCTCCTCTATTTTGTCACTTTTGTGTCTTTTGTTGTTATTATTTGAACTCCTACCACCTTTTTCATGTTTATTTGGGTCTCCCTGGTTATTTTCTGGGTTCTGGGTGTGCTACAGCAGCCCCTCCAGTTCAGAAGACCACTAAACTCACTTCTAAACCATTCAAAACTATGGAAACTGTAATGGAAAATCACATTAGAGCATTTAGAGGACATGATGATAATCCACTAGACAACAACCAGTTTATGATGGGAAGATCCTGATGAGGCAATCTGTGAGCCCACAGCCTCTTCTGCACTCCATGGATTTGCTCCTTCTTTGGTCCTCCATGTCCTGAGTTACTGATAGCTGAGTGGACAAAGTGGACACTCAGTACTGACCTGACCTTCTGTCCTGTTTTAAAGATCCAATCAAGGAAGCGGCTTGATGGCTCTGCTCTTTGAACTTTTATACTCAGTCAAAATAATAATAATAATAATAATACACTTTATTTATATTGCAGCTTTTTTACACACAAATGTTAACAAATTGCTACTCAACAATCAAACTGATCACACCATCACATCTTGACTCTCTCCCAGTTAATTAAAAGCAGTTTAAGATCACAAAGTCCTCAATTTCTCCTCCATGTTCATCTTCTTGTCATTCACTTCATTCATTCATTTCACTCATCCGCTTATTCCAGCTGAGGGTTTTGGGGGTCAGACAGTCCTGATGGCTTCAGTCTTAAGGTGGGAGTGAACCCTGGACGGACAAGAGCACATTAATGATCTGTGTATGGTGTTTGTTATTGATGATATCACATTATTAATTTTTTAAGGAATTTTCTGATTTTATTGATATTTTGGAGATGTCGTCTTGTTCCTCATTTGATTTTATGGACACTTTGGACACTTTGCTGTATTGCTCAATCTATGATCAGCACGCTATGCATAGCTGCACGATGTGATGGTTACATGACAAGAGATAACATTGTGGTTCAGAATCTCATTTGGATTTACTTTGGTTTCTTGTACTCCGTTGTTGTACTTTTCTGAATGAACTAACATTTAGTGTGCTGACCTTTTCAAACTTCTTTGGCTCTTCTCCTGCTAAAGCCCTAATAACGGCATCCTTGATCTTGTCCACTCTGACTATACAGACTGTCTAAGTGGTGCAGCTTATTAGCTTCTTTCAAATACAATATGGCAGACCCCACTCCTGCACCCAGCCACACAGGAACAGTTTGGTGTCTGCAATTCATTTAAGCTGCACATCATTAGGAAGGTTCCAGGGCTCACTGTGTGGAGTTTACTTGCTCTCCTTGTGTCTCCAGGTTCTCCAGTTTGTACCCACAGTGCTTAACCTTCAATGGATTGGCACCATGCCCAGTTGTTGTTCCTGCCTTATACCCAATGATTACCAGGAGAGGCTCCAGCTTCCCCACAACTCAGGCCTGGATAAGCAGGTTAAGAAAATTGATGGATGGAAAGATGGATGGATTAGTGAATCATAAGTATGTGGTAGTAATTCAGGAGTACCCAAGAGAAAGACCAACAAAGACACAGGGAGAGCAGGCAGACCCCCCACAGACAGCGGGCACATCTTGGACTCTGATGTATGAAGCCAGCAGTGCACACAAACTCTAAATGATTTTCTTCTTTAAGGATGTGAAGCCTTGGAAAAAATCAAATTTTCAGTTAGAGGATCTGTACAAAATTTTTTCAAAACATGGCAGGATTTAATCAATATTATTTTAAAATAAGAGAATTAACTATTATTGCATTTAACTCCCTTCTCCATCTCTTATTTATATAGATATTTACTTCTCCCCTTCTTTTGTCTAATGTTGCCTTATTAAAAAGCTTAAAGAAATTTTCCTTTAGCTAAGCTCTCATTCTCAGGGGTGGGGTTTGATTTGTTTTCAAATTTGTTGGGTTATAAATTGATCTGTTTGTATGGAATGATTACAATGAAAATTAATAAAATAAAAATATTAATAAAAAAAAAAAAAAAAAAAAAAAAAAAAAAAAAAGGATGTGAAGCCCCCCGAGAACTACTGATGCTTGTGTTTATCTCCTCTGTGTTTATTCCCAGGACTGGACCTCTTGAAGGAGATCCAGGCCAGCGCCCAGTCACCTCCCCTTGAGCCTCATATTAAAGGTAAGTGGTCCTCATGTCTCTGGTCAGTTGCCCCTCCACTCCTGTACTCATGCTGTCACCTTACTTGTTCTCATTTTGACTTTCAGACCTCCATGAGACACACAGACTCACCGTGTCTGAATCCACAAGACCCCTGGATGATCAGCGCCCATCTGGAGATCCACACAAGGGAGCAGTGGGCCTTGAGACTCAATACACAGAGCTGATGGTCATCAAACAGGACATTAAAGATGAACTGGCAAAGGATGGGAAGACTCAGGAAAGACTTGAGGAAGAGGGAACAACAATGAACTGTGAGCGAGTCTGGACTGAGCATCTGTTTAAGAGAAGACCTAAAAGTAAAACACCCTTCAAAATCATAGTGGTCAGTGGGGTGGCAGGCATCGGGAAGACCTTCTTGGTCCAGAAGATCATGTCTGACTGGGCCAGAGGCACTCAGTACCAGAGGTTTGCGTTTGTGTTTCTGTTTAACTTCAGGGAGCTCAACCTCCTGAACAACGAGCCACAGATGTCTCTGACCGCACTGATTGAAAGGCACTATAAACATCTCACTCATGACAAACTAATAGAAATCCTGCAGAAACCTGAATCTCTGCTCTTTATACTTGATGGGCTGGAGGAATACAAACACAAACTGGACTTCAAAGACAGTCATCTCTGCTCAAGGCCAGATGATGAGGTGCCTGTCCACATCCTGGTCACCAGTCTGGTCAGTCAGACATTACTGAAGGGCTGCTCAGTCCTGATAACAAGCAGACCAACAGCTCTGGAGTCCCTGGACATGGAGAGAGTTGATGGATTTGTAGAAATTGTAGGATTCTTCCCTGAACAAAGACTGATGTACTTTAAGAAGTTCTTTGGTGATGCTGATGTGGGCACCAAGGCTCTTCAGTGCATGGAGGGTAACATCATCTTGTACTCCATGTGCGTCAGCCCCTCGTACTGCTGGATTATCTGCTCTGCACTGAAGAGCCACTTCATGACACCTGAAGAAGAGCGAGGAGCTGCCCCCAGAACTGTCACTGAGATCTTTGTGATGTTCCTTCACAACATTCTGACCAATCACAGACAAGAAGATGAGGACCAAAGAAGGATTCTGATCAGTCTGGGAAAGATGGCTTATTATGGGGTGGACAACAGGACTCATGTGTTCAATAAGAAACAGGAGATGTCCACCTTTGGTCTGCAGCCAGTCCAGTCCTCTTCGTTCCTCTCTGGCTTTCTGCACAGACAAAGCACTCTGGAGCACACGACGTACACCTTCTACCAGTTCACCCTGCAGGAGTTCATGGCCGCCTGCTCCTTCCACCTCGATCCATCAGGGGGTGTCGAGGAGCTGCTGAAGAAGCGAGACTCGTGTAAAGGGGGCCGATTTGAGATTGTCACTCGATTCCTGGCAGGTCTGGCTTGGTGTCCTGTGCTTAAAATGGTGGAGGGAATTCTGGGGGAGTTTGAGGGGACGACCACACAGCGGATACAGGAGTGGGTGAAGCAGAAAGCTAAACAGGCGCTACGAGGGGGAGATCAAAGTGAAGCTCTGCGAGTTTGTCACTGGCTCTATGAGACTCAGAATGAGGAGGTGATCAGAGACACCACTGGGAAGGACTTAGAGATGAACTTTAGAAGTATGACTTTATCTCCTCCGGACTGTGCTGTGCTGGCCTCTGTCATCAGCTGCTGTGGAGAACTTAAGGAACTTGGCCTATCAGGCACACCTGTGACCCCCAAGTGCATCAGGAGACTCACAAAGGGGCTTAGCTGCTGCAGTGAAGTCAGGTGAGTGATGCGACTTTGACGAGTTCAGTTTTATCTGTCAGTGATGGCACTTTATGTAAATGAGAGTCACTGGGGGCACTGAGCTCCAATGTCATAGGACCTTCTAATAAGCCCCACCCCACTCAACAGGAAGTGATGTCACACTGATAATGACATGCTAGCTATGTTGCCTCGTTTTCCGTGACCCATTAAAACACACTTGACCTTACGGTGTCATCGCTGTGTCAGACTCTTTTGGTCATTAAAGCAGACAATGAGGGGACACCACTGGGGTCAACAAGCAGACTGAACTCCGTTTATTAACTCATTGATTACACTGAGCTGATGACTGATCTGTAATTAAACTGTGCCACTACCTTTGTGCTAAGCCAGACCCCTACTCAGACTGTAGGTGGCACTACTGTCACCTCATCTGTAGTCTGGTGTGACATTCAGGTCACAGCAGAGGAGAGCAGCACAAGTGCATCATGGGATTGAAGGGCTTGTGTGACCGTGACAGGCTCAGGGAGTTCAGCCTTTTGAGTCTCGAGCAGAGGACGCTAAGTGGGAACCTCATTGGGGTCTTCTGAATTCTCAAAGTTGTCCATCACGCTGATTCAGTTAAACTTTGACTGTGTGTGTGAATTGCGTCTTCTCTTTTTATACCGAGTGTTGTGTTTTCAGTGAATCTCACAAAATGTTTTCTTTTCCTTTTTTCTTCTTCTTTACTCACTGAACTCCCCTCAGCTCTGTGCCCATTGCTTAAAAACTTTGTGACATAAATTGATTTTTTCTCCATTTATTTATCTGTCTGCTTGAAATGTTTTGTCATCTTTGTGTCTCCAAGGCCATGGTGATGAAGTTTCTGGTAGTCCACCCTGGTGGTCTCCATGCGTGTTTTCTCAGTGGTCTTGCCGGTGCTCACAGCTGTGTGTGTTTTTGGTAAAATTCAAAGCTGCACATAATCCTGACTGCCCTGCTCCTTCCATATTGTTGTAAATGAGTTTACAGAAAACACGAATATGAAACTCCTCAAATTAGTGAAATGGACAGAAACGTCAGGGCAGCCCAAGACCACCAAAGTGCCTCAATTTACACTCGGAGTCCCGGGGACTCAGCACATGTGTCACGTCTTCATGAGGTGGAGTGCTGAACTGATGGGGTTCTGCTGCTCATTGTGTTTTATTTTTACAGATTTCTGTCATTCATTGTGTGGGGTATCTGAGGTTGAGGTGGACAGGGGGGTCGCTACATGTATGTGGTGGGCTGAAGGAGGATTGTGCATTAATGGAATGGCCAGAAGGTGGTTTGGAGGTCTCAGGCAGGCCGCTCATGAAGCTCTTATTTCTGTGAAGCTGTCGGTGAGTTAGGGTTTCAGGATCTTTAGCCCAAAACAGAAAGTTGGAACCCCAGCATGATGAATGAAATGTGAGCTCCTGCTGCAGGTCTTTGTCTGGTGGACATGGCAGCAGGTAGTTGTGTTTGTATCAGATTTACGTTGGTGGCCCCTCTTGATACATTTTCTGTCTATTTGTACTCCTGCGCCCTTTCAATCATCTTTAGTTCTGATTTGACTCCATGACTTCACAGATTATGGACCTGCGCTCAGTGGTCCACTGGTGTCCATGCTGGGTGACCTCAGCCTAAACAACATGGCAAAGATCAGCACTGACCATTAAAAGACATTCCTGCTATGGCACCAGACACAACTCACCCACCTGAATAGGTGATACCTGCTTGTCCCCGTCACTTGGACCTTCTATGTGTGACGCTGGTCTTTCTCCTGTCTCTCTGATCACCTGTGCCATGTAATTCAGTTACAAATGTTAAAATGAGCTGAACTGGTCAACCCTCTGGCAGCCTTTAAGGTCGTGCCCTTTGACCCTAGGTTCATTCGTGTGATTCAGACTTTCTGTTCTAACATGGCGGCTCTCGTCTTATCTCATCCTTACATTTACTCCCTCCTTTCAGATTTAAAGGGGCTCTTGACATGGCTGCCCTCTTTCTCTTCTCGTTTAGATCAGGGAGTCAAATTCAAGTTCATTGAGGGCCAAAAATAACACTCTCTATACCATCTAGGGAGCCGCAATCAGAGGGGGATTTAGTGGTCGGGGGGCTCTATGTGTGGGTCTTCCAGAGTCCTGTTATTTTACCAAAAACTGGAATTGATTTTAACAGCCCAGCAAAGTCACTGGAGACTTCAAATGTAATGTGGGATTTGTGTCACTCGAGTGTGGGGGTCATCAAACCCAGTCTGGGCACCGCAGAAAAGGAGATCAAAAATATAAGAAATAGTGACATTGACTTTGAAAATGACTTAATACAAGTGACGTTATCTGACCAAACAGAAAAATCATTTTACTTGAAAAGAAATCTTAAGATACGTTGGTTCAGTCTGGAAATAAGAAAGCTGTGACACACTGACATCGATCTGTGCCTGACAAGACTTCAAATCTTAGATCTAGAAATATGAGATGATGATCTTGTTTTTTAAGTCATTTACTAGTTTCTATCTTTGAATTCATGGTATTGTGTATTCTCCACTTGATCATGAGGGCGTCTTTATGCTCCCAGTAGCCAGCAAATCCTAAAATGGAGTAATTAACTGGTAAAATGAGTCACAGCAGGTAGAGTGACCATTTGTGTTGTTGTCTTTCATGAAACAGAAACGTCTTTCAAGATTCAGTGACACAAACACAAGTTCAATTACTTGATTTAAGGACGACACCCAAGGTATATTTAAAAATAAAATACATTTTTATTCAGTGGCTCTAGCCCATGGAAATTTAAATGAGCAAACTTTACTTGAAATAAACCTAAAACAGGACAAACAAGTCACACCATCACAATTCATGGGTGGAGTGGTGGCTCTGAGGCTAAAGATCTGCACTGGTATCCCGAAGGTTGCCGGTTCGAATCCCTGTCACTGCCAAAAGAGATGCTACTCTGCTGGGCTCTTGAGCAAGGCCCTTAACCTTCAATTGCTCCAGGGTTGCTGTACAATGGCTGACCCTACGCTCTAACCCCAAGGGGTATGCGAAAAACCAAGTAATTTCCTTTGGGATTAATAAAGTATAATAATAAAAAAAAGAATTCTAATTATTTGTAATTGCAAATCAATTGTGTGTACAAAGATAAGACAATGGTCACATTGTTTTATTTAGCACTTTTATCTTTTCCTGTAGGCAGCACGGTGGCGCAGTGGGTAGCGCTGTTGCCTCGCAGTTAGGAGACCTGGGTTTGCTTCCTGGGTCCTCCCTGCGTGGAGTTTGCATGTTCTCCCCGTGTCTGCGTGGGTTTCCTCCAGGTGCTCCAGTTTCCTCCCACAGTCCAAAGACATGCAGGTTAGGTGGATTGGCAATTCTAAATTGGCCCTAGTGTGTGCTTGGTGTGTGGGTGTGTTTGTGTGTGTCCTGTGGTGGTTTGGCACCCTGCCCAGGATTGGTTCCTGCCTTGTGCCCTGTGTTGGCTGGAATTGGCTCCAGCAGACCCCCGTGACCCTGTGTTCGGATTCAGCGGGTTGGAAAATGGATGGATGGATGGATCTTTTCCTGTATTGTTCAGATAAAATTAATTAAAACAGTTACACGTGCCAGCCTGTATTTGCTCCTGAGCAAAAGAATTTTTCCAAAAGTTGGCCTCTTGAACTTGGACCTCCATTCAATATTTTGTGTCAAGAACCAAAAACATTTCAGGCGGTCGATGATTTAAAAAACTATAATAATCACAAACCAAACAACAGAAGACACAATAAAACGCATTCTCGCCAATTCAAACTTTCTGTACCTCAGCACTCTGTAGATCAACCTACAGCCAAATGACAAGAGCCCTTTGAGCAGTGAGCAAGGCGCTATATCAGTGTAATTGTATTATTAAGAACACAGCCATCAGAAACTGTGCCCACTGTGTTTAGTGTCCAACAAACAATCTCCAGTCAGTGAATGACATTTGTTTAGTAGTCTTGTGAGGTGTTTGCCATGAAGAGCACCAAGAGGGCCTCTCTTTGAATCAGTGACAGTCGCGTGACACGGAGGGCAGAAGAAGATGCCATCAGGTAGAAGGTAGCACCACATTTGTGGACCTTATTACTATTGTGCTTCACTAGCAGCCAGCGGGCAGTTTAAATAACTCACAATCAAATCTTGGTCAGAAAGAAAAAGTTTCTGAAGGCAAAAGTCAGGGTCTTCTACTGCCTGAAAGAAAAAAAACAAAATAAATGGTAAATAATAAATGAACACCAACGGACAACAGTTGACATTTTAGTTGACAGTTTAAATTCAAGATAATAAACTTTTTAACACATCACATCTCAAGATCCTCAAGTCAAAGCCTCACTCGCATGTCAAAGCTTCTTTGTAGGGGCAGCTGGTGACAGAAACAGCAATGGCAGCGATGGCCTGAGTAACTGCTGAGGACCAAATAATGAGAGCAGAAGTAATGAAAGGCCTGAGCTGAGCTCATTAGTGTCATGGCTGATCTCAGCAGATTCTTCCACATCCCATAAAACTGAACCTTTTGACAAAACTTCTTCCATCTTTTTTTTTCCTTCTCTGATGTGCTGATTGTTCTCCTTGTCCACGGTGTGATGAAGCTCATCTGTAACCTGAAGAACACCTACAGGAATATCACCTACAAACATTTAAATGTACTCATTAAAGCTCACATTCTCGCCTATCATATATTTTCCATTTTTCTTTTCTTTATTGAATGCTAACCTTCAATTTCCTTTGTCTTTGAAGAGTATCTCTCAGGTTCCTTATCTTTGGTGGTCCTCAGGATTTAGACCACACTGCAGCGTGATGTATCGTATAAAAAAAACCCTAGCTGAAAAATAACAAGACACACGAGTTTAGACCAATTGAATTTAGCAACTGTAAATGTTGGTATCTATACAGGGCATAAAGAACATTCAAGTTTCATAACTAGGCCTGCCTCATGATAACTCATTTCAGGATGAATTGCTTGCCAGTTTTTCTTCTAATTAAGTAGTCTGAGCCATGGAGAAGATGCCCTAAATCATCACAAGTGGGAATTCTCAGCAAGATGTCCCTCATGTTGTCATCTGTAAACACACAACAGCAAGTCTCAGTCCTGACATGATGTCATCAGTGTGACTGAGAACTGACAGAATGCACGGCCATCAGACCAGGAGACAGAAGCTGTGCTGCTTTGTGACAAGTCGACTGGTCAGCAGATTGGACACATGTTACTGGAGCCGACATTTAAAAAGACAAAGTCTGAGGAGCTGCATGGGAATGGCAATGCTACAGATATTTAGAAAACATTTTAAACAACATTTTACAAAGAATGATGACATTTCATTTAAAAAACATGTGACCTTTTACATGTTGTTTTTTGAAACAAGCAAACATTCAAATGAAGTTGTTCAGGAGATGTTGAGCAGCTTTAGGTTTGGGAAGCCAAGTTAACATTTAAAGAAATCTCAAAGTGCGTTCAAATCAGATAACTGAAGCTCACTTCAAGATACCGATGCTGTGATCAATGAAATACATTTTCAGATATGTTACCATAACATGCTCTGAATTTCAGTTTTATCTAAAATCAATCGTATGCACTTGAAGGTATCGGAAATTTATTTTAGACACCTCAAACGGCCTAAGAAGTTCTTTTCAGATTTCTAGAAATACATTTCAGCACTTCGAAAGTGGATAAGCGGCCATCTGAGATATCTGGAAAGTCACTGACAATAACTTTAACTGTATTTCGTAAAATGATATTCTGATAACTTTAAATAACTTACTGAATTTTTAAAGATATCTTACAATGTATTAAAGATACCTTAAAGATAAAGTCGACATATCTTAAAATATCTTGTAAGATATCTGAGAACAGAAGCCAAATTTAAAACATCAGGAAGTCAGTTTGAGATATCTGGAAAAATATTTATTTGCATTTATAATTCACTTTAATAGTTTAAAATATACAGTATATATAAAAATGATTTCTAAGTATTATGTCAGCCTATTGTATTACTCGAGATGTTAGGCTCACGTTAAACTACTGTCGTTCACTCACTGTGGGCACATTAGCTTGCCTATCCTTTAATAGCCGCTAATCACTTCCTCCAGTTTGTTCATTTGTTTCGTCCACCTCTTGACAAACACGGTAAGCTGGTGTGTGTGCAGTCTGACATGAAGCTGAGTGAAACTTCCTTCAGTATTAACATTGGTGCTTAACAAGGCAAAATACATACTCAACCCCCCAAACCCCCGACTAAGAGCAGTGCATGCTTTGTTCAGCACAAGAACAATAAATCCAAGCTGAAGCCATTGTCTTGGGACTTCTGTCCCATTCTTGAGGATGAGTCTTATAAATCCAGACCGTGAGGAGGTCGTCTGTGTCGAGCAGGATAACAACGTTCAGCGTAAGCATCTGATGAAAGGGAAATCATTGAGGGAGATGTCAGAGATTTTCTAGCTGGCTCTTCCTCATTCACAGATGGAGCTGATGGTACTTCTTCCTTAGTAACAGGCCACTGATTTCCACTAGTGTCAGAATTCACTTCAGGACAATCCACATCTGGCAGCTCAGTTGACCCAGTCCCATGGGTGAAGTGATGCCAGCTGTGTGGCATTTCTAATCTTCTGACATGAAGCACATGCCAATATGTCCATCTAATCTTAATGACCAATGTAACTCCTTGCAATCTCCTTCATGTGGTCAACACCCACATGAATTGCATGCAGCAGCTGGATCAAAAGTTTTCTCAGTGGTGGAGGGATGAGGACACAGTGACCCCAAAGAAGACCACCAGCCTGCACAGACAGTTCTTTTTTTCTAGAAAGGTAGGGTTTTAGTTCCAATGAGGTGCTAAGGCTTTTACCAGTAAGAACCCTGTCTGTTACTGTAGCCAGTATGGATCATTCTGAGTGAATCGATTTACTTGACTTGAAGTCACAGGTGTCTCATTTGCCTCATCCATCTGTAGTCTCCCTGAACAGGTAACTGGCAGTGGTAAACGTGAGCATCCATCAGAATCAGAATACAACTCAGACTTGCGGTATTTGAAATCATAGGTATGTGCCGATAACAGCAATGCCCATCTTTATATTCTGCTAGCTGCTAGAGATGGTGTACCAGTATGAGGCCCAAAGATGGTAGTAAGGGGTTGATGGTTGGTAAGAAGGGTAAATTTTCTCCCAAACAGGTACTGATGAAATTAGCGAATTCCAGAAATGATCCCCAGTGCCTCCCTCTCAATTTGTGTGTAATTACTTTCAGCTTTATTAAATGTATGTAAAGCAAAAGCAATTGGGTTCTCCACACCGGAGGGCATAATGTGTGAAATCACTACACCGAGTCCACATGGAGAAGCAACACAGGCCAGCTGCCAAGTGTGTGAGGACATCAGATCTCACAAGATCGTCCTTAGCTTTGGTTAAAATTTTCCCACATTCTTCAGTCCACTTATAAGCCTTGTTTTGATGCAATGGCTTCAAAGAGGTTTCCAAATCTGGAATGAATATTCCATTGTAGCGGTCAGGGGCCACTAAGATTCACACCATCAAAAATGACTGGGAGATGCAGTTCTCACTTAGTAGCACTGCTACACCACGATAGTCCCAGAAACAAACGTAACTGGCTACATTCTGAGGAGCAGGAGCATCAATGACTGCCTTAACTTTTCAGGGTGTCTTGTGCAGTCCACAAGAGTCGATTACAGTGGAACCTCAGTTCACAAACGTCTCGGTACACGTACAAATCAGTTTATGACCAAAAAGTTCGCCAAACTTTTCCCTCAGTTCACGACCAAACACTCGGTATACGAACAGGCCAGTTTCCCTTTTGGTTTGTACATGTTCAGTCTCTCCCTGTGCATTTCCTGTGCAGCGAGCGAGCGAGCAAGAGAGAGAGAGCACGACACACACACACAGGAGCACGAGAGAGAGGCGCACACACACACACACACACAGGAGCACGCAAGAGAGACACACGCACACACGAAAGAGAGAGCGAGCGAACGAGAGAGGGAGGACTGGACGCATATGTTAGAGAAGGCTTGATTTTGTTTTCACTTCTGTTTACAGTGATCGGTTGGTAGCGTGCATTGTTGCAATGTTACTTTTCTTGGTGGCTTATTAAATTACAGATTTTTAAATGTTCATTTTTTTCCCTGTGCTTAAAACTCATTAAAAAAAAAGTGTTTTTAGCGAGTGGTTCCTAGCACTATAGCTCGAACTATTGCAGTGTTAGTTTTCTCTGTTGTTCAAGGTTTTCTCAGTGTTATTCGATGTTTTTACATTTAGATTACTATTACGCTGTGCATTCTATGGTATAATTAACTATATTTGTGCTTAAAAACAAAAAAAATATATATTTACATACAGTTCACATGGTCTGGAACGGATTAATTGTATTTACATACAATCCTATGGGGAAATTGCTTCGGTTCACGATCAAATCGGTTTACGACCAGAGTTTTGGAATGAATTATGGTCGTGAACCGAGGTTCCAATGTACATTTTCCAGATATTCTATAGAAGACTTGAAAAACTCCCATTTACTCTTACAAACCTTCAGGCCATATTCTTTTAAGCGCTAAAGGCCTAGTGTCCAAGTGTCAAACGTGTTCTTCTTCAGGCCTTTCAGTCACGATGATGTTGTCCACATAAAACTGGACCCTTGGAAGTCCACTTAAAATTTGGTCCATTGCTCTTTGGAATAGAGCTGGAAATGAGGAGTTTCCAAATGATAGACAGCACTAACAGAAGAGGCCCTTAGGACTCACAATACTTAACAATTCTGTAGACTTTGGCTCAACATGTATTTGGACATATGTTTGAGAGAGGCCAATTTTGATGAATTTCTGTCCACCAGCAAGGCCGGCAAACAGATCATCTCTTTGTGGAAGTGGGTACTGTTCTACAGACACCTTAAAGTCCCCACATACACAAGCTGATCCATCCTTTTTATCATGGGTACAATAGGAGAAGCCCATTCACTTACACTCACAGGTTCCAGAACACCAGACTAAATTAAGGAATCCATTTCAGCTTCAGTCTCTGGTCAAATAGCATAAGGAGTTGGCCAGACCTTCAGAAGTTTTGGTTGACTGTCAGGTTTAGTGGTAAGTCTGGCAGTGATGCCCTTCACGCTCCCCAGCTCACCACAAAACAACTCAGCATGTCCATTAAGGACTGCATCTAATTTTGTTTCCCCTCTGAGCAGCATATACGCATTTGGCCAATCCAATGTGATTTTATTTCACCATCATCTCCCCAATGATGATATGTAATCTCATTCCACTACATAAAGTGCTAAAGTGGCATCCTGTCACTTTTATCATCCCTCTCACATTCAACCTGTGTACATTTTTAGCACTGGAAAGTGTCTCAGGAGTTTACAGTACATTTAATCTGACACAAGAGAAACAGCTGCCCCTGAGTCCACCTCCATGCATAATCCTTGTCCTTACTACAATGGAGATTCTTGGTTTCCTTGTGAGTCACCTTCAAGACTCAAAATATTCCAACCCTTCATCTTCGGAGGAGTCACTTTCCACTGTTGTTTCTAATTCTTGTGGTTGCAGCCAGTGAACGTCTTTTTTCTTTTGTCTACAACCTGACTTTTTGCTGTTCTGTCTGTATCTTATCGAGTTAACATTTGATGTTAAATCCATATAGTGTTGGCTTGATTTCTAGAGAACATTAGCTTCTAGAATATAGTAAAGCCTTTTCCCCCTGTAAGTTAACATGACATAGAACTTTCTTGGTTATACACATCTCTAATACTGTGTGTTAATGAATTCAGTTGGGAATTAGTCCATTTGCTATCATGGACTTACAGACTCTTTTGCGGTTTGTAAATGGGATAGGCATACAGTTTTCTGACCATTTAGAAATTATTCAATTGTATGAGCAAACTTAAAGAATGAAACAAGATAAAAGCCATAGATTGAATTTTTTAAAACAAGTTATTTTCTTTGCTTTTCAATATCTTTTTTTTTCTCTATTTTTGTGTGAACTGTTTTACTTTTAACTTTTACTAATGCTTTTAAAATGGAGATATTTGGTCTGTTTCAACATGTCACACTATTACTAGCATCCCATGAAACTAAACTTTAGTAATTTTGGGTAAATGCAGCTATACTGTCTATAATTTCTCTCTGCAGCTTTCTTGCATTTACATGCTCCCTTGGTGTGACCCTTTTTGCCACAATTCCTGCAGTCCTGGGGCCTCATATATAAACACACAAAAATGTTGCGCACTCCCGTTTCCACGCTCACATTGCAATGTATAATAAGTAAACTTGGTGTAAAGCCACACACATTCTCACAGCAGCACAATGCATTGCGTATGCACGCTTCCTGCTCATTTTTTTCAAATTGGCGGCACCTGGCGTCAAAGAAGTACTACTGTTGCTGTGTGGTTTCCCTTTCTTTTTTTAGGTTCACATTCCTGATGCAGGCTTTATGAAATACACTGAATTAAACTGCATATCATTTATAAATTTAAGGCATCTGATTGTAATCAAACTGTAACAATATAATGGTGCACGGAATGGCCAAACTATTCCAAATATCGCAGCTACTTTAGCGTTGTTACTCTCAGTGCACCACTCAGAGTATTTTAACACTAGAATTACCAGAGTCTATGAAAAAACTCGTAGATCTGGCCACCTTAAAACCATTCTCACCTCTCCGCCAGCGTCTTTTGTCTTCTAAATGTGCTGATTAAGATGAGCAGCAAGCAACCGGCTATTCCATCCCCCACCGTCGCAGAATGTTCACTAAGTTCTCCCAGCTCATGCCTTGTTTGATTATCTGGGAGTGACTGAACTTCTGGAGTTTTAGAGTGGAAATAATAAATCACTATTTGGAACACAAGCATTTCATGTGTGTTCCGTTTCTACAGTAATCTGTGTAAACACATTGTTAAAACAGAAACATTTTTCATATTTTAGTAGTAAATGACAAAATGTAGGCATAAACTATATAATGTATGAAGCCTGAAGTCCAAAGATCAAGTAAACACTTTCGCAAAAGGTTCAAGGAAGAGACAATGGCATAGTGGTAAGATTTGTTGACTTGTAATCAAGAGTCCCTGGTTCGATCCCCGCTCACTCCTATATTTGCCGTTTTCAGTAGTGAGCTGCTCCTTTTGTTAAAATTATACAGTACACACATACATTTGGTTTGCATCTCTAACACATGGTGTACATTTATAGGACTTGTAAAAGTTAACTTTTTTTTTACTTTTATTGTCTTTAAATCATAATCACGATACATACTACTAACCCCCCCAATGGGATCTGACGCTGTTATTTTTTATTTGAAATGGAATAACTGGAGATGTGAGTGGTGTTTTGAGACAATGGAACTGGACATTCTCTCATCTGGAGGGATAAAAGCTGACACACAAACGCTGGCGAATCTGCCTTCTTCGTATCTCACCGTCACTTGATTTTTTTTATTCAGTTTTATTGACAGTTCCTGCTCACACTGAATTAGTGTGCACCTTAAAACAAGAAAAAGGTATTAGAATCAAGCAAAATTATCTGCCAATATAGTGTGAAAGTTTAACTTGTTAACTTGTTAAATTTTCTAAAAAATGAGATTATATATCTTACACATACAAATCTACTCAAGTCAGTTATTCTTAAAATAAAAAAAAAACAAGATCTATTATTTCTTTTCAAGATTGTCTGGCTTGTTAAGATTTCATTTTTTGCAGTGCATTCTATAGTTTATGCCTACATTTTGTAAGATTTATTACTAAAATATGAAAAAGTTTCTGTTTTAACAATGTGTTTACACAGATTACTGTAGAAACGGAACACAGGTGAAATGTGTGTGTTCCAAATAATGATCTATTATTTCCACTCTAAAACTCCACTTCACTCCCACATAATCAATCAAGGCATGAGCCGGGAGATGTTCGTGCACGTTCTAAGTCGGTGGCATGATGGAATAGCCGGCTGCTTGCAGTTTGTTTTTATCGGCACATTTAGAGGACAAAGGATGCTGGAGGAGAGGTGCAAATGGTTTTAAGGTGGGCCGGATCTACGAGTTTTTTCATAGACTCTGGTAATTCTAGTGTTAACCCACTGTATGTGTGTGTGGAATCACAGCTCTACAGCAGCTGATCAGAAAGCTCTATGGCAGATAGAATTATTGGGATACAGCTTCTAGCATACATTGCCTCAGCCATGCGCACAGTCTATTTGAATTTCCTCCATATGGAAAATGCTTTGTTTGACAGAGACAGTACTACTGCAATAAATTATTTCATCGAGGGTCACGCACATCCCGGGAAGCATCTTGCGGAGGGCAGGAGCGATCTCTGGAAGGGGTGCCAGCTCATCGCTACCACTGCGCCACCATGCCCTCATGTTTAATGCATTCTTTAATTGCTATCATCATGAAAATGATATCAAGTATACATCTTAGTATTTAAATTGTTCAGAAAGCTGTAATATCATGAATGTAATGTCTGTGTTCCGTCGGCGTAACAGAAAGCCTGTTTAAGAAGCATGTAGTGATTCACGCACATAGAGTACATAGAACACATAGAATACGAAGCATTTTAAGATTAAGTTTACGACGTTGCATTTCAATGACAAAATAAACTATGAGATTAAAGTGGACATCTGAACCTTTTTTTTCCACTGTGTATCTGACCATTTCTTTTTTATATTGGGCACTGTGTGACTTTCTGAACTTGAACTTTCAAGTGTCTCCACCACTCTGTATCACTCGATCAACTTCATTTTGTTATTTATACCACTGCTTAAGCCAATAAATAGTATGTTTTTCCCTGCCTCCACTTTGCATTCGCTGGAATTATTTTTTTCATGTGCTTTTGACATTGTCTTTTAACCAGATGGTGAACGTAAGGTGATTTTTATATTGGTTTGCATATTTAAAAAAAATACGCAAAATGGGAGGAGTTGGGGTGGGACGGCAGGCACGTGCACATGAGTTAATTTTTACACTGACCGGGATTTATGTAGCAGAAGTGCGTGGAAGTTGGCTTACGCATGATTTTGTGCATCTGAATTTTTTTGTGCATACACACATTTCCACTTTTGTCTGTACGCCATGTTTTAATGTGAATTTTATGCAGTCTGAAGCTAAATGACCTTGTTTGTCACAATGATAGCAGGGCCCTCTACCAACCTCCTTGCTGTTTATATCTACTTAATGCATTTGCCATCATTATGCTCAGCTGCTGAGCCTGTTTAGCTGCCATTTCCATGGACACACTCCTTTCAATTGCCTTTGTGAGGGTTAGGCCACTTTCTGTCAGAAGATGTATTTTATGTCTTCATTTCTCAGTCCACATACCAGCCTGTCACAGATTGTGTCATTGAGTACCTCTTTGAATTCACGGTGTTGTAATTATCTCTTTAGTGCTACCATGAACATCATCACTGATTCCCTTTTATCCTGATTTTGCTTGTGGTCTCTAAACTGTTCAGAAATTACTAAAGGCTTTGGTAAAAAAAACATGCACTCAAAACTAAAACAATCTGCAAATGTGATTTCTCTTGAGGCTTATCTGCTGTGTCGACGCACTAAGTTGAATGTTTTTCCTCTCATAACACTCAAAAAAGTAGGAACTGATTTTTCATCTGTAATATTGTTTGTTTTAACAACCACTTGAAATGCTCCGTATATGAGCTCTACTGCTCCACATTCTCATCAAAAAGTCCTATTACTGTGATAACGGCAGCCATCTTGAACTTGTAATAGAATCACCGTCACTCTTTCTTCACAATAAGGTGAGTTTACTCCCGAATATCCTTCTGGTACCATTATTGGTACTCACAGCTGCTTCATTGTACTTGTTACATTTCCTTCATGGCAAACAATGGTGTGCCTTCTTCTTTTTCTGATGTCTCCTTCATATATTAATGTAGTAATATTTGTTGCTCCTTTGCAATTATTACCACATACTGTGTGAATTCAGACTTCATCGTCATCACTTTTTGTTGTGTTTCTTCCAACTCCAACAAATAATAACTACAGAGAAGGAGGATATCTCAACATGCTTTTTACCCCATAATAGAACTGAGATACCCAGACTTCCTTTTCTCCCACAAGGCAAAGGTAAATTGGGGCGTTAACATTGGTGCTTAACAAGGACAAAATACATAAGAAAATGTACGGATTAATAAATATAATACGCATGTGTTATTGAAGCTCCTAGTTATTGCTTTTCAAAATGTGAGACAGCAAACTAAACTGCTCTCATTGTGTGAATAAAAGTAATGGATTCCAATAAACCCGACACGATTTTCAATTTCTTTCCTTTCATTCAAACAGGTTTTGTCAAATAATATGCCGCTGTTCAGCTTGCTGCATTTTTGTAACATGGAGTCTTAAAAAATGACTGAGTCACATACACTCTTTATATGTTTGTGGGATTAATGACTGCACAAAGGTTTACAGAGTCTACTAACTCCTGTACCGCATTAAAAGAGCACATACTCACCATCTTCTCAAAGTCAAAGATCGTGAGGAGGTTAAGAACATGTCGATATCACATAATAACAGACAACCACTGAGCCACATGATGATCACACAACCTGCTGGTGTCAATCCTGATGAAATTATACGTACAACACAACAGCATCCCTTAGAAACTGGCGATGGTTCAGGTGCACCGGTTAGCCATTATGTACGACATGCACTGTTAAATAGCTGCCTGATGTTCTGTCACAGCTACTGTGTAATCAAGTGACATTTCCACTGGCTCATTCACTGGAGTTATTTAATGAACGCTTTGCAACAAATCATTTGTGATCCACACAAACACATCTGAAAGTTTATAAGACAAATAGCTTGTAGCAGATAGTTTATGGCTTTTAAACGCTCACTCCTTCCAAAGGCACACTTGATACACTTAGTGTTGTTAAGTCTCCATTCCAATGTTAGAAATGCATTGTGTGTTATTTCCATTTTAGAGGTGGGGGGGGGGGGGTCTTTATTTGAAAGCTTACAGTAAACTTTGTTAAAGGGGTATTGAAATTTTTTAATAAGATCTTATTAACACAGAAATGTGTAAATATGATATAAGCAGATTAGAATAGCAATAATAGTAATAATAATAATAATTCAAAAACTATGTAAATAAATACAAAGAAATACAATCATGCACATACAGCTGTATCTTTCACTTTATTCCACATTCTGAATGGCATCACCACTGACTTACTTGTATGTGAAAATCTTTGATTATTTAACACTCTGGATTTCTGACAGATCTTCACATCGTCACTTTGTCTTTGTGTTGTTTCAAGTGTCAGCCTTTCTCTTCACTGCAGTGATTGCTTGGCTTATAAGACAGAAGTTCCTCCTCATTTCTACTGTACTTGTGGATTGCTTGTGGACTTTGACACCCTACTGCTATTTCAACGTCACAAACGGCAGATCTGATCTCACAGATATTATCACACATTAGCCACTCAATGTGAACGTCTGAGTCCTGAGCTATGAAATGAAACAGAATGAGAATCCACCACAGTCTGATCTTCATTGTCTAAAGACTTGTGTAACACCAGGCAGTTCAGAATAGTTAAAAAATAAAAAGAAAAGAAAAGCAGAGAGCACGTTATTGTAATCTTTTAGAGTGTCAGTTGCATGAGTTCCTGCTCAGTTTGCACCCAAGTGTAATTTATATTCATTAAATGTACATTTTTAATCTTGAATCAAGACAGTCATTTTTTCTTCAAACAAAGTTATAAATTGTGCTGCTTACCTTTCCAAAGCATCACAATTTATTCAAATGCGTCTCACTTGTAAAAATGCTTGTTTAAGATGTTATTTTACTTAAAGTCAAATTTTTTCAAGAGGATTTTCCTAACTAAGGTATTTAAGATACATTTTCTAAAAATTAGTCCAAATATTTGTGTCCAGTTTTGTTTTTTAAGTGAACGTATGTTATATTAAGAATGATTTGATATTTTGACTTTAAACAAGACAAACACGCTCGATAAGATTTATATTTTTTGCAGTAAGTGATAAGGGGTGCACAGGCGGAGATGCACTTGTTTCAGATCAAACCCTTTGATTATTGCAAATCAACTGCTGAAAATGCAGCGGCCACTGACGTTTCTGCAGAAAGTATGGTGGACAGTAATCCACTGGGATGGCAGAACTCCCAGTAACAACACTAGTCACTCCACAGAGGAGCAAAAGAAACGTCTGAGTCTGTTAAAGATGCTGTGCTGCCCTGGCAGACCTGGCTGTGGCTCTGACTGATGCTGCTGTTGCAGTCAATAAGATGAGTGAGATGGCAGAGAATGGCATTGAGCCCACACCAGCTGATAGACAAACCCGCCCTACTAGAAAACACAAACTGCTACAAGCAACATCAGGATTGTCACAGCAAGAGGTGGCTGAAAGTGGAGTGACACGGCTGAGGGTATGCAAGTTGAACAGGGATGGCCGGTCACTCCGAGTACACAGGAAAGGAAGAGAAACTGGAGGAGGGTGTTGAGGCTAAACGGGTGAGCAGAGTGGACTCTGTTATAAAATCTGCTGCTCTGTCTATGAAGGAGTCTCCTGTGAAAAGGCGCAACAGTGAGAGTGTGGCAGCTGATGGTGATGGGGAGGCCATTTCTTGTGATTGTGACACGATCTCTATAGGTGACACTTTATCGAGCTCTCAGAGTAGAGGCAGCCATAACATCAGCAGTCTCACTGAAGGCAAGCCCATGATGAACGTGTTGATTTTTTTCCCCTTTGACCCCTTTTTGTGACTTCGGCTAAGACTGTTATGCACAGCACAGCCTCTCTAGGAATGGAGCAAAAAGAGAAAGTGAAATTAAAAAATCTCGTCAGTAAAGTTCGACATTCCCTTCAATCCCAGTAATGATGGACTTGTCCGCTTGTTGATTCTTTGTCTTTCTGGTCCTTTGATGTTTTTCCCCTTTTGTGTTTTGTTTTCTTGGGAACATCAATGGCTGTAGAGACCCAGTCAAAGAGCGGCCATAATGGAGTATTTAGTGCAGAAAGGCTTGAGTGTCATCTTCTTAGAAGAAACTCACACTGACACACACGATCAGGCAGAGGGGCAGAGTGACTGGGGGGCACAGGGCAGCTCGAGTGTTAGTGGAGGGTTGCAAGTCTCTTGAGTCAATCTGTTGCCCCAAACTCAGCGTCCTCCATTGAAGTCATTAAAGGGTCCCTGTTAAAAGTCAGTGTACAGATGGGGGGCCAGACTTTAGTGTTTATTAATGTTTATGCACCCAAGGAAGGAAGGGGCTGAGTTAACTTCATTCTAAGTCTACACAATTCACTGCTTCAGTTTAGTGGGGAGCTGAAGACGCCAAGGTAGACAGGAGCCTCATCTGTGGTCAGTCAAGACCCTACAGTCAGAGCTACAAAAGCACACATTGGTAGACGTGTGGAGGGTCCGGACAAACACGTGGGTTCAAATATCTGGAAGTTCAGCATCAATGGCCAGGCTGGACTGGTTTATGGGCTCAGAACTCCAAGTCATTCAGTGCTGGAGTGCTCAGTTATTCCCTCTTGATCTTTGGGACCACAGTTTAGTTATTTTCTGGTTTGATTTTCAGCTGAAGCTCATTTTAAATCTTATTGGCCTCTCAATTGTAGATGGTTGAAGGATTCGGTGTTTGTATGGCAGTTTGGCTGTTTTTAGGAGACTTGGAAGGGAATCATGAAAGATTTTTCCTCTTTGCTGCAGTGGTGGGACATCTCAAAGACCAGATTAAGGTGTCAGTCAGCAGAGTGCTGTCCACTCCCTCCACTCCACCCAGTGTACCACTGAGGCAGTTAAAAGACTTGAGGCATTGCCTTCATATACACAACATTACTGGCCAGTGATCATGCTGCTCTTTTTGAAAGTCTCAGATCCAAGAAGACTTCACCAACCACACTGCTGAATTGATCTCCTGTTCTTCAGCTTATGGGCTAAAGTGTATGCTTTTCATGGCACTTGCTTATTCATCTGTTGAGCTGAGGAGTTTGAACTGGATGCCTCGCCTAGTCGCTTGATTATATAATCAGTGTGTTGCTCCAGGAATTTTAAGAAGGCCTCGCTATATACATCACAGTTATCATCAGAGGCTGTGCTGGAGTACATCCTCCAGTTCTCTGACCGTCAGTTTAATTCCTGTCATTTGTTCTGCTCCTGGATTTTCTCTCTGCGGATTAAGTGCGAGGGGCAGAGGAGATAACTTTGATATCCTGTGCTCACTTCAATACTCACGTATGATAAGGATCAATCAAAAAGACCGTGAAACACCTTCAAACTGCTCCGTGAAGATGGCCTTAATGAACGTTCGGTCCGTAGCCAACAAATCTTTTATTCTAAATGACTTTTTTACGTCTTGCAACCTTCTCCAAATGGTGGAGAAATGGTGACTCCATTTCTCTCCATGATCTCTCATCTCCTGATTGTACCTTTTTTAGCTCATCTAAAATCGCTGGTTGAGGCGGTGGGCTTGCAACTGTTTTCAGAATCGTTTTAAATGTCGACTTTTGACTGTAGACCATTTCTTCAGTTTTGAGAGGCTCAGTTGTTTAAAATTGATCTTACAATTCCCGTACTGTGTGCACTGGTCTATAGTGTTTAATTGTGAATGCTGCCTCGAGACCGTGGGTGCTGTTGAGCACCATAAACCCTCTCTTAAACCCACCTGTCAGCGGCTTCCCTGAAAGTATGCCTGAGATGTGTGAGCTTTTTCTCAACTATTTAATAAATAAAATCAAAGCCATTCGTTCCAGTATTACTTGTCTACGTGTTGATTACTGTGGGGTGACAGCAGCCCCTCTAAGGCCGGTGGACGGCCAGTTTACTTCCATTCAACCTACTGACTCTTCTCAGCTAGCTGATATAATCCTGCATATGAAACCTTCCAATTATCTCCTAGATATCTTACCCTCACACCTATTTAAAGATACGTTCAGAGCTTTTAGTCCAATTGTGTTGGCTATTATTAACAGCTGTTTAACATCTGGTATGTATAATGCCAGACAACTTTAAACATGCAATTGTTGAGCCTTTGCTGAAGAAGCTCTCAATTGATCCTACAGCTCTTTCAAACTACAGGCCTATTTCTAAGCTCCCATCACTGTCCAGAATTATGGAGAAAGTGGTTTCTTTGCAGTTAATTTCATATCTGGAGGATAACAATGTGTGTGATGAGCTTCAGTCAGGTGTTAAAAATCTTCATAGTACTGAATCGGCTCTGCTGAAGGAGACAAATGATATTAACTTTGGACTCGGGCTCTTCAGTACTCATAGTCTTACAGGATCTCAGTGTGGCATTTGACCCAGTGGACCACGGGTTTCTGTTAAAACCGCTTGAGGATGAAATGGCTATTCAAGGCTGTGCACTGAAATGGTTTGTGTCCTACCTGAAAAGCAGATCTATGTCTGTTAAGACAGATGGGAATTTCTCAGCCAGCTCCTCTCACGCGAGGCGTCCCACAAGGTTCTATCCTGGCTCCCCTTCTATTTTCCCTTCATCTGCTCCCCTTGAGGGCCATCATTTACAAACATGATGCCACGTCGCATTGTTATGCTGATGATACACAGCTGTACCTCAAAGTTAGTGCTGACATCACTTCATTTGTACAAAAGCTGTTGAAATGCTTTGATATGAAATATTGGATGGTACAAAATTTCTTGCAATTAAACGAACATAAAACAGAAGTCATTAGTTTTGGTCCTACCATATCTGTAGTTGAAATTGGCACTCAGTTAGACTCCTTGGCTGCAACGATTCATAATGACGTCAGAAATGGAGGTATCGTCTTTGAGTCGTCAGTAAGTTTTGAAAAACAAATCTCCATGGTAGTAAAGTCCAGATTTTACCAACTGAGGCACATTTCTAAGTCTTTTCTATCACAGAAGGACTTAGAAACAGACATTCATGCCTTTATTACGTCTCGTTCTGATTATCGTCATTCTTTATATGTGGGTCTGCCCAAATCTGCTCTGTTGTGCCTTCAGCTGGTTCAGAACGTAGCAGCAAGATTCTTAATTGTGTAAAGAAAAAATAATCACATCTCCGCCATTTTAGCCCCTCTCTGCACTGGCTACTGGTGCGGCATCGCATTGAGTTTAAGATCTTGATGTTTGTTTTGAAAGCCTTGCATGGTCTCACTGGCTCCAAAATACATCGGTGACCTTCACCCCATGTGGCACCGAGAGCACTGAGGCCATCTGGATGACTGCTCCTCATAGTTCTAAGATCTTGGCTGAAGTCGAGGGGTGACTGAGCTCTCTCAGTTGTTGCTCCACGGCTTTGGAATGATTTGCCTTTTCACATCAGGTCTTCATCATCTATGGAAGTTTTTAAAAGTTGCCTTAAGACCTGCTTGTTTTCTTTCGCCTTTCACTGTGTATGATGGCATTGTGGTTGATGTTATCATTGGTTGTTTTATTAATCTATTTGTTTTAATGTTTCTTTGTACAGCACTTTGGCACAACCTCTGTTGTTATAAATGTGCTTTTATAAATAAATAATATAAATAATCTAACAAGTGCCAGGAGCCCTGCTGAGGTCCCCATTTCTGAATTTGATGCCCCTACTGTTTTTTTTTTGTCTTTGAGAAAAAGTCATCTCAGTCCAAAGTCATCCACTGCTTGAAGGATAATAACATAAGGGAGCCACATAGCCCTGAAGATATCAGAGACTTGCATTACGATTTTACCAACAGTTGTTCTTGGCTGAAGAGACGGAGTCATCACCTAAGATGGACTTATTCTTTAAGGATTTCCCCAAATGTTCAGACTTTGAAAGACACTTTTCAAATTCTCCCTTGTCTCCTGATGGACTCACTTCAGCCCTGAGTAGCCTTAATATCGGTAAATCTTCAGGGACTGATGGCCTGCCGGTCGAGTTTTAGAAGGTTTACTGGGAGCAGCTGGGTGGAGACCTACTGGAAGTTCTGTTGAGCAGCATAAAGGACAATGAACTGCCATTAAGCTGCCATAGGTCACTTGTAACTCTGCTGCCAAAAAAGGAGACTCCTGCTGTCTCCAAACCTGGTGGTCAGTCAACCTTTTATGTGCGGACTGCAAACGTCTTTCTAAAGCATCAGCTGTCAGTTTGAGAACAGGAAAGAATCTCACATGAACAGACCTGGTGCATGCTGGGATGTCTCATCGATAGCAACATTCTCTTTGTCTGGGGTTTGGTGGCTTTAAGATCAGAGGGGCATGGTCGGGTTTGATTTCTTTTGATCAACAGAAAGATTTTGATAGAGTGGATCTCCAAAATCTCTTTAAAGTTTTTAAGACTTTTGGGTTTGGAGAATTCTTTTTGAACTTCATACAACGATTGTAAATGAATGGATTTAGTGTGTTACAAATGAATGGTGGGTTGGGCTGTCCCCTTCAAGTGTCTCGGGGTATTCAGCAGGGCTGTGCCTTGTCTGGCATGTTATATTCACTGTCGGTGGACCCTCTGCTTCACCATCTTAGGTGCCAAATGCAGGGTCTGACCATTCCTTGCTGCCCCGGAGGGTCCTTTAAGGTGGTGGTCTGTGCTGATGACGTCTCAGTAATTGTCACAGATTGTGACAATGTCAGACCCCTGCGCTGTAGCTGAGCAGCATGTGAAGCCATGTGCTCCAGTAGAGTTAACTGGGATAAAAGTAACACCTTTCTAATAGGAAACTGGGAGAACACAAAACCTCCAGAACTTCCAAAAATGTGACACAGAAATACAGTGCAGGACAGCAGATGACAATTGGTGTGTAGTGTTGGATCAGAACCACCATGGCAGATTACAGTGATGGAAATAGTGAATTAGCGAACTGTCATTCTGTGAACGGGTACTTGTTATTAATAACCTCGTCTGTTCAATGTGGCAGCACATGTGGTGCGCTGACCCCCCGATCTCATTATAAATGAAGATACAGACAATGTTACTGGGCTTTTACTGGGATGGCCTGCACTGGGCAAGGAGAGGACAATCCACCAGCCTGTAGGTGGAGGAGCTCAAGGACTGGCAGATGTTTCTTCCAGAATAGAAACCTTCAGGCTTCTTGGAATACAACAGTCACTTTATGCAAAAAATAAAGAACAAGTGTTTTAATTGCAGTTATTTTACTAGGACAGGCCATATTAGCTATTTGAAAAAAGGAACAAATATAAAAAAGAATACATTGACTACTGATGTGTTAGTGATGGTCAAAGATTTAGTTGGCAGCAGATTTAAAGGAGGATTGACTTATTAGGGACTCATTGCTGACTTCAATACTTTTAAAAGAACTTGGGGTACTGAGGAAGAGTTACCTGTGTTTTAATAATATAGTGCCTTTCTATCTATCTATTTGTTTGTTTCTCGACTGGTGTGGTCTGCAGTGTCTGTGTTTTGTGTGGTGGTCTGTTGGGTATGTGCTCTCTCTCTCTCTCTCTCTCTCTCTCTCTATGTATCTCTCCTTTCTGTTTCCTTTTCTACTTTTGTACTTTTTAGTTAATATGAATACTTTTTTTGTTTTAAAGAGGATGTGGTAGTGTCTGAGCTGCCATGTTGGTGTCCAAGGTTATACTGGATGGCTTATCGCCACGTAGATTTTCTAATCTCTCAAGAAGGCCCACTGTAAGGTTACTAGTTGATCCGGTGGTCTCGGTGGAGGCCTGTGTTATGGAGGTCAATAGGATGTTAATAGTGTAATAATGTGAGGTCACCATCACACATGACTAAAGCAGTTCTGATCTTATTAGATGATGAAGCACTGGTTCCCAGACTGGTCAAGCAGGGTGTTATGATTAATGGCGCTGATCTCAGTGTTGCTCCTGTCTTCTCCCACCCTTAAGGTTATTATTTCCAATGTGTCTCCATTCTTAAACATTGAAATCTTACAACGTGAACTGTGCACTTATGGTGAAGTTCTTTCTTAGATCAGCAGGACTCCATTGGGTTGCAGATCCCTGCACTTAAACACATCGTGTCCTTCAGATGACAGCTTTATGTGACTTTAAACAACTTAAATGACGAGCTTAACGTGGCCTTAAAGTTCTGAGGTGATGGAGTGGAGTCCGTGGGGTTTGTGAGTTAAGAGTCAATGAAATGTTTGAGTTGTAGCAGAACAGACCATAAAGTGATTGACTGTAAAAGAGGGAATGTGATGAAGAAAGTGGAGAGAGTGAGCCAGAGACTGAGGAGGAGGAGGAGGAGGATGATGATGAGCTGGCTCATAGTGAGAGTGAATTAGAAGATAAAGATACTGGTTGGTCTCGTCCATTATGGGAGATGGACGTCTGAAGCAGAGCTCCATTAGCAGCGTCTTTATTTTCTCTCTAATTTCTTATTATTCTGAGGTATCCTGTATTTACCCGACCCAAGGAGTTTCTACTACAGTATATAAACATGAGTAATAAGACAGGGGGTCAGAAAGAAATGGAAAGAAAACGTAAAACTACATCCAAGTCTATACAGACATCAAGCCCAAGTGCAAGGTACGGCATTTCAGAGACTGAATTGGTACAAGCAGGCGAAAGCACAGACTTCCCAGGACCCCACTCCATTGCATCGTCTCCAGTCGAGAGCAAAAATGGGAGCGAAGGTGCAAGTGATGCTGGCCACGATAGCTCGCCGATTCCAGAAGATCACTTGAAACTAGAAATGGCCTTGCAGTCCGTGCTTTCATCTACTCACAAGCCGGAAGCATCGGCTATAACCGGGGTTGCCACTTCACCCGTGGAGTACGAAAGCCGAAACGATCTGTCCGAACTGAAGGAAATGATCACAACATTGGCCACGGCCATAAGTGAGCTTAAGAATGACATTCAGAAAAATGTGAAGAAAGAAATAAGTGGTTTGCTCAAGACAAGTGAGAAGCGGCAAAACGAGGCAAATGAGAAGTTGCGGCTGAAGCTGTAGCAGGATAATAAAGACTTGGAAAAACATATATATAATCGTTTTGATGCAACCTTTAAAGGTATGCTGAGGAAAACTGATGAACACATTCAGGAAAATGCGTCTAAACTGAGAGAACTTGCCGATCAGCTGGAAGACGTTAAGCAGACATTCACGACTCAAATTGAAACAATGGAACATTCGGCATCTACCGCCAATGGAAAAGCTACGGCTGTAAATTCCAAATGCAAAAAACTCAGAGACAGACTTGCGGCTCTGGAAGATTGATGCAGAAGGAATAATATTAGTATTGAAGGTCTACCTGAGAATCATGAAAGTCCAAACCCAGTGAAATTCGTAGCTGAACTATTCTCAAAAATAATTAGAGAGGAATTAAAATCAGATACCGAGATACCGGCAGCCTAGCTCATACGTGGATCAAATACCTTTAAACCTAGGTCTTTTATTGTCCGCTTCGGGAGATTACAATTTAAGCCTGATGTAATGGCACTTCTCAGACACAAACAAGAGATTATATTTGAAAATAACCATATTCGTATTTTCCCTGTTTTCTCAACCTCAACAGCTGCTAAACGTGCAGCTTTCTACAACATTAATCAGCGGTTACGGAAAGCCGATATCAGATACAGCCTCTTGTATCCTGCCAAACTGAAAGTGGATATTCAAGGCCAATATTACATCTTCTCCAGCAAGGAGGAAGCAGAAAAGGAATTATGAAAGCTGATCTCGACACTTTTTTTGAAATATGATAGTGAGTCGCATCCTGTCATGGTATGGTAAGGAGATATCACCTGCTGTCTGATCCGCTTGCAATGATACAGCTACCATAATTATACATCCTTTTCTCTTCTTGGACACTTTTTGTTTATGTTTTAATTACAATTATAGGCGTATGTGTGGAAGAAATTAAAGTGTTTTTTCTTTTTTTTCTTCTTTTTTGCTATTCTAAAGGAGACTGTTTAACATCATACCCTTGGTTTATTGTTATTGTTATTATTGCATTAGGGTTTACTTTGCTTATCCAGGACCACTTTTTAACACCATTCCCTGGGTTTATTATCATAATATTTCAAGACTGTTGAAGATTATATTTTATGCATATAGTATTTAGACTTTATCGGCAATAGATATCTCTACTTTTTAATCCTCAAACGACTCTGCTGGGGGGCTTGTTTTGTTTTGGACGTGTTCTGTCTCTAGATATGTAAGAGGACCGGGACTTTGTGAAGTGGGGTCCAGCCTCACATGGGGAGGCAAAATGGGGCGGGGGTGGGGGATAAGGGGGGGAGAGAAAGAGAGCAAACTATATCTAATCTATCCTTTTAATCCTTATAATTATAACTTCCACAATGCTGGTAAAAATATTGTTCAGTTTCGAGAACTCAGACAGCATTTCTGCAATATATAAAATTATTTTACAGTCCCTCCTTTTCAAAGATCCAAGAGTACAATGGGAAAAAGATCTCTTAATCAATATATCAGAAAAGGAGTAGAAAGTAGCAATGCAGATAATTCACTCGAGCTCCATATGTGCAAAGCATACAATTATTCAACTCAAAATTATATATTGAGAACATCTGTCTCATTTAAAATTGTCCAAAATGTTTCCAGGGCAAGATCCAACCTGCAAACGCTGCAATCAAGCTCCAGCCTCACTGGGTCACATGTTCTGGGCCTGCACCAAATTAAAATCATTCTGGACCAAAATCTTTAAACACCTTTCAGACAGCCTTGGGGTCACAATCCCTCCTAACCCATTAACAGCTGTGTTCGGTATTCTACCAGATGGATTTAAAGTGGAGAAGGACAAACAAACTGTGATTGCTTTCACTACACTATTGGCACAGACTTATTTTGCTAAACTGGAAGAATCCTAACGCTCTTCTTTTAAGTCAGTGGGTAACCGATGTTTTATATTATTTGAAATTGGTAAAAATCAAATTCTCACTTAGAGAATCTGTGCAGAACTTTTTCAAAACCTGGCAGGATCTAATCAATAATATTTTAGAATAAGCTCTTAAAGCACCGAGGAAGCAGATGCTCTTCGCATTTCTTTTACTTCTCCATTCATCTTTATCCGCCTGTTAAACTCATCAATTTATTTATTTTCACCAGCTTTAAGTTTTACTCCGTTGGCCATGCTCTCTTTCAAAGGGGTGGGGGTTGATTTGTTTACAGTCCTATATTTTGTAAAAATGTATCTATTTGAATGGAGTGATTAAGAGATAAGATAAAAACAGCAAATTAAAATAACGAAGGTGTGCTGGCCAAGGCTGGTGGTGCCCCTGTGTCTGTGCCCACCGTCTTTAAAGAAGCTGAGACTGAGGAGACCTCCACTGGTGAGGCTGCAGTGGTCTGCAGTGACTCCACTGAGAATGAAGAGAGCAGTAATGACAGAGAGTGAGACTGACCACAGCGCTGACCACTAACACTGAGAGACCCTCCGAGACGCCCAATGGCCTGCGCTCAGACACAAAACAGAACATCAGAAGCAGCCAGTGAGGCAGACATGATGGACGGGAGAGTGGAGTCGAGGGGTCGTATGGAGGCATCAAAAGGGGCTACTAGGAAAAGAAAGGAGGCAGAGGAGACCACCAGGGGCGCAAAGCAGATTTTAATGTCAGGCAGTTTGACCAAAAAACAAAGTGAGGAGGGCAAAGGAGAGAGGGACTCGGACATGTCTGGTAAGACCCTCTCAGTGCCAGGGGTACAGCATTAACAGTATCAGAAAGACTTTAGAGTGTATAGAGGTGAAGGGGGGTCTTCAAGTCCCGATTATTCTTCTGACCTTCATCTCTTTCTGAGACCAGCAAGGCACATTCAACACAATGCAGTTAATTTAGGGGTGGGCCAAAAGGACACCACCAGGGTAAGACCCTTCAAAACAAGCCATGATGGGTGCTACAGTCGAGTGACTGACCCTTTTGAATTTCCAGCGTGTTTCTCTGTTCTCATGTTGTGAGACCACCGCTAAGTTACTGGTGGGCACAATTACTGTGAATGGCTGTCAGGCCACAGAAAGAGACATTTCATTTGAGATGTTTTACATGAGAAGCTCTTAGACGTCGGTTTCCTACAAGAGACCCCCTCAGATCTGCAGAGTCAGGCTGACTGGGTGTAGGATGGGCACAGGTGGGAGCTCAGGGGTGGCGGTGCCAATGAGAAGAAACTCACCAAAGTGACAGCGGTGATGGCTGGCAGGCTGCAGAGGGCCGCACTCTTTATCAGGGTCTATAAAGCGTTAGAAAGTTATTAGGGGATGGAAAAAAATATAAAAACAAAATGAAGACATTTCAGAAAGTGTCAGAGCAGCTTGTGCCCAATAAAAGGGAATTCTTGAGTTTGTGCTGCTGCTTTAGCTTTATGAATATTAAAATGTAAAGATTCCACTCAGAGTCCCAAAGTTGTTACTCAGCAGTGTGCCGCCCGCTCTTAGAAATCCTGGGATATTTCAGATGATATTTTTCCTGATCAGCCCCCTAATAATAATATTTCTATATCGTCATTTCTTACAAGCGGAGCTCAAACTAATCTACAGATACAATTAAAAATAAAACTGGAGGTGTAATAAAATTAAATAAGAAGCCAATGGTGGGTCCTCATCCTTTTAATGAATTTATTGGGCTTGGGAGAAAAACAGATACTGACATAAACCTCTGGGGGTCTCAGGCCAACGACGACTCAGCAGCCCCCTCTGAACACCCAGGCCATCTCAGTTCCATCACAGTCACATGTCAGGTGGTCTGCTGAACTTTTCTTCTCTCTGTCATCTCAGGCAGTTGGTGATGACTTAACCAGAATGGGACCACCGCACCAAACTGGGAAACGCAAACAGAGAAAAGGCAGCGGAGGATCTGACCAGCTCTGACTACACAGCGCCATTCATAATCCATGAATTAATGAGACCCCACATTAGAGAAGGGGGCTTGTTGATGTTGTTTGAAGTGCTGGACATTTGTAGCCCACCATTCCAGACTCTTGTCACTTGAGTGCAGAAAGCTGCCTCGCTGGTTTGATGTTTGGAATAAAAAGCAAAGCCGTGTGTGAGGAGCTAAGATTACACTGAGAAATGGATGGGCAGACCCCCCAAAACACAGGCAAGGTCTTCAGTGCCTCATAAATAATGAATGGGACTTTGAAATCAGACGTCCACTAGACAGGCGGCCATTGCAGTGACACTGAGACTGGCAGGCCAAGACCTCATGGTGGTCACTTGGTAAAGACCCAGTAGACCAGCCTGAGGCACAGATGGAGGACCACCCACTGCTTCAACTTGGCACACATCTCCCTTCTTCTTCTTGACCTGCGGCCCCCCGCTTGCACCCCACCATAACAAACAGAGCAGATAAATGAAGTTGACGCTCTTACTTCAGTCACTCATGACGTCTGCCCTCACTTGTTAGTCAGTTAGTCGCCTTTCCTGGTCACCCGTAGGCCTCACAAAGTAAACCGTCAGACAGGTGACGTCTGCTCAGAGTCGACTCTCACTGACACTTTGATTATTTGAAGTGACTGTGCTTTGTTGTTTGATTTGGACCCCATTTGTCACATCACTGTTACGTTTTATGAGCCCCTCATTATTATTAGAAGAGTAACCTGGGCACAGACGACAGTCTCAACAAAAGTACAGCAGGAGACACAAAGGAAGAAGACTTCTGACGTCACGTGGCGGCCCCTGAGCACATCACATGACAAGTTCAGGTACACACAGAGGGTCCGCCGAGTGAATAACGTCAGTGTAGAAATAGGACGCTGCAGACAATCATGAAAATGAAGTCCAAACACAAAGCACAGCAACGTAACACAAGAAATGTTATTTGGCGCATTTTCAGTTGGAACATCAGCCCTGCTTTGCTCTTGGTGGTCCTGATGTGCCTCGGTCACCGAGTTTCCTGTCTACAATTAAAAAGCCTATGTGGCTTACTGGGCAGCATAAGTAAATAGAGATGATGAGATTTAGGACGTTAAAATATTACAAATCACGTCAGTAAAGTCTGAGCAGGAATTGAGCACAGCTTATCTCTCAAAATGACCACCTTCAGGTCTAAGATGGCGAGCACATCATCTCTAACTAGGGAGGTTCAGGCACACAGACACTTGAACTGGAATCTGTTCAGCCATTTGGAGGTCATCACCAAAGGTGTCATGTAGGGTCAAGAGGGGGCTTTGTGTCCTGTGACTGCAGCGTCACCACTAATGAACACCGTGACATTTCAGTAAATCTACACGGATGAGACCCTCGTAAACCAACAGCTTACACCATAAAGCAGTGACGTGTCACAATAGCAGGTGGCCAGCCCTGTCACCGTGTCATATCAGACACACACCACACGTCACACCAGTCTGGAGTCCGGGGGGCACCCCTCATTCTACCAGGCCCTTGATTACAGGACTGTACTTCATTATTAGCACGCAGTTCACTCTTTAAGGACACAAAATGAGGACAAATAATAAAAAATACCAGCAAATGACAATGGGGTTTCATGACAAAATAATGACATATTTATCCATTAATCCGTTACTTTAATATGGAGAATACTGAGACTTGGACCTCTGAGCCACGGGATTACAAAGGTCATCTGAACGTGAAAATCCTTGACGTCTTTCTTATGAATACGCTGTAAGTAAAAAGCCGCAGATCACAAAGTAAAACTAAATGAATAAATAACAGTATAAAGATCACAGACACATCACAGTTCACTTCACTCTCTCTTTGTCACAATGGAGTCTATCCAGACGCTTTAAAACTCAGAAGGTCTTATCTTGTCCAGTAAGACTTGTGGATTGAGTTAAACAGCAAAGCGAAGGACCAGGCAGACCCCAGGACTGAGTGGTCTTAGCTGTAAGGAGACATCAGAGGAGTTGAGAGGAAATCAGGACTGTGCAGCCATGTTGTTACTTTAAAATAAACTCTGCTAAAAGACCCCAAGGACACCGTGAAGGACACTCGTTAAGGGTCATTTAGCACAAATGTCAGAAGATTTGTCTTCACACAGACACATGGAATAGGTGACCAAGTAGTGTGGTGGGCTATAGAGCTTTAGGGTCCTTCAAATCTCGACTTGATGTTATTTTGGAGAATTGAGGTGAAGAGGATGGACAAGCATGTTGACCTGAATGGCCTGTCCTTGTCACAATTGTTCTGATGTTACAACACAATACAATACAGTTTATTTTTGTATAGCCCAAAATCACACAAGAAGTGCCGCAATGGGCTTTAACAGGCCCTGCCTCTTGACAGCCCCCCAGCCTTGACTCTCTAAGAAGACAAGGAAAAACTCCCAAAAAAAACCTTGTAGGGAAAAAATAGAAGAAACCTTGGGAGAGGCAGTTCAAAGAGAGACCCCTTTCCAGGTAGGTTGGGCGTGTAGTGGGTGTCAAAAGAAGGGGGTCAATACAATACAATACATGTTCTCATGAAAGGAGACAGCAGGACAGACAGACAAGGAGGAGGACTGAGAGGAGTACAGCTGGGGGAACAGCAGCAGTAGAAATGACCAGCTGGCTTTAGACAGAGGGACAGTAAAGTGAGAGACACAGCAAGTGACCACAGGTGACCAGGGGGCTCAATGGGTGTCCATCATTACAGTAACTGAACAGGCCAACTTCTGTCTGAAAGGACACTAAAATAAGACGTGACCCACAGGTCTACAGAGGACATCAACCTAATGAGTCAGTGGACTTACTGACTGACAGGCTGACACACCGACTGGACAACCGGAGACACAGAGAGGAATTCTGGGAAGGTGACCTCACTGGGAGTTTGTGTCACTGAGACAGTCCAGTGTGTGAAGTGGTGCCTCCTTATGGTGGTAACTCATGAACTGGTAAAGAGAGAGAGAGAGATAGTAGAAGAAATGGAAAAATACAAGAGCCAAATACCAGGAATACCTGAAATGAAGAAGAAGGGGAGTGGAATGACAAACTGAGACAAAGGATGGACCCTCAGGTTTGGGATCTCCAGAGCAGTGGCAGGAGTTGAAATAATTGTGAGCAGTGAAAGAGAAAAAAATATAACAAGATGGGAACTTAGAAATCACAGAATAAAAATAATGAACTTCAATCTAAAGAAGGACAAATACAAATGTGAGCACCAACAGTAAACAACACCGCAGATGAGAAAGGTGGGCTTGATGGAGGTGGACAGTGGGCTTTAGAGAAAATGCAATCCAGTGGTCAGCAGATACTAGTAATGGGAGACTGGAAAGGCCATACTGGTAACACTGCACAACAATTTTTTTGAAAAGTCTTGCTTCCTGAAAAGTTTTTGCTGATTGTGACAGGTCTCTAGGTATGCACAAATATACAGTAGTTAGCAATGTCCTGGTGAAACCTTTCACCGTGTTCGTCACTGACAATACCGAGATTTGTAGGGAAGAAGTCCAAGTGTGAGTGGAGAAAATGAATCTTGAGTGACATGTTGCACTTCATTGTCTTGTATGCTTTGAGAAGTTTGTCTACCAACTGAATGGAGTTTGTGGTTCTGTAATTGCCCAGAAAATTGTCAACAACGTCTTTGAAGGCTTTCCAGGCAATTTTTTCCGGCCCAACTAACGGATCTTCAAATTGCTTGTCATTAATAACATGTCTGATCTGGGAGCAAACAAAAATGCCCTCTTTGATCTTGGCGTCAGTTATTCTTGGGAACATCTGTCTTAAATAACGAAAACCTTCGTCTTCCTTGATCAGTGCTTTCACAAACTTCTTCATGAGTCCCAGTTTTATGTGAAGAGGAGGCAAAAATATTTGTTTCCGGGTAGACAAGCGATTCATGTGCCACATTTTTCTGTCCTGGAACTAACTTTTTACGGAGAGGCCAGTTCTGTTGAGAATAGTGCAACTCTTTGGCACGGCTGTCCCATTCACAGATGAGACAACAGTACTTTGTATAGCCGAGTTGCAGTCCTAGTAACAGAGCAACGACTTTAAGATCTCCACAGATATTCCAGTTGTACCTGCTATACTGGACGTCCTTCAGTAACAGTTCCATATTCTCACACGTTTCTTTAATGTGTGCTGCATAGCCAACAGGTACTGAAGGATAAACGTTGCCATTGTGTAGCAGAACAGCTTTCAGGCTTAACATTGACGAATCAATGAAGAGACGCATCTCTTCCGGGTTTTGAATACAAGCCAAGGCAGAGAACAATCCTTCAAAGTCACAACAAAAACAGAGACTGTCGACTTCTGCAAAAAATTTGGTTATATCATGATGTCGGCTTCGAAACACAGAAATGTTTGTACCTGGTGACAGCAAACACCATTCCTGCAGTCTCGAACCCAGCAGCTCGGCTTTTGCTTTTGACAGACCCAAATCTCTGACCAAATCATTCAGTTTGGACTTTATTATCAGATGTGGATCACCTGATGAGCACAGTTCAAAATCCAGGTCAATGTCACTGTCAGTACCCTGCTTTGCAGTTTCTTCATCTGGTTCATCTAAGGTCCAATCCTCTGGTGGTTTTGGAATTGGAAGACTGTCGTCTTGTGGCACGGGTCTCATTGCTGAAGGCAGATTAGGATATTCAATTGACGTCTTCTTTTTGGCAGAGAAACCAGACACATTAGTCAAACAGAAGTAACAGTCTGTCACATGGTCTTTCTGGTCTCGCCATATCATCGGAACACTAAACGGCATCGTCTTTCGAATGCCTCTGAGCCAGGCTGTCAGACTGACAGCACATGTCACACAGCAAATGTGAGGCGCCCAATTCCTTGTCTGGATCACCAATTTTGCAGCCGAAATACAGATGATAAGCTTTCTTCACAAGAGCAGTCATCCAACGTCTCTGAGGCGCAAGTGTATATTCGCCACAGATACAGCAGAATGTATCACGGCTGTTACAACATTGATGAGACATATCGCCCGACACCAAAACGTCTATAGCATCAAGCTTACTTACTGTGATATTGCTACAGATACTATACTTTACTATACTGATACTCTACATACACACTGACTATCTAGATTAACCAAATGAGCAGGATCGGTGTATGCAGGCCACCTTTATAGCATGCTGAGACAGCGCCAAGCTCGTTCAGACCTGCCCAGGATGTCAGCTTCCACAGAACAGCTTACAACCTGCCCTGATTCCATGGCTGGACGTGCCCAGGCTGCACAAACCGTTGTTGATAAGTCACTTACGGGAGCAAAAATGTTTGGATACAAATATAAGAAAATATCATGACAAAACTCTGAAATGGCACGTGATGAGTAAATTTTGATGTGATATTCGTGATCAGCACTCAAAAATCTATAAGAAACTGTGACAGGTGTCTGGTCACACTCACAGGAAATCTACCTTAGACACCATTAAAATATCCGACTACGCCACCCAGTTTTATTAAGAGGCTGGGAACTCCTGAAATTTACCAATAATAGCACACAGGTTTCTTTAAATTGGGCGGTGAGTAAACACACAATGAAAGACACAACAGTAATTTCAGAAAAAAAGCAACAGTAACTTCTATTACACAAGACAATATAAAGTACATTAAAAAGATAAACGAACATAACAAAATCTAAACATATCAGGAATGAATTTCCTTTTTTTAAAAGGAAAACACACAGTCCACACTCTAAAAGTCCGTTAAAAACAAGAATTGGAGGATACAACCTTTAGTGGTGCAGAGTTCAGTTTGAGCACTGTGTTACCCCAACACTTAATTGTTCAATTTGTAGCGGGGCTACATAGTAGTGATAGTGTTGTCAGTGTTAGTACTGGGTGCATCTTGTTTCCATCGTCCCGTTTGCTGTTTTATGTGTGTGTCAGTGAATGTCGTCCCCATAAAAGGGGACGGATGATGAAGAGACCGCAGCCCCAAATTGGAAAACACCTGTTAACTATCAATCAATTACATCCGGTACAGGACTATTTAAGCAATCAGGAGGGAACAGAAGAGGAGAAGAGAGAGGAGAAAGAAGGAGACCAATTTTCACCACCATGAACCAACTTACTTGCTGTTTTCCACATCACGCTTTTGCACTAGTTTGTTATCATTCTGCCGGACTGTCTTCCATCCCTCATCACCAGAAACCCCGGGGTCGGATTACATCATCCACTACGCGCCGAGGATTCACCATGAGGTTGATCCATTTTCCAGGAAATTCAAACAACTCACTTATCTCTCGTACAGTCATTCGTATTCAGGACAGTTTTTATACCCGGACTCTAATTCACAATCATCAGCATTTCCGTATCCATTTATTTGTATTCGTGTTTTGTGCTGTTATATGTTAATGGGACAAGGGAGGGTTTTCTTATTATATATATATATATATATATATATATATATATATATATATATATATATATATATATATATATATATATATATATATATATATATATATACACATCTATATATATATATATATATATGGTGTTGGCACTTTATTAGTTTGGTGGTGGACATACATAGTTATATATATGTATTGTTCGTATGGAATTTTTGTTATTTCATTTAATATAATTAATCAGTTTAATTTTTACGTATCTGCTTTAGTGTGCCTATGTTTAATCCGTCAATTGGGGAAAAAATTGTATGTGTTAGAGGTACGGCTTGATATTTAGATTCTCCTCAGTAATTCATCCAGGCCACAGGACTTGGAGCTTGTAGCTGCCGGCTGGGTATGGTTTCAGCCGTTACATAAGTGGTGCCCTCTCTGAGGACTGAACTCAGGACCTTCAGATTATGAGACTGTTACAAAAGGGGTCGGCCATTACAAACTGTCCACGGATGCACTCTGTTCACCGGACACTCGTTTCCCAACAGAAGTTTTGTCAAATCATTGAATGCTTGTCAGCGTCTCTTCATCGTTCCTTTTTTCCACTCTGGGCTCCTTGTGTTGCTGTGACCTCGGCACACCTCATTTCTCGTCTACCAGCTTTGCTTGGTCCTTTCATGCAGCTTCCCTCTCTCGCTGGACCCACAACCAGTGTCTCCTTGTACAGCTGTCTCTTCCTTCCTGGAAGTAAATGTTGCCATCTTTGTGCCTCACATCGTGACAGCCAGGTACCCTCGTCTGCCTACGAGCCCTTGTGCTCTGTCCAAGTGTCTTGGCAGCGTTCTCAGTGGACTGTCCCTTCTTCTTGCCTTCTCCTGCCCAGAAGTTTAAATCTTTAGTGCCTGCTGTTGTAAGTCCTGGACAATCAGTTTAATCAATGGCACATCTAAATTTAACAATTAATGAAAACACAAGTTAACAAAATGTATTGCTACCAACCATTAATGAGTACAGATATGCTGATTAGAAACCAGTATTGTCAGACATGTAATCTCCAAGTCAGGTAAATACAGACATCCTCCAAGGAAGGAGCAGTTCTGTTATCACAACTTGGTATTGTTTGTAATCTCAACCAGTCAAAGTGACTCCTTTGCAATACAGCAAATACCTCCATCCTGCAGACAGCCTTTTAGCTTCTCACCCCCCAGTCCCAACAATGGGTGCCTGATGGAACCACCCAGTACACAAAAAAATGTCCCCCTCTGACAAAACACCCAACGATGTTCAAAGAAGCAAAAACTTTGTTGTGCATTGTAACAAGAAAGACCAGGACACAGAACACTAGGAGAACACGGCTAGGATGGAGAGGTGAATGAGGACGGGTGAAGACTGGCGTGTAACTGATAGCTCAGTCAAAGTCACTTCTTCTGCTCTCTTAACTATTCACAGGAGCAGACATTTTAAATAAGGGGGGGGGGGGGGGGCAAAACCTTTACATGCCACTGTACAAAGAAAAGAGACAAGAGGCTAAAGAGAAAATGGGCTGGGAAGGAAACAGAGGGACAGGAGATCAAAAATCAAAAACAGTTCAGGAGTAAAGGCATAAAGTTAAAGGAGAGCGTTAAAAATTTCAAGACAGAGGTGGGCGGCATTCGTAAAGCCTGGAGAGCCCACCATGAAAACAAAAGTCAAAGAAGAAACAACGAGGGGAGAAGAACAACATGAAAATCCATCAGAGGAGAAGGAGATAAATCAAGATGAAGTAGAAGAGGTGCACCAGAAGAACAAGAACTGAGAGAAGATCAGATGAAAATAAAGACGTCTCCCGTATAGCGAGGCCTGATCTCAAAGCAGCATTTGATGCAGGACTGTGAAGGTGTGAATGGGAAGCATCAGACATAATGGAAGTGCTGGAGAAATTCAAAAGGATCATTAAAAGTCTTCATCAGCAATGTGTGGGAACGAATGATTAAGAGCAATGGGGTATTAAAAAGGGCATCAGGCAGGGAGACGGCCCCAGTCCTTCACTCTATTTATGGATTAAATAATCAACAAGGACAACAAAGAAATCAGAAATGCGGCCCTGGGGTCCCATAAATGAAGTCTGCTGTTGTCACCTGGGGTCTGATATATGAGGGCGATAGAACAATAACTGCAATACGTGAGCCACAACTACAAAGGACATGAATAACATGGAGGAGCAAGCGAGAAGTGAAAGGTAGGAAGATAAATGTGCAGAAAAGTAAAGAAATGAAAAGAACAAGGAGAACAAGAACAGAAACAGCAAATGTGGACACAACTACAAGACAAGTGAGGGTGAGTGAAGATGGGAGGACAGACGAGGAAATCAGAAACAGAATAAACAAAGCAAATAAAGAACACAATCAAATGAACAAGACCTGAATAGCAAAGAAAGAACAAAGAATAAAGGTGAAGAGGCGCCTCTGTGACCCCACATATGGACCACCAATATCACACACCGCAGACTCGTGAGACACACTGGAGACACAAAGATCTACAAGAACAGCAGCTGAGAAAACAGAAATCAGAGAATCTATGAAGAGCTGGAAATGCAACAACTGATGGGAAATACAGAAATGACACAACTCCAGTGGTCTGGACATGGAATAAGGAGGAGAGAAACAAGGGACCCCAAAAAGGTGTTAGAAATGAGGGGTGAGAGCAAGACCTAGAAGGGCAAGGGAAGAAAACATCAAAGAAACAGGAAAAGAAGACCACAGAACAAGAGAAGATCTCAGCAAAGACAGAAATAAATATAATGGGGGCTCGAGACCCCAACAGCATGAGGTTTTATGGCAGAAGATCAACTAAGTCAATAAGGAAGTGTATATGCCACCCGGAAAGTGAGGGTACCCTGCTGGTCCTGCCCACCTGGGCACCCCCTACTTCAAAGACTGAAGGCTTCTGGGTAGTAAAACCAAATTCAATTAACTCTTTCAAAGCTGACTTTTGGCTTAGCTCAAATTAAACAAAAAAAGCTCACTTTTTGTGAAAGACGTCCAAATTCTTTATTTCTCCAATCATGTGATACCCAAGTGACATCTGCCAGAGTGTCTCTCCGTTCCCATGTTGGTCACCTGAGGCCACCAGACCAGCTGACTGTGTGTCTCGTCACTCTCAGGTGTCCCTGACGCTGTCCTGTTGCTCAACTCCACACGTCCAGCTGGTGCTTTTTGTTCTAGAAGTTGACGCCCACTCTGCCTGCTTGGTGTTGCTTTTCTGCGATGACCTGCCTTGCTGTACTTTGAGAACAAATTGCCAACACATTTCCTGATTGCTTCTTTAAAGTAGAAATCCATTTATGAGAACAAACACCACTCACTTTCAAGTAGGTGTCCCTGCCATTTTGAGATTGTCCTCTTCAAGTGACACAGGTTTGTCCACTGCTCGTCCTCCTGGCTGTGAACAAAGCTGTCAGCTGATGACTTTGTCACTAGCTGTGTCGACATGTCACTCTTGTCACATCCTTATCTTCACTCACAAGCCGTCTCATCACCGCCTGTCTGGTTATCTTTTCTGTAGCCCGGGCACCAATTCCTTCATACTCCGTTGACATTAAAGATGGCCCCTGACTCGCAGTCTGAGTGGTAAGAAGGCAGCCTTACCATGTGAAGTAATGCCTGCCAGTGTGAGTCGTAGTCTGAGGCAGTGCCCGGTGTTTGAATCTGCCAGGACAACATTCTGTAATGCCACACTGACCTGGCATGTCTGGCGTGTACTGATGCCCTTATATAGTGCCTTCACAAAGCACTTGGACCCTTCACTTTGTTCATGTTTTGTTGTCTTGTGCTAAAATCATTTACTTGTAAAGTGCCCCAATAAATAAAATGAATTGTTATTATTATTACTCTCATCAATCAACACTCAACACCCCAGAATGACAAACACAAACAGGAGTTTAGAAACGTCTGCCAATGTGTGAAAAATGAAAAAGCTGAAATATCCCATTGACACAAACGCTCAGAGCCGTCACTGTAACACTGGAAGTTTGGCTCTGGTGCCCCCCATTCTACTGGTCATCGCTGAGATGTTTGCTGAGGTCAGTTCAGTAAAGTCACCCACCAGTCCATAGAGGGTCCCACAGTGGACAATGAGCAGGATATGAGGTCCAGTTGCAGCTCTTATGTCATTTGAAGTCTTGTTTGTGTTCTCAGTCTGCTATGTTAGCTCGCTCTCTGATCGTAGATTTGTTCTTTTCTAAGGATGTCATGCCAATGATTTGTGGCCGTAAGCGGATGAGGAATTCTCAGTCCTTCACTTCTCTTCACTTTCCTTCTAAATATTGGATTAAACCAGAGAGTTCATGACGAGTCCACTCAGATATGACAGTGGGGACAAGTGAGATGGAGAACTGCTGGTCCCTTTGTCACTTAAGACTGTGTCACCTAAGACTGGCCTCACTGTGTCACCTGTCCAGGCTTTCTGTGACCATCAAAGGGCTTACAGAGAGTCACCAACCGCAGATAGAAATGCACACAATGGTAGAATCGTAGAGAATGCCCTGATAATCTGAGGGTTTAGTTCTCTGAGGTTAATAAATTACTTGAGCCTCCATCTGCTGATCAGTCAGCTCCTCCACTGATGACGGTGAATTTAGGATAAAATGAAAAGCCTAAATAACTCAATAACACAAATCCACCCTCCGTCTGTCCTCCTGTCCTCTCTCTCTGTCATCTCCTTCTCCACATGTTCTCCAGTTTCATCTCCATTTATTAATGACCTGCTCTGTCAGATGAGACCACCTACTTGAGCACCGGACCCCATCTCCACCACTCTTCTCAAATCCTGTCTTCATGTCCTAATCCTGACTGTGGTGACAATAATAAATCCATCCTGTGACACCGGCTCTGTGTCAGCGACCCTGAAGGTCTCTTCTGTATCCCCACCATTAGGACAGTCTGGACTTGATGTGACAATCTGAGATAATAAGTCTCAGTCCATCACTCACTTCTCTATTCTGTCTAAAGTTCTCAAGAGTGTCGTGGCCTCCCAACTCACCGTCATGTAACTGATAATCAGCTGAGAGCGGACACTTTTAAAAATGGAGGATCTCAGCAGAATAACACGACATGTCACAGAGCAGGTGTCACCTCAAGGTGGCTCATCTAACATGAAGGTGACTTCAGTTTACACCAATGGCTGCACGTCCAGTCCAATAACACACTTCTGGGATGAACTGGAACTGCAAGTGAGGAGCTGAAATGTGAGGCTGAGAAATCTGAAGGACTGCGTGATGCCAACATGGAGAGAGAAATCCATAAGGAGCCATTCATGTGTCTCAAGGGATCAACGCCTTGGGGAATTCAGACTCTTTAGATGCTGAGGAGGCCTACCTGGTGTGCCTAATAAAGTGGCCACTGGGTGCCCCTGCAGATCTTGAGCACTTTGCTCTTCTCCTGCACACCCGCTTTACACTTTTTTGTCCAGCGTCCATGTCTTTGTGCACACGTCATCATCTGCACTCACACTCACTCGTCACTCTTTGTGTCTTCTGCTCGTCTCTCCTTGTCATCCCTCTTGTGTCCCCCATAGCAGGTTTGTCCCCCGCATGTCCTTTTCTCTGACACTTCACCAGGCTGCCCCTCACATTCACACACTTGAACCTTTGCTCCTGGCTTTGCAGATCTCATCTTCATGACACTCATTTCTATTTCTCTTATTTTGATCTTCTTCGTCTTCTTTATCTCCCAGTATGTCCTCACAAATTTCCAGTCCATGTGGTGCACCTGCCCAGTAAGGTGACTCTGATTCTGGTCAATCCTGGTTGGGGTCACTAAGTGGCAGGGCCTCTCCCAGTTCAGGAACTGAACACAAGCAGGATGAACAGGCCATCACAGAGGGTCCACACTCAGGGGGTCTAACTGACCACCTCAGCAGCTCAATGTCTTTAAACATCAAATAAGAAAAAGAAGAAAACGGTGAAGGAAAAACTACTTAGAGAAAAGGAGGAAACACATGTGGACCCCCAGTTCTCCTCTCCATCCTAAACATGTCACTTGACACTGAGGTCTGACCTCGGCAGGCTAAGCTGGTGCAGGACATGACGTCAGGCCGAGTCTTCAAGGCAGGCATCCTGAGCACATGGTGGACCACCGCAGACCCTCACGGTTGTTGTCTCCTTCACTCAGATGGCTTTCTTATCATGATGACACTAAAGATGTCCCCTCAGTGACTGTGACATGTGTTGAACCCGAGTCTCTGTGGCCTGTAGACACACTAAGGCTATGTGCTGTATGAGCCAATCAGTGATCAGAGTTCAGCAAATGTTACAAACTTCAGGAAAAAAACGACTGACATGTAGCATTATGGGATAGGAGGAGTGGCCAACATTAAAGGAGATGGAAATGGAGGAGTTATTATGGTATATCAGGGGACAGGAGGAGTGGAGAACAAAAAGAAAAAGCAAATGTGCAGTCAGGAAAAAAGAAAAAGAAGTGAGAGGTGGAAATGAAGAAGACAAACCCAAAGAGACGAGTGACACGGCCTCACCAGCAGAGGGCAGGACTTGGGGACGTGCAGGACTGACTGATGGCAGACACTAAGATGTCTTATAAGACGTCCTGGACTGTCAGATTAACACGTCTGATCACCTTGAGAGAACTTCCTCCATCACATAGTCAACAGTCTTTATTCCCTGAACACCGTATTAGCGAGGCTTCTCTCCTAAGATCCAGTCCGTACAGAGTGTGTGTTGCCCCGTTGGTTGTAGTGAATGTGGACAGATAATTTTACTGACCAAGAAAGTCAAGGCTGAGATTCTGTATACTTTAATGGAGGTTTCTGGCAAGACGTCATGCAAAGTATTAGGATGTGGAAACCATTGACAAATTGAAGGTAAAAGGATGATGATTTCCTTAATCTAAAAAACAATATGGTGGAAGGTAAAGCTAGGATTAAAGCAGCACGAATAGCAAAGAGGGAGCTGGGGACATACCAATATCCATCCATCCTTTTTCCAACCCGCTGAATCCGAACACGGGGTCACGGGGGTCTGCTGGAGCCAATCCCAGCCAACACAGGGCACAAGGCAGGAACCAATCCCGGGCAGGGTGCCAGCCCACCGCAGCATACCAATATGTATTAAATTAAAAAGGGGGGTGATCCGCCACCTTATCGTGGTGGAGGGGTTTGTGTGTCCCAATGATCCTAGCAGCTCTGTTGTCCGGGACTTTATGCCCCTAGTAGGGTCACCCAAGGCAAACTGGTCCTAGGTGAGGGATGAGACAAAGAGCGGTTCAGTAAACATACCATGAAGAATAAAAACTTTGGACGGCATTTTCCCTTGCCTGGACGCGGGTCACCGGGGCCCTCCTCTGGAGCCAGGCCTGGAGGTGGGAACTCAATGGCAAGCACCTGGTGGCTGGGCCTGCACCCATGGGGCTCAGCCTGGGCACACCCCAAAGAGGTAACGTGGGTCCCCGTTCCCATGGGCTCACCACCTATGGGAGGGGCCAAGGAGATCGGGTGCAGTGTGCATTGGGTGGTGGCCAAAGGTGGGGACCTTGGCAGTCCGATCCTCAGCTATAGAAGCTGGCTCTTGGGACGTGGAATTTTACCTCTCTGAAGGAGAAGGAGCCTGAGCTAGTGCGCGAGGTTAAGAGGTTCCGGTTCACCTCGACGAACATCTTGGACTCTGGAACCAATCTCCTTGAGAGGGGCTTGATTCTCTACCATTCTGGAGTTGCCCCTGGTGAGAGGTGCCGAGCGGGTGTGGGCATACTTATTGCCCCCCGACTTGGAGCCTGTACATTGGGGTTTACCCCGGTGGACGAGAGGGTAGCCTCCCTCCGCCTTCAGGTGTGGGGACGGGTCCTAACTGTTGTTTGTTAGTATGCACCAAACAGCAGTCTGGAATACCCACCCTTTTTGGAGTCCCTGGAGGGGGTGCTAGAGGGCATACCTTCTGGGGACTCCCTCGTACTGCTGGGAGACTTCAATGGGCAATGACAGTGAGACCTGGAAGGGCGTGATTGGGAGGAATGGCCCCCCCGATCTGAACCCGAGCGGTGTTTTGTTATTGGACTTCTGTGCTCGTCACGGATTGTCCATAACGAACGCCATGTTCAAGCATAGGGGTGTTCATATGTGCACTTGGTACCAGGACACCCTAGGCCTCAGTTCGATGTTCGACTTTGTGGTCGTGTCATCGGACCTGCGGCCACATGTCTTGGACACTGAAGAGGGGGCGGAGCAGTCAACTGATCACCACCTGGTGGTGAGAAGGCTTCAGTGGTGGGGGAGGATGCCGGTCAGGCCTGGTAGGCCCAAACATAATGTGAGGGTCTGCTGGGAACGTCTGGCAGAGCCCCCTGTCAGAAGTAGCTTCAACTCCCACCTCCGGCAGAACATCGACCACATCCCGAAGGAGGTGGGGAACATTGAGTCCGAATGGGCCATGATCCGTGCCTCTATTGTTGAGGCAGCTGACCGGAGCTGTGGCCGTAAGGTGGTTGGTGCCTGTCGTGGCGGCAATCCCCCAACCCATTGGTGGACACCAGCGGTGAGGGATGCTGTCAAGCTGAAGAAGGAGTCCTACAGGACCCTTTTGTCCTGTGGGACTCTGGAGGCACCTGATAGGTACCGGCAGGCCAAGCGGAATGTGGTTTTGGTGGTTGCTGAGGCAAAAACTCAGGCGTGGGAGGAGTTTGGGGAGGCCATGGAGAACGACTTTTGGACGGCTTCGAGGAGATTCTGGTCCACCGTCCGGCGTCTCAGGAAGGGGAAGCAGTGCAGTGTCAACACTGTACAGTATATGGTGGGGATGGTGCGCTGCTGACCTCGACTCGGGACGTTGTGGGTCGGTGGGGGGAGTACTTCGAAGACCTCCTCAATCCCATTAACATACCTTCCAATGAGGAAGCAGAGCCTGGGGACTCGGAGGTGGGCTCCCACATCTCTGGGACTGAGGTCACCGAGGTGGTCAAAAAACTCCTTGGTGGCAGGGCCGGGGGTGGATTAGATACGCCCAGAGTTCCTCAAGGCTCTGGATGTTGTAGGGCTGTCTTGGTTGACACGTCTCTGCAACATTGCATGGACATCAGGGACAGTGCCTCTGGATTGGCAGACCGGGGTGGTGGTCCCCCTCTTTAAGAATAGGGACCGGAGGGTGTGTTCCAACTACAGAGGGATCACACTCCTCAGCCTCCCTGGAAAAGTCTATTCAGGGGTCCTGGAGAGGAGGATCCGTCGGATAGTCGAGCCTCGGATTCAGGAGGAACAGTGTGGTTTTCGTCCTGGTCGCGGAACAGTGGACCAGCTCTACACCCTTAGATAGATAGATAGATAGATAGATAGATAGATAGATAGATAGATAGATAGATAGATAGATAGATAGATAGATAGATAGATAGATAGATAGATAGATAGATAGATAGATAGATAGATAGATAGATAGATAGATAGATAGATAGATAGATACTTTATTAATCCCAAAGGGATTAATTAGCAGGGTCCTGGAGGATGCATGGGAGTTTGGCCAACCAGTCTATATGTGTTTTGTGGACTTGGAAAAGACGTTCAGCCGTGTACCTCGGGGAATCTTGTGGGGGGTGCTCCAGGAGTATGGAGTACCGGACCCCTTGATAAGGGCTGTTCGGTCCCTGTACAACCGGTGTCAGAGCTTGGTCCACATTGCTGGCAGTAAGTCGAACCCATTTCCAGTGAGAGTTGGACTTCACCAGGGCTGCCCTTTGTCACCAATTCTGTTCATAACTTTTATGGACAGAATTTCTAGGCGTAGCCAGGGTGTTGAGGGGGTCCGGTTTGGTGGACTCAGGATTGGGTCACTGCTTTTTGCAGATGATGTTGTCCTGTTTGCTTCATCAGGCCATGATCTTCAGCTCTCTCTGGATTGGTTCGCAGCCGAGTGTGAAGCGGCTGGGATGGGAATCAGCACCTCCAAATCCGAGACCATGGTCCTCAGCCGGAAAAGGGTGGAGTGCCCTCTCAGGGTTGGGAGTGAGATCCTGCCTCAAGTAGAGGAGTTCAAGTATCTTGGGGTCTTGTACACGAGTGAAGGAAGAATGGAGCGTGAGATCGACAGACGGATCGGTGCTGCATCCGCAGTGATGAGGGCTCTGCATCGGTCTGTCGTGGTGAAAAAGGAGCTGAGCCTTAAGGCAAAGCTCTCAATTTACCAGTCAATCTACGCTCCTACCCTCACCTGTGACCGAAAGAACGAGATTGCGAATACAAGCGGCTGAAATGAGTTTCCTCCGCAGGGTGTCTGGGCTTTCCCTTAAAGATAGGCTCAGAAGCTCAGAGTAGAGCCACTGCTCTTCCGCATCGAGAGGAGTCAGATGAGGTGCCTCGGGCATCTGTTCAGGATGCCTCCTGGACGCCTCCCTGGTGAGGTGTTCCGGGCACGACTAACTGGGAGGAGGCCCCGGGAAAGACCCAGAACACGCTGGATGGAATATGTATCCCAGCTGGCCTGGGAATGCCTCAGGATTCCCCCAGAAGAGCTACAAGAAGTGGCAGGGGAGAGGAAAGTCTGGGCATCTCTGCTCAAGCTGCTGACCCCGCGATCCGACCTCGGATAAGCGGAAGAGGATGAATGGATGGATGGATGGATGGATGGATGGGGTGGTTAGGAATGTACCAAAAGGTCTAATAACAATATTAACACAGGGGCTGCTTTGACAGAGCAGATGGCAGACTTGTGTTACTTTTCATGGAGGTTTGAGATTTCAAAGCTTGCTGTCCATTGGCCTGTCCTGTCTGATTATTGACAAAGATAGCAAATGAAATTACAAGGACATGATCTGCTGATGTCAACAAGAGAGGGACAAAGATGGCAGTCATGTGACCCCCAAATGTGGCAGGACTGGGCATTTCTAACGCCCAAAAAGAAGCTCAAATACAAAGAGGAAAGAATCAGAAGACCCCAAACAGACCTGTGATGGTCTGAGAGGAGCTCTGGGTCATTTGGAATTCAGCAGCTCAGCTCATCGTCATTGGCCTGTGAAGATCAGGAAACAAATCCAAAGAACAAGAACATCTCATAATAAACAAACAAAATGTGACGAATGTGACAAGAACATCAAATAAGCGTCTGTTCGTAGCCCAGTCCCTCATCACACACACAAATCCTTCTAAAGGCTCAAGTGAAGCCGCCCATGGCAGCCTGTTTGAGGGGTCCTGCTTCTCGTGGTCCGACCACATGAACCTCACAGTCTGATGGCCAACGTTTTCTGTGATTCTCTCAATGCTGTCCTCAGGTCAGACTAACAGATGTCAGTATTCTGGAGTACACACACACACAATCCACATAAATGTCACATTATTTAATAAAGGACGTCGCAGACCACCCGTCACCACCATCTCCCCCAAAGCCACTAAGACATTGTGTGCTCCTCGTCACCTTGGCAGACCAGCAGCTGCTGTTATTCCCAGTTTGACAGTCCAGTTCAGTTCCTGTGGCATCAAGTGTCCATCACAAACCCCAGCACTTTCTATTAGTTTCTGATTTCATTTGTCGCCCCTTGTGACCCTTAGTGACAAAGTGACATTTGCTCAGCCCCTCTTTGACGTCACTTTTCTGCTCCTGATGTCCTTGTGCTCCTCTGTTGGTGTCCTGCACATCAGACTTGTGACGTGACCCCATTGTCGTGTATTCTACCCTCACAGCTCAAGTCTCGCCTGTTTCTTAGACAAATCGTCACTTGATTGATGACAATGGTGTCACCCTTTATTACAACGCTGGCACCTTGAACAGGAGACATGGCCTCATTTGAATGTTCAAAGTGTCTGCAGACATCGGCCTTAACCAGCGTATCCTAATGTGACATTGAGGACACACAAATGACGGGGTGTCCTAAACGCGGGGACAGCTGCAGTGGACACCAATACTCTTTAATGTCACACACGTCATTGTCATTGTCACAGAGTGACGTTTTTAGGATTTATTTAGTAACGTGTGTTATGTTTTATTGTTTGCCCTGAAGAAGTCATTGAGAGAATCGCGTTGGCCCTCAGACTGTGAGGTTTATGTGGTCGGACCTCGAGAAGCAGGACCCCTCAAACTGGCTGCCATGGGGGGCTTCACTTGTGTCTTCAGAACTAAAAGGATTTGCTTGTGATTTAGGACTGAGCTATGAAGAGACGATTGTTTGGTTTTCTTTCACATTCTCTCATATTCTGTCTGTTTATTATGGGATGTGTTGTTACTCTTGTGATTTGTTTCCTGATCTTCACAGGTGAGTTAATGCTGGTGGTCCAGACTGCTGAATTCCTGATGATTCTCGTCCTTTTCTGAGCCCCTGACGTGCTCTTCTTGTGATCTTCTGATTCTTTTCTCTTTCGGTGGCCCAGCTGCTGTTCTTCTTGTCTTTTTATTCTTTAATTCTCCGTGTGGATTGATGTCACTGAGCTGTCAATTGTGTCATTTCTAACTCCTACCAGCAGGTGGCGATGCTAGCAGGTCACTCTGCCATTTTGCTCTGAATGGCCAGTTCAGGTCAGAGGAGCGCTGGGAGTGGACAGCAGTGGTCAGCAGTAATGGGGGTCACTTCACAGTCCACTCAGACCACCTCTGTGCCCAGGGGACTGGACTTTGGGATGCTGAGTGTCCATTCAGAGCTCATCCACTGGCTTTATTACAAATTAGGAGAGAAATAAGAAAACTGAGGTGACCAGCAGTGAGGCCTTTAGTGGACTTAGGTCAGCTGGTCAGTGGCACCGGTCAGCATGTGACGTGTGAGTGTCAGAAGTGTCACATGTCAGCCCTGCCCACCCTGTCCATTATGTCACTGATCACACAGTCAGTCCAGTCTTTGTCACAATAGACAGACAGAGGGTCCTCATCGTCTAAGTGGTCTGACATCAGGAGAGCCCACCATGACAGACACTCGAGTGTCACGCTCTCCGATGTCCAGCAGTGACCGGCGTGTATAACTGGAATCTGTAGATGGGGTCCTGCAAATAGTCAAAGTCCCTCCATGTGCTGAGTTCTCAGTTACAGACACAAATCCAAGGTGGTCCCTCCGATGTCATCGGCTTTGACAAGTCTGTCGGGACCTCCGAGTGCAGGACACTGTCAGCCTCATGTCCTTCACATTCCTGTCCAGTGTCCACATGTCACTTTGATTGACTTGTCACCAGTCAGTGAGACAGGAAGGCAGAAGACGCTGTCAGGTATATAGCGCCTTACCTTATAAGGACAGCGGTGGTCTCAGGGTCAAAGTGCATTTCAGTGAAGACGGCGCAGTCATTGAGCCCTTGTGCTGTGTGTCCTTCTGTCGGTCTGTCTGTCCTCACTTGTCTCTCTTCTTCTCCACAGGTTGGACTCTTGCGTTCTCACCTCGGCCTGCTGCTCAGCTCTCTCCTCGGTCCTCTCATCTCCAAACTCACGGCTGACATATCTGAACCTGGACAACAACAACCTGGGAGATTCAGGGGCTCGTCAGCTGAGTGAGGGGCTCAGGAGTAACAACTGTAAATTAGAGAAACTGCTGTGAGTAAAGAGGGGGAGGGGTGGGGTGTGTGAATGTGTTATTGATGGGCGGGCTGATCACATGACTGCACATGGAGTGACCAGAGTGACAGTGACAAGTGGAACTGACTGAGGTGACAGACAAGAAGGACAAGAAAGATAAGGAGAGACAGGCAGAGGAAGACGAGGAGGACCTGCTCTGTCAGATGAGACCACCTACTTGAGCACCGGACCCCATCTTCACCACTCCTCTCAAATCCAGTCTTCATGTCCTAATCCTGACTGTCGTGACAATAATAAATCATCCTGTGACACCAGCTCTGTGTTATCGACCCTGAAGGTCTCTTCTGTATCCCCACCATTAGGACAGTCTGGTCTTGATTTGACAATCTGAGATAACAAGTCTCAGTCCATCACTCACTTCTCTATTCTGTCTGAAGTTCTCAAGAGTGTCATGGCCTCCCAACTCACCGTCACATAACTGATAATCAGCTGACAGTGGACACTTTTTAAAATGGAGGATCTCAACAGAATAACACGACATGTCACAGAGCAGGTGTCACCTCAGGGTGGCTCAGTTAACATGATGGTGACTTCAGTTGACACCAATGGCTGCACATCCAGTCCAATGACGCACTTCTGGGATGAGCTAGGACTACAAGTGAGGAGCAGAAATGTGAGGCTGAGAAGTCTGAAGGACTGCGTGATGTCAACATGGAGACAGAAATCCATAAGGAGCCATTCATGTGTCTCAAGGGGTCAACACCTTGGAGAATTCAGGGTCTTTAGAGGCAGAGGAGGCCTACCTGCTGTGCCTAATAAAGTAGCAACTGGGTGCCCCTGCAGATCTTGAGCACTTTGCTCGTCTCCTGTACACCCGCTTTACACTCTTTAGTCCAGCAGCCATGTCTTTGTGCACACGTCATCATCTGCACTCACACTCAGTCGTCACTCTTTGTGTCTTCTGCTCGTCTCTCCTTGTCGTCCCTCTTGTGTCCCCCATAGCAGGTTTGTCCCTCGCATGTCCTTTTCTCTGACACCCCACCAGCTGCCCCTCACACTCACACACTTGAACCTTTACTCCTGTCTGTGCAGATCTTATCTTCATGACGCTCATTTCTATTTCTCTTATTTTGATCTTCTTCTTCTTTATTCTCCCAGTATGTCCTCACAAATTCCCAGTCCATGTGGTGCACCTGCCCAGTAAGGTGACTCTGATTCTGGTCACTCCTGGTTGGGGTCACTAAGTGGCAGGGCCTCTCCCAGTAGCAGGAACTGAACACAAGCAGGATTGACAGGCCATCACAGAGGGTCCACACTCAGGGGGTCTAACTGACCACCTCAGCAGCTCAATGTCTTTAAACATCATATAAGAAAAAGAAGAAAACTGTGAAGGAAAAACTACTTAGAGAAAAGGAGGAAACACATGTGGACCCCAGTTCTCCTCCCGGTCCTAAACATGTCACTTGTCACTGATGTTTGACCTCGGCAGGCTAAGCTGGTGCAGGACGTGACGTTAGGCTGAGTCTTCAAGGCAGGTGTCCTGAGCAGATGGCGGACCACGGCAGACCATCACGGTTGTTGTCCCCTTCACTCAGATGACTTTCTTCTCACGAGGACACTAAAGATGTCCCCTCACTGACTGTGACGTGTTTTGAACCCGAGTCTTTGTGGCCTGCAGACACACTAAGGCTGTGTGGTGTATGAGCCAATCAGTGATCAGAGTTCAGCAAATGTTACAAACATCTGGAAAAACCGGCTGACCTGCGGCATTATGGGATAGGAGGAGTGGCCAACATTAAAGGAGATGGAAATGGAGGAGTTATTATGGGATATCAGGGGACAGGTGGAGTGGAGAACAAAAAGAATCAGCAAATGTGCAGTCAGGACAAAGGAGAAGAAGAAGTGAGAGGTGGAAATGAAGAAGAGAAACCTAAAGAGACGAGTGACACGGCCTCACCAGCAGAGGGCAGGACCTGGGGACCTGCAGGACTGGCTGACGTCAGACACTCAGATGGCTTATGAGACGTCCTGGACTGTCAGATGAACATGTCTGAACACCTTGAGAGAACTTCCTCCATCACAGTCCTGATAATAATAAGAATATTAATAATAATAAGGACAAGACTGTCACCTGATGTCACCACTGAGCTGCTTGTCCTTGTCCCATCTCACTCCTCATTTTTCAAATCTCGTCGTGTCCATCGATTTCATCCAAAAGTGTGAAGTCAGCGTCATTGATGGGCTTTGGCTTACAGCTGTGATTTCAACTGAAGTCCTCTGATTTGATGTCATTTAACGTTTTCTCTGAATATTTACTGACTGACTTGTCACGGCACATTCATCCTCATCGTCGTTTTCTCGAATGTCATTCATATTTTCAGTTCAGTTCCCTTTATTTTCACTCTTGTCTTTATGTCACTCAAATTCCTGTGACCTCTTTGCTGTGTCTGTCTCCAGGTGATCATTCAAGGTGACACAGTGAGTCAGCGGTGGGCATCACTGTGGTGGTCATGCCTGTCCCTGAGCCACTGGGCCACACTGTCTGGTGTGACACGTGAGCTTTGACAGAGCAGATGGCAGACTTGTGTCACTTTTGGAGGAGGTTTGAGATTTCAATTCTTGTGAACGTCCTGCCATCTTTAGCCCACCCACTTGTTGTCCATTGGCCTGTCCTGTCTGATTTATTGACAAAGATAGCAAATGAAATCACAAGGACATGAGCTGCTGATGTCAACAAGAGGGGGACAATGATGGCAGTCATGTGACCCCCAAATGTGGCAGGGCTGTGCATTTCTAACGTCCAAGATGAAGCTCAAGTATGAAGAGGAAAGAATCCGAAGACCCCAAACAGACCTGTGATGGTCTGAGACAAGCTCAGGGTCATCTGGAATTCAGCAGCTCAGCTCATCGTTATCGGCCTGTGAAGACAAGGAAACAAATTCAAAGAACAAGAACATCACAAAATTAACAAACAAAATATGACGAATGTGAAAAGAATATCAAATAAGCGTCTGTTCATAGCCCAGTCCCACATCACACAAACAAATCCTCCTAAAGGCTAAAGTGAAGTCCCCCATGACAGCCTGTTTCAGGGGTCCTGCTTCTCGAGGTCCAACCACATGAACCTCACAGTCTGATGGCTAACGTGTTCTGTGATTCTCTCAATGCTGTCCTCGGGTCAGACTAACAGATGTCAGTATTCTGGAGTACACACACACACACACTTCACATAAATGTCAGATTATTTAATAAAGGACGCCACAGACCACCCGTCACCACCATCTCCCCCAAAGCCACTAAGCCTTCGTGTGCTCCTTGTCACCTCGGCAGACCAGAAGCTGCTGTTGTTCCCAGTCTGACAGTCCAGTTCAGTTCCTGTGGCCTCAAGTGTCCATCACAACCCCCAGCACTTTCTGTTAGTTTCTGATTTCAGTTGTCCCACCTTGTGACCCTTAGTGACAAAGTGACATTTGCTCAGCCCCTCTGTGACATCACTTTTCAGCTCCTGATGTCCATGTGCTCCTCTGTTGGTGTCCTGCACATCAGACTTGTGACGTGACCCCATTGTCGTGTATTCTACCCTCACAGCTCGAGTCTTGCCTGTTTCTTAGACAAATCGTCACTTGATTGATGACAATGATGTCACCCTTTATTACAACGCTGGCACCTTGAACAGGGGACATGTCCTCATTTGAATGTTCAAAGTGTCTGCAGACATTGGCCTTAACCAGCGTATCCTAATGTGACATCGAGGACACACAAATGACGGGGGTCCTAAACGCGGGGACAGCTGCAGTGGACACCAATACTCTTTAATGTCACACACGTCATTGTCATTGTCACAGAGTGACGTTTTTAGGATTTATTTAGTAACATGTGTTATGTTTTATTGTTTGCCCTGAAGAAGTCACTGAGAGAATCGCGTTGGCCCTCAGACTGTGAGGTTTATGTGGTCGGACCTCGAGAAGCAGGACCCCTCAAACAGACTGCCATGGGGGCTTCACTTGTGTTTTCAGAACTAAAAGGATTTGCTTGTGATTTAGGACTGAGCTATGAAGAGACGATTGTTTGGTTTTCTTTCACAATCTCTCATATTCTGTCTGTTTATTATGGGATGTGTTGTTGTTCTTTTGATTTGTTTCCTGATCTTCACAGGTGAGTTAATGCTGGTGGTCCAGACTGCTGAATTCCTGATGATTCTCGTCCTTTTCTGAGCCCCTGACGTGTTCTTCTTGTGATCTTCTGATTCTTTTCTCTTTCGGTGGCCCAGCTGCTGTTCTTCTTGTCTTTTTATTCTTTAATTCTCCGTGTGGTTTGATGTCACTGAGATGTCAATTGTGTCATTTCTAACACCTACCAGCAGGTGGCGAAGCTAGCAGGTCACTCTGCCATTTTGCTCTGAATGGGCAGCTCAGGTCAGAGGAGAGCTGGGAGTGGACAGCAGTGGTCAGCAGTAATGGGGGTCACTTCACAGTCCACTCAGACCACCTCTGTGCCCAGGGGACTGGACTTTGGGATGCTGAGTGTCCATTCAGAGCTCGTCCACTGGCTTTATTACAAATTAGGAGAGAAATAAGAAAACTGAGTTGACCAGCAGTGAGGCCTTTAGTGGACTGAGGTCAGCTGGTCAGCAGCACCGGTCAGCATGTGACGTGTGAATGTCAGAAGTGTCACATGTCAGTCCTGTCCACCCTGTCCATTATGTCACTGATCACACAGTCAGTCCAGTCTTTGTCACAATAGACAGACAGAGGGTCCTCATAGTCTAAGTGGTCTGACATCAGGAGAGCCCACCATGACAGACACTCGAGTGTCGCGCTCTCCGATGTCCAGCAGTGACCGGCGTGTCTAACAGGAATCTGTGGATGGGGTCCTGCAAATCAGTCAAAGCCCCTCCATGTGCTGAGTCCTCAGTTACAGACACAAATCCAAGGTGGTCCCTCCGCTGTCATCGGCTTTGACAAGTCTGTCTGGACCCCCGAGTGCAGAACACTGTCACCCTCATGTCCTTCATATTCCTGTCCAGTGTCCACATGTCACTTTGAGTGACTTGTCACGAGTCAGTGTGGCAGGAAGGCAGAAGACGCTGTCAGGTATATAGCGCCTTACCTTATAAGGACAGTGGTGGTCTCAGGGTCAAAGTGCATTTCAGTGAAGACGGCGCAGTCATTGAGCCCTTGTGCTGTGTGTCCTTCTGTCTGTCTGTCTGTCCTCACTTGTCTCTCTTCTTCTCCACAGGTTGAACTCTTGTGGTCTCACCTTGGCCTGCTGCTCAGCTCTCTCCTCGGTCCTCTCGTCTCCAAACTCACAGCTGACTGCACTGGACGTCGACGACAACAACCTGGGAGATTCAGGGGCTCATCAGCTGAGTGAGGGGCTCAGGAGTGACAACTGTAAATTAGAGACACTGGGGTGAGTAAAGAGGGGGAGGGGTGGGGTGTGTGAATGTGTTATTGATGGGAGGGCTGATCACATGACAGCACATGGAGTGACCAGAGTGACAGTGACAAGTGCAGCTGACTGAGGTGACAGACAGGAAGGACAACAAAGATAAGGAGAGACAGACAGAGGAAGATGAGGAGGACCTGCTCTGTCAGATGAGACCACCTACTTGAGCACCGGACCCCATCTCCGCCACTCTTCTCAAATCCTGTCTTCATGTTCCTAATCCTGACTGTCATCACAATAATAAATCCATCCTGTGACACCGGCTCTGTGACAGCGACCCTGAAGGTCTCTTCTGTATCCCCACCATTAGGACAGTCTGGTCTTGATTTGACAATCTGAGATACCAAGTCTCAGCCCATCACTCACTTCTCTATTCTGTCTAAAGTTCTCAAGAGTGTCATGGCCTCCCAGCTCACCGTCACGTAACTGATAGCTGAGAGCTTACACTTTTAAAAATGGAGGATCTCAGCAGAATAACACGACATATCACAGAGCAGATGTCACCTCAAGGTGGCTCATCTAACATAACAGTGACTTCAGCTGACACTAATGGCTGCACGTCCAGTCCAATAAAACACTTCTGGAATGAGCAGGAACTGCAAGTGAGGAGCAGAAATGTGAGGCTGAGAAGTCAGAAGGACTGCGTGATGTCAGCATGGAGACAAAAATCCATAAGGAGCCATTCATGTGTCTCAAGGGGTCAACGCCTTTAGAGGCCAAGGTGCCCACCTGGTATGCCTAATAAAGTGGCCACTGGGGGCCCCTGCAGATCTTGAGCACTTTGCTCTTCTCCTGCACACCCGCTTTACACTCTTTAGACCAGCGGCCATGTCTTTGTGCACACGTCATCATCTGCACTCACACTCAGTCGTCACTCTTTGTGTCTTCTGCTCGTTTCTCCTTGTCGTCCCTCTTGTGTCCCCCATAGCAAGTTTGTCCCCCGCATGTCCTTTTCTCTTACACCCCACCAGCTGCCCATCACACTCACACACTTGAACCTTTGCTCCTGTCTGTGCAGATCTCATCTTCATGACGCTCATTTCTATTTCTCTTATTTTGATCTTATTCTTCTTCTTTATTCTCCCAGTATGTCCTCACAAATTCCCTGTCCATGTGGTGCACCTGCCCAGTAAGGTGACTCTGATTCTGGTCACTCCTGGTTGGGGTCACTAAGTGGCAGGGCCTCTCCCAGTAGCAGGAACTGAACAAAAGCAGGATGGACAGGCCATCACAGAGGGTCCACACTCAGGGGGTCTAACTGACCACCTCAGCGGCTCAATGTATTTAAACATCAAATAAGAAAAAGAAGAAAACTGTGAAGGAAAAACTACTGAGAGAAAAGGAGGAAACACATGTGGACCCCCAGTTCTCCTCCCCGTCCAAATATGTCACTTGTCACTGAGGTTTGTCCTCGGCAGGCTAAGCTGGTGTAGGACGTGACATCAGGCTGATGCTTCAAGGCAGGTGTCCTGAGCACATGGCGGACCACGGCAGACCCTCACAGTTGTTGTCCCCTTCACTCAGATGGCTTTCTTATCATGAGGACACTAAAGATGTCCCCTCACTGACTGTGATGTGTGTTAACCCTGAGTCTCTGTGGCCTGCAGACACACTAAGGCAGTGTGCTGTATGAGCCAATCAAAGTTCAGCAAATGTTACAAACCTCAGGAAGAAATGACTGACATGCGGCATTATGGGATAGGAGGAGTGGGCAACATTAACACTAGAATTACCAGAGCCTACGAAAAAACTTGTATATCCGGCCCACCTTAAATCGCTTCTTAAATCCGTTCACACCTCTCCGCCAGCATCCTTTGTCCTCTAAATGTGCTGATAAAAGACAAGCTGCCAGCAGCCGGCTATTCCATCCCCCCACCGACTTAGAACGTGAGCGAAGTTTTCCCAGCTCACGCCTTGATTGATTATGTGGGAGTGAAGTGGAGTTTTACAGTGGAAATAATAGATCGTCATTCTAAAGTAATCTGTGTAAACACATTGTTAAAACAGAAACTTTTTCATATTTTAGTAATAAATGTTACAAAATGTAGTAGGCATAAACTATAGAATATGTAAAGCCTGAGTTCCAAAGATCAAATAAACACTTTCACAAAAGCTTCAAGAATGATCCAACAGCTTCTGTGGCGTAGTGCGTTAAGATTTGCCTCTTAGTACAGAGCAGCTTTTCCTTGCCTCACAGACCTGAGTTCGAATCCCCGCTGGGGATGAAGTGTTGCTTTTTTTTTCTTTTCTTTTAAACCTCAAACGGACATAAAATTTATACATTGGTATGCACTGTCAGTTAATGAGATCGTTATATTTTCATGTGGGATGCTCCTTTTCAAATATTTTTTTAACAATTGAGACTGCAATTAACAGGAACAACTGTCCTTATAACTGTTATTTTTAAGATCCATAACACACAGACAGACAGAGCACTGCGTAATAGGGAGACAGACAGGCAGAGAAGTCACTAGATATAGAAATAAACAGGGAAGCCACGTGTACTGAAAGAAAAAAAGAACAACATGTGCGTTGTCCCTGCTGTACTGAATAAGCTGACTCTCAGACTGACTCTCTAAGTAAGATCAGGGGAGGGGTGATGTTAGAGCGCCTGCGCTTATTCAGTACAGCAGGGACAACGCACATGTTGTTCTTTTTTTCTTTCAGTACACGTGGCCTCCCTGTTTATTTATATATCTAGTGACTTCTCTGCCTGTCTGTCTCTCTATTACGCAGTGCTCTGTCTGTCTGTGTGTTATGGATCTTAAAAATAAGTTATAAGGACAGTTGTTCCTGTTAATTGCAGTCTCAATTGTTAAAAAAATATCTGAAAAGGAGCATCCCACATGAAAATATAACGATCTCATTAACTGACAGTGCATACCAATGTATAAATTTTATGTCCATTTGAGGTTTAAAAGAAAAGAAAAAAAAAGCAACACTTCATCCCCAGCGGGGAATCGAACTCAGGTCTGTGAGGCAAGGAAAAGCTGCTCTGCGTTAAGAGGCAAATCTTAGCGCGCTACACCACAAAAGCTGTTGAATCATTCTTGAAGCTTTTGTGAAAGTGTTTATTTGATCTTTGGAACTCGGGCTTTATATATTCTATAGTTTATGCCTACTACATTTTGTAACATTAATTACTAAAATATGAAAAAGTTTCTGTTTTAACAATGTGTTTACACAGATTACTTTAGAATAATGATCTCTCATTTCCACTGTAAAACTCCACTTCACTCCCACATAATCAATCAAGGCGTGAGCTGGGAAAACTTCGCTCACGTTCTAAGTCGGTGGGGGGATGGAATAGCCGGCTGCTGGCAGCTTGTCTTTTATCAGCACATTTAGAGGACAAAGGATGCTGGCGGAGAGGTGTGAACGGATTTAAGAAGCGATTTAAGGTGGGCCGGATATACGAGTTTTTTCGTAGGCTCTGGTAATTCTAGTGTTAAAGGAGATGGAAATGGAAGAGTTATTATGGGATATCAGAGGACAGGAGAAGTGGAGAAAAAAAAAGAATCAGCAAATGTACAGTCATGAAAAAAGGAGAAGAAGAAGTGAGAGGTGGAAATGAAGAAGAGAAACCCAAAGAGACGAGTGGCACGGCCTCATCAGCAGAGGGCAGGACCTGGGGACCTGCATGACTGGCTGACGGCAGACACTCAGATGGCTTATGAGACGTCCTGGACTGTCAGATGAACAAGTCTGATCACCTTGAGAGAACTTCCTCCATCACAGTCCTGATAATAATAAGAATATTAATAATAATAAGGACAAGACTGTCGCCTGACGTCACCACTGAGCTGCTTGTTCTTGTCCCATCTCGCTCTTCATTTTTCAAATCTCGTCGTGTCCATTGATTTCATCCAAAAGTGTGAAGTCAGTGTCATTGATGGGCTTTGGCTTACAGCTGTGATTTCAACTGAAGTCCTCTGATTTGATGTTCATTTAACGTTTTCTCTGAATATTTACTGACTGACTTGTCACGGCACATTCATCCTCATCGTCGTTTTCTCGAATGTCATTCATATTTTCAGTTCAGTTCCCTTTATTTTCACCCTTGTCTTTATGTCACTCAAATTCCTGTGACCTCTTTGCTGTGTCTGTCTCCAGGTGATCATTCAAGGTGACACAGTGAGTCAGCGGTGTGCATCACTGTGGTGGTCAGACCTGTCCCTGAGCCACTGGGCCACACTCTCTGACGTGACACGTGAGCTTTGACAGAGCAGATGGCAGACTTGTGTTACTTTTCACGGAGGTTTGAGATTTCAATTCTTGTGAACATCCTGCCATCTTTAGCCCACCTATTTGCTGTCCATTGGCCTGTCCTGTCTGATTTATTGACAAAGATAGCAAATGAAATCACAAGGACATGAGCTGCTGATGTCAACAAGAGGGGGACAATGATGGCAGTCATGTGACCCCCAAATGTGGCAAGGCTGTGCATTTCTAACGTCCAAGAAGAAGCTCAAATACAAAGAGAAAAGAATCAGAAGACCCCAAACAGACCTGTGATGGTCTGAGACGAGCTCAGGGTCATCTGGAATTCAGCAGCTCAGCTCATCCTCATCGGCCCGTGAAGATCAGGAAACAAATTCAAAGAACAAGAAAATCCCATAATAAACAAACAAAACGTGACGAATGTGACAAGAACATCAAATAAGCGTCTGTTCGTAGCCCAGTCCCACATCACACACACAAATTCTTCTAAAGACTCAAGTGAAGCCCCCCATGACAGCCTGTTCGAGGGGTCCTGCTTCTCGTGGTCCGACCACATGAACCTCACAGTCTGATGGCCAACGTGTTCTGTGATTCTCTCAATGCTGTCCTCAGGTCAGACTAAGAGATGTCAGTATTCTGGAGCCCACGTGTGCTCCTCGTCACCTCGGCAGACCAGCTGCTGCTGTTGTTCCCAGTTTGACAGTCCACATCACTTCCTGTGGCCTTAAGTATCCATCACAATTCCCAGCACTTTCTATTAGTTTCTGATTTCAGTTGTCCCACCTTGTGACCCTTAGTGACAAAGTGACATTTGCTCAGCCCCTCTCTGACATCACTTTTCTGCTCCTGATGTCCAAGTCCACCTCTGTTGGTGTCCTGCACATCAGACTTGTGACGTGACCCCATTGTCGTGTATTCTACCCTCACAGCTCGAGTCTCGCCTGTTTCTTAGACAATTCGTCACTTGATTGATGACAGTGGTGTCACCCTTAATTACCACCCTGGCACCTTGAACAGGGGACATGTCCTCATTTGAATGTACCAAAGTGTCTGCAGACATCGGCCTTAACCAGCGTATCCTAATGTGACATCGAGAACACAAATATTAAAGGGGTCCTAAACACGGAGACAGCTGCAGTGGACGCCAATACTCTTTAATGTCACACACGTCATTGTCATTGTCACAGAGTGACGTTTTTAGGATATATTTAGTAATGTGTGTTATGTTTTATTGTTTGCCTTGAAGAAGTCATTGAGAGAATCGCGTTGGCCCTCAGACTGTGAGGTTTATGTGGTCGGACCTCGAGAAGCAGGACCCCTCAAATAGACTGCCATGGGGTCTTCACTTGTGTCTTCAGAACTAAAAGGATTTGCTTGTGATTTAGGACTGAGCTATGAAGAGACGATTGTTTGGTTTTCTTTCACATTCTGTCATATTCTGTCTGTTTATTATGGGATGTGTTGTTGTTCTTTTGATTTGTTTCCTGATCTTCACAGGTGAGTTAATCCTGGTGGTCCGGACTGCTGAATTCCTGATGATTCTCGTCCTTTTCTGAGCCCCTGACGTGTTCTTCTTGTGATCTTCTGATTCTTTTCTCTTTCGGTGGTCCAGCTGCTGTTCTTCTTGTCTTTTTATTCTTTAATTCTCCGTGTGGTTTGATGTCACTGAGATGTCAATTGTGTCATTTCTAACACCTACCAGCAGGTGGCGATGCTAGCAGGTCACTCTGCCATTTTGCTCTGAATGGGCAGCTCAGGTCAGAGGAGAGTTGGGAGTGGACAGCAGTGGTCAGCAGTAATGGGGGTCACTTCACAGTCCACTCAGACCACCTCTGTGCCCAGGGGACTGGACTTTGGGATACTGAGTGTCCATTCAGAGCTCGTCCACTGGCTTTATTACAAATTAGGAGAGAAATAAGAAGACTGAGGTCACCAGCAGTGAGGCCTTTAGTGGACTGAGGTCAGCTGGTCAGTGGCACCGGTCAGCATGTGACATGTGAGTGACAGAAGTTTCACATGTCAGTCCTGCCCACCCTGTCCATTATGTCACTGATCAGACAGTCATCCATCCATCCATTTTCCAACCCGCTGAATCCGAACACAGGGTCACGGGGGTCTGCTGGAGCCAATCCCAGCCAACACAGGGCACAAGGCAGGAACCAATCCCGGGCAGGGTGCCAACCCACCACAGATCACACAGTCAGTCCAGTCTTTGTCACAATAAACGGACAGAGGGTCCTCATCATCTAAGTGGTCTGACATCAGGAGAGCCCACCATGACAAACATTCGAGTGTCACGCTCTCTGATGTCCAGCAGTGACCGGCGTGTCTAACAGGAATCTGTGGATGGGGTCCTGCAAATCAGTCAAAGCCCATCCATGTGCTGAGTCCTCAGTTACAGACACAAATCCAAGGTGGTCCCTCCGCTGTCATCGGCGTTGACAAGTCTGTCTGGACCCTCGAGTGTAGGACACTGTCAGCCTCATGTCCTTCACATTCCTGTTCAGTGTCCACATGTCACTTTGAGTGACTTGTCACCAGTCAGTGTGGCAGGAAGGTAGAAGACGCTGTCAGGTATATAGCACCTTACCTTATAAGGACAGCGGTGGTCTCAGGGTCAAAGTGCATTTCAGTGAATACTCCGCAGTCATTGAGCCCTTGTGCGGTGTGTCCTTCTGTCTGTCTGTCTGTCCTCACTTGTCTCTCTTCTTCTTCACAGGTTGGACTCGTGTGGTCTCACCTCGGCCTGCTGCTCAGCTCTCTCCTCAGTCCTCTCGTCTCCAAACTCACAGCTGACATATCTGAACCTGGACAACAACAACCTGGGAGATTTAGGGGCTCATCAGCTGAGTGGGGGGCTCAGGAGTGACAACTGTAAATTAGAGACACTGGGGTGAGTAAAGAGGGGGAGGGGTGGGGGGTGTGAATGTGTCATTGATGGGCGGGCTGATCACATGACAGCACATGGAGTGACGAGAGTGACAGTGACAAGTGGAGCTGACTGAGGTGACAGACAGGAAGGAGAACAAAGATAAGGAGAGACAGACAGAGGAAGATGAGGAGGACCTGCTCTGTCAGATGAGACCACCTAATTGAGCACCGGACACCATCTTCACCACTCCTCTCAAATCCAGTCTTCATGTCCTAATCCTGACTGTCATGACAATAATAAATCCATCCTGTGTCACTGGCTCTGTGTTATCGACCCTGAAGGTCTCTTCTGCATCCCCACCATTAGGACAATCTGGTCTTGATGTGACAATCTGAGATAACAAGTCTCAGTCCATCACTCACTACTCTATTCTGTCTAAAGTTCTCAGGAGTGTCGTGGCCTCCCAACTCACCGTCACGTAACTGATAATCAGCTGAGAGCGGACACTTTTAAAAATGGAGGATCTCAGCAGGATAACACGACATGTCACAGAGCAGGTGTCACCTCAAGGTGGCTCATCTAACATGATGCTGACTTCAGTTTACGCCAATGGCTGCACGTCCAGTCCAATGACACACTTCTGGGATGAGCTGGAACTACAAGTGAGGAGCAGAAATGTGAGGCTGAGAAGTCTGAAGCACTGCATGATGACAACATGGAGACAGAAATCCATAAGGAAACGTTTATGGGGTCTTAAGGGGTCATCACTTTGGAGAATTCAGACTCTTTAGAAGCAGAGGAGGCCCAACTGGTGTGCCTAATAAAGTGGCCACTGCGGGCCCCTGCAGATCTTGAGCACTTTGCTCTTCTCCTGCACACCCGCTTTACACTCTTTAGTCCAGAGGCCTTGTCTTTGTGCACACGTCATCATCTGCACTCACACTCAGTCGTCACTCTTTGTGTCTTCTGCTCTTCTCTCCTTGTCGTCCCTCTTGTGTCCCCATAGCAGGTTTGTCCCCCGCATGTCCTTTTCTCTGACACCCCACCAGACTGCCCCTCACACTCACACACTTGAACCTTTACTGCTGTCTGTCCAGATCTCATCTTCATGACACTCATTTCTATTTCTCTTATTTTGATTTTCTTCTTCTTCTTAATTCTCCCAGTATGTCCTCACAAATTCCCAGTCCATGTGGTGCACCTGCCCAGTAAGGTCACTCTGATTCTGGTCACTCCTGGTCGGGGTCACTAAGTGGCAGGGCCTCTCCCAGTAGCAGGAACTGAACACAAGCAGGATGGACAGGCCATCACAGAGGGTCCACACTCAGGGGGTCAAACTGACCACCTCAGAGGCTCAATGTATTTAAACATCAAATAAGAAAAAGAAGAAAACTGTGAAGGAAAAACTAATGAGAGAAAAGGAGGAAACACATGTGGACCCCCAGGTCTCCTCCCAGTCCTAAACATGTCACTTGTCAATGAGGTCTGACCTCGGCAGGCTAAGCTGGTGCAAGACGTGACATCAGGCCGAGTCTTCAAGGCAGGCATCCTGAGCATATGGCAGACCACCGCAGACCCACACATTTGTTGTCCCCTTCACTCAGATGACTTTCTTCTCATGAGGACACTAAAGATGTTCCCTTACTGACTGTGGCGTGTGTTGAACCCGAGTCTTTGTGGCCTGTAGACACACTAAGGCTGTGTGCTGTATGAACCAATCAGTGATCAGAGTTCAGCAAATGTTACAAACTTCAGGTAAAAACGACTGACATGCGGCATTATGGGATAGGAGGAGTGGCCAACATTAAAAGAGATGGAAATTGAGGCGTTATTATGAGATATCAGGGGACAGGAGGAGTGGAGAACAAAAAGAATCAGCAAATGTGTAGTCAGGAAAAAAGGAGAAGAAGAAGTGAGAACTGGAAATGAAGAAGAGAAACCCAAAGAGACGAGTGGCACGGCCTCACCAGCAGAGGGCAGGACTTGGGGACCTGCAGGACTGGCTGACGGCAGACACTCAGGTCTCTTATAAGACGTCCAGGACTGTAAGATGTCGAGGTGACACAAGAGCTTTGACAGAGCAGATGGCCGACTTGTGTCACTTTTGTTTTGAGTTTTGAGATTTCAATTCTTGTGAACGTCCTGCCATCTTTAGTCCATCCAATTGTTGTCCATTGGCCTGTCCTGCCTGATTTATTGACAAAGATAGCAAATGAAATCACAAACAGATGAGCTGCTGATGTCAACAAGAGGGGGACAAAGATGGCAGTCATGTGACCCCCAAATGTGGCAGGGCTGTGCCTTTTTAACGTCCAACATCAAGCTCAAGTATGAAGAGGAAAGAATCTGAAGATCCCAAACAGACCTGTGATGGTCTGAGAGGAGCTCATGGTCTTCTGGAATTCAGCAGCTCAGCTCATCGTCATCGGCCTGTGAAGATCAGGAAACAAATTCAAAGAACAAGAACATCCCATAATAAACAAACAAAATGTGACGAGAGCATCAAATAAGCGTCTGTTCATAGCCCAGTCCCACATCACACACACAATTCCTTCTAAAGGCTCAAGTGAAGCCCCCCATGACAGCCTGTTTTAGGGGTCCTGCTTCTCGAGGTCTGACCACATGAACCTCACAGTCTGATGGCCAACGTGTTTTGTGATTCTCTCAATGCTGTCCTCAGGTCAGACTAACAGATGTCAGTATTCTGGAGTACACGCACACACACACACACACTCCACATAAATGTCACATTATTTAATAAAGGACGCCACAGACTACACGTCACCACCATCTCCCCCAAAGCCACTAAGCCCTCGTGTTCTTCTCATCACCTCGGCAGACCAGCAGCTGCTGTTGTTCTCAGTCTGACAGTCCAGTTCACTTCCTGTGGCCTCAAGTGTCCATCACAACCCCCCAGCACTTTCTTTTACTTTCTGATTTCAGTTGTCCCACCTTGTGACCCTTAGTGACAAAGTGACATTTGCTCATCCCCTCTCTGACGTCACTTTTCTGCTCCTGATGTCCACCTGCTCCTCTCTTGGTGCTCTGCACATCAGACTTGTGACGTGACCCCATTGTCGTGTATTCTACTGTCACAGCTCGAGTCTCGCCTGTTTCTTAGACAAATCGTCACTTGATTGATGACAATGGTGTCACCCTTTATTATAACGCTGGCACCTTGAACAGGGGACGTGTCCTCATTTGAATGTTCCAAAGTGTCTGCAGACATCGGCCTTAACCAGCGTATTCTAATGTGACATCGAGAACACACAAATGACGGGGGTCATAAACACGTGGACAGCTGCAGTGGACGCCAATACTCTTTAATGTCACACATGTCATTGTCATTGTCACAGAGTGACTTTTTAGGATTTATTTAGTTACATGTGTTATGTTTTATTGCTTGCTCTGAAGAAGTCATTGAGAGAATCGCGTTGGCCCCCAGACTGTGAGGTTTATGTGGTCAGACCTCGAGAAGCAGGACCCCTCAAACAGACTGCCATGGGGGCTTCACTTGTGTTTTCAGAACTAAAAGGATTTGCTTGTAATTTAGGACTGAGCTATGAAGAGACGATTGTTTGGTTTTCTTTCACCTTCTCTCATATTCTGTCTGTTTATTATGGGATGTGTTGTTGTTCTTTTGATTTGTTTCCTGATCTTCACAGGTGAGTTAATGCTGGTGGTCCGGACTGCTGAATTCCTGATGATTCTCGTCCTTTTCTGAGCCCCTGACGTGTTCTTCTTGTGATCTTCTGATTCTTTTCTCTTTTGGTGGTCCAGCTGCTGTTCTTCTTGTCTTTTTATTCTTTAATTCTCCGTGTGGTTTGATGTCACTTTGATGTCAATTGTGTCATTTCTAACACCTTCCAGCAGGTGGCGATGCTAGCAGGTCACTCTGCCATTTTGCTCTGAATGGGCAGCTCAGGTCAGAGGAGAGCTGGGAGTGGACAGCAGTGGTCAGCAGTAATGGGGGTCACTTCACAGTCCACTCAGACCACCTCTGTGCCCAGGGGACTGGACTTTGGGATGCTGAGTGTCCATTCAGAGCTCGTCCACTGGCTTTATTACAAATTAGGAGAGAAATAAGAAAACTGAGGTGACCAGCAGGGAGACCTTTAGTGGACTGAGGTCAGCTGGTCAGTGGCACCGGTCAGCATGTGACATGAGTGTCAGAAGTGTCACATGTCAGTTCTGCCCACCCTGTCCATTATGTCACTGATCACACAGTCAGTCCAGTCTTCGTCACAATAGACAAACAGAGGGTCCTCATCGTCTAAGTGGTCTGACATCAGGAGAGCCCACCATGACAGACCCTCTCCGATGTCCAGCAGTTACCGGCGTGTCTAACAGGAATCTGTGGATGGGTTCCTGCAAATCAGTCAAAGCCCCTCCATGTGCTGAGTCCTCAGTTACAGACACAAATCCAAGGTGATCCCTCCGCTGTCATCGGCTTTGACAAGTCTGTCTGGACCCTCGAGTGCAGGACACTGTCAGCCTCATGTCCTTCACATTCCTCTCCAGTGTCCACATGTCACTTTGAGTGACTTGTCACCAGTCAGTGTGGCAGGAAGGCAGAAGACGCTGTCAGGTATATAGCGCCTTACCTTATAAGGACAGTGGTGGTCTCAGGCTCAAAGTGCATTTCAGTGAAGACGGCGCAGTCATTGAGCCCTTGTGCTGTGTGTCCTTCTGTCTGTCTGACTGTCCTCACTTGTCTCTCTTCTTCTCCACAGGTTGGACTCTTGTGGTCTCACCTCAGCCTGCTGCTCAGCTCTCTCCTCAGTCCTCTCGTCTCCAAACTCACAGCTGACATATCTGAACCTGACCAACAACAACCTGGGAGATTCAGGGGCTCGTCAGCTGAGTGAGGGGCTCAGGAGTGACAACTGTAAATTAGAGACAGTGGAGTGAGTAAAGAGGGGGAGGGGTGGGGGGTGTGAATGTGTTATTGATGGGTGGGCTGATCACATGACAGCACATGGAGTGACCAGAGTGATAGTGACAAGTGGAGCTGACTGAGGTGACAGACAGGAAGGACAACAAAGATAAGGAGAGACAGACAGAGGAAGATGAGGAGGACCTGCTCTGTCAGATGAGACCACCTCCTTGAGCACTGGACCCCATCTCCTCCATTCTTCTCAAATCCTGTCTTCATGTCCTAATCCTGACTGTCGTGACAATAATTAATCCATCCTGTGACACCATCTCTGTGCCAGTGACCCTGAAGGTCTCTTCTGTTTCCCCACCATTAGGACAGTCTGGTCTTGATGTGACAATCTGACATAACAAGTCTCAGTCCATCACTCACTTCTCCATTCTGTCTAAAGTCCTCAACAGTGTTGTGGCCTCCCAACTCACCGTCACGTAACTGGTAATCAGCTGCGAGTGGACACTTTTAAAAATGGAGGATCTCACCAGAATAACACAACATATTACAGAGCAGGTGTCACCTCAGGGTGGCTCAGTTAACATGATGGTGACTTCAGTTGACACCAATGGCTGCACGTCCAGTCCAATGACACACTTCTGGGATGAGCTGGAACTGCAAGTGAGGAGCAGAAATGTGAGGCTGAGAAGTCTGAAGGACTGCGTGATGTCAACATGGAGACAGAAATCCATAAGGAGCCATTCATGTGTCTCAGTGGGTCAAGGCCTTTAGAGGCCAAGGTGCCCACCTGGTATGCCTAATAAAGTGGCCACTGGGGGCCCCTGCAGATCTTGAGCACTTTGCTCTTCTCCTGTACACCTGCTTTACACTCTTTAGTCCAGCCGCCATGTCTTTGTGCACACGTCATCATCTGCACTCACACTCACTCGTCACTCTTTGTGTCTTCTGCTCGTCTCTTCTTGTCGTCCCTCTTGTGTCCCCCATAGCAGGTTTGTCCTCCGCATGTCCTTTTCTCTGACACCCCACCACGCTGCCCCTCACACTCACACACTTGAACCTTTACTCCTGTCTTTACAGATCTCATCTTCATGACGCTCATTTCTATTTCTCTTATTTTGATCTTCTTCTTCTTCTTATTATTATTTATTCTCCCAGTATGTCCTCACAAATTCCCAGTCCATGTGGTGCACCTGCCCAGTAAGGTGACTCTGATTCTGGTCAATCCTGGTTGGGGTCACTACGTGGCAGGGCCTCTCCCAGTAGCAGAAACTGAACACAAGCAGGATAGACAGGCCATCACAGAGGGTCCACACTCAGGGGGTCTAACTGACCACCTCAGTGGCTCAATGTCTTTAAACATCAAATAAGAAAAAGTAGAAAACTGTGAAGGAAAAACTACTGAGAGAAAAGGAGGAAACACATGTGAACCCCCAGTTCTCCTCCCCGTCCTAATATGTCACTTGTCACTAATGTTTGTCCTCGGCAGGCTAAGCTGGTGCAGGACGTGACGTCAGGCCAAGTCTTCAAGGCAGGCATCCTGAGCACATGGCTGACCACAGCAGACCCTCGTGGTTGTCCCCTTCACTCAGATGACTTTCTTCTCATGAGGACATTAAAGATGTCCCCTCAGTGACTGTGACGTGTGTTGAACCCGATTCTCTGTGGCCTGCACACACACTAAGGCTGTGTGATGTATGAGCCAATCAAAGTTCAGCAAATGTTACAAACCTCAGGAAGAAACGACTGACATGCGGCATTATGGGATAGGAGGAGTGGCCAACATTAAAGGAGATGGAAATGGAGGAGTTATTATGGGATATCAAGGTACAGAAGGAGTGGAGAACAAAAAGAAAAAGCAAATGTGCAGTCAGGAAAAAAGGTGAAGAAGAAGTGAGAGGTGGAAATGAAGAAGAGAAACACAAAGAGATAAGTGACACGTCCTCACCAGCACTGGGCAGGACTTGGGGACCTGCAGGACACTCAGATTGCTTATAAGACGTCCTGGACTGTCAGATGAACACATCTGATCACCTTGATAGAACTTCCTCCATCACAGTCCTAATAATAAGAATATTAATAACTAGCAAAATACCCGCGCTTCACAGCGGAGAAGTAGTGTGTTAAAGAGGTTATGTAAACATATGTCTACATATACACATATCTACATATACATATATATACATACATATACACATCCACATATACATTTATATACATATACAAATTTACACATCTACATATATATATACATATGCACATATATATACATATAAATATATACATATGCACATATATATACACATATATACACATATGCACATATATATATACACATATATATACACATATATATATATATATATATATATATACATATATCTATACTAATAAAAGGCAAAGCCCTCACTGACTCACTGACTGACTGACTGACTGACTCACTCATCACTAATTCTCCAACTTCCCGTTTAGGTAGAAGTCTGAAATTTGGCAGGCTCATTCCTTACAGCTTACTTACAAAAGTTAGGCAGGTTTTATTTCGAAATTCTACGCGTAATGGTCATAACTGGAACCTGTTTGACTGACTCACTCATCACTAATTCTCCAACTTCCCGTGTAGGTAGAAGTCTGAAATGTGGCAGGCTCATTCCTTACAGCTTACTTACAAAAGTTAGGCAGGTTTTATTTCGAAATTCTACGCGTAATGGTCATAACTGGATCCTGTTTGACTGACTCATTCATCACTAATTCTCCAACTTCCCGTGTAGGTAGAAGGCTGAAATTTGGCAGGCTCATTCCTTACAGCTTACTTACAAAAGTTAGGCAGGTTTCATTTCGAAATTCTACGTGTAATGGTCATAACTGGAACCTGTTTTTTGTCCATATACTCTAATGGAGGAGGCGGAGTCACGTATCGCGTCATCACGTATTACGCCTCCTACGTAATCACATGAACTGAAAACGAGGAAGAGATTTACAGCACAAGTCAAACGCGGGAACGAAGGTAAATGACGTTAATTGTTGACTGTCTTTTAATACTGTGTACTTGTTGAGTGTCTTTTAATACTGTGTAAGCATACATATTAACACATGTGCAATTAAACGTGTGCATTTACGGGGTGATTTCTCAGGCTTAAAAGCTCGCCTTTTATTAAAAAGGTAAATGCAAACTCTTTTCATTCTGATGGGCACAAACCACGTTAGATGTCAGCCGTTAAATGCGCAAAAATGTCAGTACACCAGATAAATAAGCGCAACATATTATCAGTTGTATTGTATGCTTACAATACATATACAAATGTGTTAATCGTTAACTAATATTATGGTATGGTGTTTTTCAACTTGCGCCTTGTATTAAACGATTGCATGTCTTAGTGGGTTTGCGTAACTTATTGTCAATATCTTTACACCTCTTTTTAAGACATAATTTTAAAAGGTTTTCTTTTCTTCTTAATTAAAATTTAAAAGCAATACTTCACCGCTGCGAAGCCCCTCTAGCGCTGACGTCCGACGTTTGATTACCGTAAGCGAGTGCAATGAGTGTGTACACCTGATGAGCCAAGAATAAGGGGGAAACAGGTGTTTGCATTATTTGACAGTAAACTATTTTCATCCATTCTATGATCTGCTTCTCACAACTGAAGGCACCGTGGCTGATGTTACCTGACTTGCTGGCCAACCATAAGCGTTACCTGGTAGGTAACCACCCACTCACTTCACTCCAATACTGGAATCGAACCTCGGACGTCAGCGCTAGAGGCGAAGCCCCTAAAATTGCGCCACGGCGTGTGGTTCGTTTATTTATTATAAGTTCATAGACCTACAAAAGGTTGCCATTGATTTGAGGCAAGATTGCTTTTCTCATGTACAACTATACGTTGCATTCTTAACAGTAAGCTTGCACAGCTTGGTCATATTACAACCTGAGTGCTGAACTGACAACGTCGTATACAAACAGAACTATAACAATCGTAATAAATAAACAAACAAAAAAAAAACCGAAGAACCCTTGAATTTAAGAAAAAGGCTCTTTCATTGGCGAAGCAAGTAAAAAGGAAGACCTTATATGGCGATCGTTTATAAAACAGCGGAAAAGCTGTGTTAAGTCTGCTTCACAAAAAAACAGATCCTTAAGAAATTGCTATTGGGATATTTTCCCTCAATTTAAAAAGCTTTTCTTCTTCATAAAAATTTAAAAGCAGTACTTTGCGTGGATTTAGATATATATATATATATATATACTAGCAAAATACCCGCGCTTAGCAGCGGAGAAGTAGTGTGTTAAAGAGGTTATAAAAAAGTAAAAGAAACATTTTAAAAATAATGTAACATGATTGTCAATGTAATTGTGTTGTCATTGTTATGAGTGTTGCTGTCATATATATATATACATACATATACACATATATTATATATATATATATATACACATATTATATATATATATATACACATATTATATATATATATATATGTGTATATATATATTATATATATGTGTATGTGTGTGTATATATATATATATATATATATATATATATATATATATATATACATACAGTGGTGTGAAAAACTATTTGCCCCCTTCCTGATTTCTTATTCTTTTGCATGTTTGTCACACAAAATGTTTCTGATCATCAAACACATTTAACCATTAGTCAAATATAACACAAGTAAACACAAAATGCAGTTTTTAAATGATGGTTTTTATTATTTAGGGAGAAAAAAAATCCAAACCTACATGGCCCTGTGTGAAAAAGTAATTGCCCCCTTGTTAAAAAATAACCTAACTGTGGTGTATCACACCTGAGTTCAATTTCCGTAGCCACCCCCAGGCCTGATTACTGCCACACCTGTTTCAATCAAGAAATCACTTAAATAGGAGCTGCCTGACACAGAGAAGTAGACCAAAAGCACCTCAAAAGCTAGACATCATGCCAAGATCCAAAGAAATTCAGGAACAAATGAGAACAGAAGTAATTGAGATCTATCAGTATGGTAAAGGTTATAAAGCCATTTCTAAAGCTTTGGGACTCCAGCGAACCACAGTGAGAGCCATTATCCACAAATGGCAAAAACATGGAACAGTGGTGAACCTTCCCAGGAGTGGCCGGCCGACCAAAATTACCCCAAGAGCACAGAGACGACTCATCCGAGAGGTCACAAAAGACCCCAGGACAATGTCTAAAGAACTGCAGGCCTCACTTGCCTCAATTAAGGTCAGTGTTCACGACTCCACCATAAGAAAGAGACTGGGCAAAAACGGCCTGCATGGCAGATGTCCAAGACGTAAACCACTGTTAAGCAAAAAGAACATTAGGGCTCGTCTCAATTTTGCTAAGAAACATCTCAATGATTGCCAAGACTTTTGGGAAAATACCTTGTGGACTGATGAGTCAAAAGTTGAACTTTTTGGAAGGCAAATGTCCCGTTACATCTGGCGTAAAAGGAACATAGCATTTCAGAAAAAGAACATCATACCAACACTAAAATATGGTGGTGGTAGTGTGATGGTCTGGGGTTGTTTTGCTGCTTCAGGACCTGGAAGGCTTGCTGTGATAGATGGAACCATGAATTCTACTGTCTACCAAAAAATCCTGAAGGAGAATGTCCGGCCATCTGTTTGTCAACTCAAGCTGAAGCGATCTTGGCTGCTGCAACAGGACAATGACCCAAAACACACCAGCAAATCCACCTCTGAATGGCTGAAGAAAAACAAAATGAAGACTTTGGAGTGGCCTAGTCAAAGTCCTGACCTGAATCCAATTGAGATGCTATGGCATGACCTTAAAAAAAGTGTTCATGCTAGAAAACCCTCAAATAAAGCTGAATTACAACAATTTTGCAAAGATGAGTGGGCCAAAATTCCTCCAGAGCGCTGTAAAAGACTCATTGCAAGTTATCGCAAACGCTTGATTGCAGTTATTGCTGCTAAGGGTGGCCCAACCAGTTATTAGGTTCAGGGGGCAATTACTTTTTCACACAGGGCCATGTAGGTTTGGATTTTTTTTTCTCCCTAAATAATGAAAACCACCATTTACAAACTGCATTTTGTGTTTACTTGTGTTATATTTGACTAATGGTTAAATGTGTTTGATGATCAGAAACATTTTGTGTGACAAACATGCAAAAGAATAAGAAATCAGGAAGGGGGCAAATAGTTTTTCACACCACTGTATATAATGTGTGTATACATATATATATATATATATATATATATATATATATATATATACACACACATACACATATATATATAATATATATATACACACATATATATATATAATATATATATTTATACACATATATATATAATATATATATTTATACACACATATATATAATATATATATTTATACACATATATATATAATATATATATACACATATATATATGTAATATATACACATATATATATGTAATATATATATACACACATATATATATATATAATATATATATACTGTGACAGACGACCGGCTACGGACTCCGGTCGCCATCCCCAGGCCGCTA